>NC_056741.1:890234264-890539264 GCF_019279795.1 Protopterus annectens | reverse complement strand
TCCCGATCCCCACTCTACCACTTTCTTTGTAGAAGCAGTTCAACTTTATCGTACGTATGGCTTCTATTATTTTTTTGAATTTATATTTAGTATTTTCATTTTTTCAGAGCAATGTTTTTGTGCAAGTGGTAATTTGACAAAAGACTGTATGTTTTTCAAATCTGGATTTGTGTTGTTTAATGGAGTGTTGTTATTGGTTGGTTGTGCTATGAGTGCTGTGGTGGGTTGGTATATTATTCAGAAATTAAGGTAGTTTGGTTTATGTTTGAATTGTATATGCGATGGATATTAAGGAGTTTAGAGGCCCTTGTGTGTTGGGCGGCTTGTAGTGGAACGTGCGATCACAGCAGGGGAATTGTTTACTTTTGTTGGACTTTGAAATATAGGAGGAGAGAAACTGAGGGAATATGCTGAATTGTTTCATAATTCCCCTTCAGTTATTGTGGAGGAAGTATTTGCATTATTTGCTGAGGGGATGTTGTCCTTCTATAAGGACTTTGGCACGTACTGTGGATTGGTTAAGGAGGAAAACTAATGTCTACATTGATAACTGGGATGAGTATCATTCGCCTTTAAAGAACAGTGAGTTTTTGAATAAGAAATTGTGTGATGATGCTTCTGGAGTTACTGTGGTTTTGTTCACTATTAAGCAAAATTTAATAGATATTTGCTCTGCTTTATTGTGGATGGTGAACAGGGACTTTTCTGTAGTCTGAAAGCATGTAAACAGTTGCATTCCCTGCATTGTGTTGTTAATATTTTTGGGGTGAATAAGACCCCCCCCCTCTATTTTATTCTATTATGTCTCAGAAGTCTATGAAGGCATATAACATGTTCTGGAATGGTGTGCTTGAGTTTATAGAGGATTTCTTGATGGAGTGAGACCCTAAATTCATTTTATCTAACTTTGAGCCTGCTGTCTTTAAAGGTGTTAAGTAGAACTCTCCTTTTAGTGCTCCTGAAGTTTGTTACTTTCATTTCACCTAGAGCTTGAGGTGAAAGCTTCAGAGTCTTAGATTATCACATTTATATAGCACTGATGCTACATTTCAAATGTGTTAGAATGATCATGTCTTCAAAGGAAAAGGGCAGAAAGTGTAACAAAATAAATCAGTAACCACATGGTTGCACTAAAGATCATCAGGAAAGTTCACAAACAGTAGTATTTCCTCTACAAAATGAAAAAAGTTAAATGCTTTCATCCAAGATAAATAAACTTCATCAGAACTAGTAATGAAATTCAGACAGTCCATTTTAAAGGAGAATAAATCACACGATCAAAGTCTTAAATACACAATACTAGTACTGCATAATAAGTAGGGCAAAAGTTTATAAATAAACCACAAAAGCAAAAACGCACCCAACAAAGGGATAAACGTTCCTGTGATACAAATAAAATAAGTCAAATGTAAAATCCAAGGCATACACAGGAACAAAAACAGCAGTCACGTTCAGAAGAAACATTTAAATCCACAAATCGAACCAAAAAATCCACAGTTATTGCCAACACTGTAGTAAAATATAAAACTAGTTTATTGCACATAAAAGTAAGCGCTTTCACCTAACGGCTTCATCAGACTATGACACAACCCATAAAATGATTACTTTAAATAACAAGAAGCAGATGTTGATAAGGCTGTTATGGCAGTAAATGAACTGAGAAATACAAGGGCACGTCCATATTTTTCGGATTGGGTTAACAGTGGTGATTTTGCCCATTTCACGAAGCCTTGTGAAATGAGAATACCCATGTACTACACAAGAGATGTAGGATATATAAAAGGGGTAATAGAGAAGTACTGGGATACCCTCTTACTTGATAGTTGTGTTAGTGAACTTGTGGGTCTTAGACCTAAGTTTGTTTTTAAGAACAAGCTAAATTTAAGGCGTATGTTATGTCATCTCCATATGAAGTTTGATAATGTTAGGTCTAACACCCTTGATTATAACACTGTACCTTGTAATAGTTGTAATCAATGTTTATATATTGATACTAACAAAATTTTTAAACATCCTGTTACTGGAAAAGAATTTCTGTTTCATACTAAGACTAATTGTTTGAGCTGCAATGTTGTATATCTTGCTAAGTGTGTATCCTGTGCAGCGTTCTACATTGGGAAAACAAATAGACAGTTAAGAGAACGCTTTAGGGAACATGTCTATCATATACGTACAGGCTCTGAACACAATGCCCTAGCTAAGCACTGTAAACAACTAGGAGCCGTACATTCTTTCAAGTTCTGCGTTATACAAATTATAACTCCAAACATTAGAGGAGGGGATATTGATAATTATACCCAGGAATGTGAATTGAAATGGATTATCCACTGTAGAGCAGATAAATCCCCTGGGTTAAATGATAAAGTTCAATTGCAACCCATTTTGAGGAAGAGAAGGATATTTAAACCTAGTCATCAATAAGTATTCCCTTCTTTCCTTTTGTTCTACAGGTTCATCATTATTATATTAATATTTATTTAAACATTATATATTTTACCATGTGGGTGCTGTATACTTTATTTTAAATGATTGATTTTTATGATGTGCTTGAAATTTTGAACCAATCAGCTGTGACTTCTTGTTATTTAAAGTAATCATTTTATGGGTTGTGTCATAGTCTGATGAAGCCGTTAGGTGAAAGCGCTTACTTTTATGTGCAATAAACTAGTTTTATATTTTACTACAGTGTTGGCAATAACTGTGGATTTTTGGTTCGATTTGTGGATTTATACGTTTCTTCTGAATGTGACTGCTGTTTTCGTTCCTCTATATGGCTTGGATTTTACAAAAGTTTATAAATGTTTAAACATAAAAAACCCTTATTTAAAAACAAAACAAAAATGAATTAGAAAAGGTATAGGACTTATAGAATATTGTGTGAGCAAAGGTTTTGACTAACTTGTAAACTGAATTTAGTGTTACTAAAAGGTACTGTAAGAGCTGTCTCAGTTTGGCAAATCTGAGGTACAACGCACTAATAGAGATAAAATTATTTAACCCAAATAGGTTGGTAGCATCTATGTCCATCTGCCATGCCAGTTCATGAAATTCAAGATACAGTCCCCAAGGTCCACCCCTGGGGTCACTGGGAAATTCTTCAAGAACACAGGAAACTGTCAGTGTGTCACTTTGTGGTGTGCTTATACAATGCATTGGTCTCCTTATTTATGGCAGTATCACAAGAGTGAGAGCATATTTTTTTACAAAAAAATCCTCTCAGTCCTTCCTGCATAAAAAGAAGGGCATAGTTTACAAGTTTTAAGACAGACAATGCCTTTATTAGCACAATAAAAATTATGGATAAATCTAATCATTCTCTGCCTTGCTCTTAGGCAGATGCTCTCTCCCTCGAAGATGAGTGAGTGAATATTTCCAGTTGATACTCATAATTCTTTTTTGTTGCCCCTGATTCCCAGCCATAACTTAGGATCATCACATTCAAAAAATTTTAGGAATTGGGGGATTTACTTGGGGTGCTGTCTGAGTTCATTGCTACCCTCAGCAGTGGTATATACTGTGTACCCCTACCCTTGAATAATTTCTTGCCAGAACTCATTGACCATATTTTGGGATAACCCCTGTTCAGGAACATCACAAAGAGTTTTTTTTTCAGTCTCTGTAAGGAACGAGCTATTGTTAAATGTGATCCTGGGCAACCTGACAAATTGTCCCTTCACTAAACTCCTGTTTTGGATGTAAGGGTGATTACTCATGTAGTGCAGATAGGAGTTTGACAAAGTGAGTTTTCTGTATATTGTTGAGATAAAGGTGTTATTGATCTTGTCCTAATATTGTTACATCCAAAAAAATGTATTTCTTCTTCAGAAAGATTTTGAGTAAATCTAAGGAAGCTGGTGGCCCTGTCCAAGTACTTAATGAACCTGTATAACTTGTGCTTATGTATTTTCCATAAAATTCAAATGTCATCAAGGAACTGAGTGTAAATAATCCAGTGTTTGGCATAAACAGAAGTAAACACAAATGTATGTTCCCATAGCAATAAGACTAAGTGTGCATCCACTGGAGTACATGCTCCCCTCATGGCCACTCCCTGCAGTTGCTGATAAAGTTCTCATTCAGCACAATCTCCCTTATAAGTTCACCCCTAGTTTAGGTTTGTAGGTGGAAAGAAAGTCAATTGTATAAACTGCTTTTTTGAACCACTCCATCCTCACCAAATGGAGGATAACTGAGAACAAATCAATGATATCAGTTGTTGCAAAAATGAGGTCATCATTATATAAATTGTTCTTTAATTTCTTGAAAAAATCTGAGGAGTCTCTCAACATATGGCAGTATTGTCAACAAATATAGAGAGTGAGAGTTTAGAGGCAGATTCTTAAGAATAGCAACAGCCATACAGAATATTATATTCGTAAAGTAGCAGAAAGTATTCTGAGAACTAATCCAACATGAGAATGGAGAAAGGCGATATTATCAGTAGGGATGACTGCAATTAGGGGTACAGAAAATAAGCAACAGATGCCCGAAATTTACTGGAGAAAACTGGAAAAGGAACCAAGGTATTGGGAAGCAAATAGCTGGAGAGGAAAAGATAATAGAATGGAAAGGCCAAGAAGACATTTGCGAAAGGGATAGTGGGATCCTAAATGAAAGACCTGCTCTTGTACAATTTTTGGCTGAAGCTAGAACAGAAGCTTCTATCAAAAAAGGGATAATTAGCAGATATAATATTACACAATTACTATAGGAATCCGTCTACTATAGGAATCAATCAAAGGGGCTAGAAATGATTGAAGAGAAAGATTGGATAAGTAATTTACAAGGGAACAATAGGAGGACATATGAATGGCTACCAAGTATGAACTAAGTCTAGAAGATTTTTGATTTTTGCTTAGAAGTATTTGCATAGGTATTTTTATACTCCAAGCAGACTCCAAATAATTTTTCCTTGGATAAATGACAAATGTTGCAGGTGTGATGGAGAAGAAAGAGGTAACTGGGAACATATGGTTTGGGAGTATAATGAGTTGGCAGACTTCAAAAATTCCTTACAGATTACTCTGTCAGACGTATTGTGTAAGCAAATGGGTGTAACTAAGGACATGATTATTCTGAGCTGGTACACAGGATATGAATTTCCAAGACATAGTAAGATTTTTTTAAGTTTAATTCTGGTGACTGCCAAAAAACAGGTACTAGAAAACAGAATTCAAAACCAGCTGTATTTGAAGTATTAAATATTGTAAAAGAGATAAAAGAACTGGAAGTGGAATCTTTATAAAAGAGTAGGAGCAAGTTATATAGAAGAAATGGAAATTCTGGGAGTAATACATGCAGAATAATGATCCAGAGGAGGAGTGAGGTTTAAGGGTAGGCAGGAAGTGAGCAATTTATGTAATGTTAGACTGATAATAGTTATACAAAATAATGCATGTGATGTATGATATATGAAACTGGAAGCATGTTAGTATGGTTTTCTTTCTTTTATAGTGTATGTATGCCTATGTCTTAAGTGATAATTCAATAAAGGTGCTAAAAATGCAGGATTGTTGCTTGTATTCAAGGTTTACATTTCTGTCAATGTAGGTGGCCAGGGGCTAGGTTTTAGACCCTTCATTGACTAAAATGGGTGTCCAGGGGGTCCTTAGTGTCTCTGTGTATCATGGGTATGCCAAAAATAGGTAGAACTTTAGGTCATTCTACACTTAAGAAGTCAGACATTTCTTTGGTAATGACCCCTTGTTAAAGTGCAACTTCTAAGAATATTTATTCTATCTGAGATGTTAATCTCGTTCTGAGATATCAAGACACATTTGTCAGAGTTTGAAAAAACGTTATACATTATGCTTCTAAAATCAATAGTGTCCATGATCCCAAACCGCCACCTTATCTGGCTTCATCAGCCTTAGAGATCTTTCATGGGCCAGTTTGTGTAGTAGCTCCTTTTCTTCCTTTGTGAGGTTATAACACTCATAAAATGTTTTGGAATTGCAGTATTCTAGTAGGTCTTTCACTCACATATTTTCATATAAATGAATCACAGTGTGTAGATATGGGTTAAAAGTCATCTTATTTTATAGCCCATTGTTGTTCTGTGGTCTGTCTTTCATTTAATCAGTGAAAAATAGATGAAGGTTGAAGTTAAAAGTAAATAGTGTAAATTCAGTAAGTGCATTGGTAAGGTTAACCTAGTGAATGGTACTAAGGTGAATCCGTTTTCAAACAACCTAAAGCGCCTTTCTTCAATTTTAAACTCAAGGTAGTTGAAAATAGTATAGCTGTTAAAAATGTTCGAAATACCATTATTTGAAATAGAAATTGCTGGAAAAGCATTCAGTGTCTTTATCCTCTCCTCCAGCTATGTCCCCATCTGTCTGTTTGGAGCTGGGGGGGGCATTGTAGTCATTCTTCTATAAAGTAATACTGTTCCCCATCTGATGGTTGGACCAATTCGCTATACCTTGGGAACACCTGGGTTTGGGGGTGGTCTAAAGGGCCAGCAGATATGCTAGTTTCATAGGAAATTTCCTCTTTAAATCAAACCTGGATGACACAGAGTGCAGGGCTTCTGTCCATGAGGTATATGTTTGTGTGTTAAAATCTTTTTTGGTTTTGGATAGGCTGTATGATTTTTATAATCCTTTTTGCCCCTTGCTAACTTATCAACTTTACATTTCTTAATTTTTTTGCATTTATCAACCCTGATAAAAAAACATCTTTATATTTATCCTTCCTGAACTTCATACATAAGTCTTGTTTATTGCTCTTTAAAAGTGAAATTCCACCTGTATTTTTTCCAGTTGCATTTCATTGTTAAATATAATAGTGCACATCAGTTCAATACCAAAGTTGTGAAATAAATCTAAAAGTTCTTTATTGAAGGTTAGACTACTTGTATATTCGTAATATCTTAAGTAACTTGTGTTTTGAATGCATTTTTTTCAGGAAAATGGAGTCTAACTATAAACTTTGATATTTTAATAAGTGTTGCAGGCTTATCTAATGATGTTTAGCAGGAAACTTCATTTTGCTCAGCATTTTCCCCCAGGAACATTCTCTCTTGTAGCCATAAATCCAAGTTAGGTAGTGAAAAAATGTCACATGGAACTGCTGCTGTTATTGTCAAAAGTGTAAGCATGTTCTCTGTCTAAAACTGCTGCATGAATATTAGCATCAGATGAAATGTTCCCCATGTTTGCTGCATCAGTGCCTGTTGTTCCATGGTTACAGTAAGGGGTTCAAGTATGAGCAACTTCTTTAAAACATAGTCTGTGTTGCCTTAACATTTGAGTACATTGTTGAACCATGTATGTAAGGTTCCCAGTAGGAGAGTACAGTTGCTGTGTGTCCATAGTGTTACAGTTCTCCTGGAATAAATCCCTGGACAGCACAATAGCAGCCATTAAAAAACAAAGCAAAAAACAAGCAATAGAGCACTACTAACAATTGTGGGGGGTAGCAATATTTGCCAAGGATGTCATCAGCTCACAACTGATTCAGTGGTTTACCGCATTTGAACTCCCAGATGTGCAAATCACCCTAAATAGGATTAATTGCCACCCTTCATGTCCTTTATGTCCCCTTCTGAGCACAATAGGTATCTTTACACCTTAGCTGAAAACTTCATTAAACCGAATATTTTCTACTGAGGAGGCTTCATCTGTCCATCAATAAACTGGCTGACCTACACTGTCACTGGTCAGTGTGCACAATGCTTCCTTGACATTATAGATGCTAACTGCCCTGTATAAATTACTATCCTACCAAGGCACAGATACATTTGATCTTTTCCTCACAAATTTGGTCACTTCTTGCACGTACCCTTACCTATCATCTTCCTCATTAAATCAGACTATAAATAAGTGACCTTTTCCTTTAAACCTGGTGGTACTTCCCCTGCAAATGCCTCTGTGTTTATGAAGTTCTCAAAAGTAAACCTTCTTCATCAGTTCATAGGTTCATAGGATGATACAAGGCTATTGGCCCTGGGGACCTTATAAGGCTAGCCAAGAATTTCACCCATGTTCCACAAAGTCAGCACCTGTTTCCCCTGTCCAGCAGGGACACAGGTGGGATCCCAGGGGTGTTTTTTCTATTTCCCATCCAGTCATTCAGATTCCTCTGAAAGAGGGCTAGAGAGGTACCCTGCTTGACATGGAGATGGAATCTATTCCACAGATGGGGGAGTCTTTGGGACACAAATCTATCCCATCAACAAGTTCTATTAATGACACAGACCAGGTTGAGACCTTGCGTGCAGGTTGTGTGAGTGAAGTTTGACTTATGGTAATGCAGCAACTCCATCAAGGCTGGGTCTGAGATGGCTTTGTATGCCAGACACAGGTCACCTCTGAGCAATCTGTATGAGAATGAGTAGAGGGACAAGACTTTTAGCCTATCTCTATAGGATAGGTGTTTGAGACCCTGAATTATCCTGGTCAGGAACCTCTGTGGTCTCTCCAGCTGCTGCATGTGCTTGGCAAGGTACACACCAAAGGGGGCATTGTACTCAATAATGGGTCTGATAAGGGAGGAGTACAGGGATGTTATGACCTCCTTGTTCCTGAATGAAATACCCTTATTTATGAGGTGGGCCATCTAGAAAGCCTTCTCTACAACAGAGGCAACGTGGTGGTCAAAAGTCAGGTTGCTGTCAACTTGGGTGCCCAAGTCTCTCACTACTGATTGTGTGCTTAGTATGTTGTTATTAATGTGATAATTAGTGGGGATGCCATTTTCCCCAAAGGGGATAATGATGCATTTCTTAGCATTCAGTTTGAGGCCATGCTTCTGACACCAGTCATTAGTTTGGGTAAGGCCCTCTTGGAGGACGTTCACATCACTAGGGGAATCTAAGACAGCACCCAGCTTGCAGTCATCTGCAAATCTGGTTAGCCACAGACCACTGGTTTTGGCTTGCACCTCAGAAAAGTATATCCCAAACAGTAGAGGCCCCAAGACTGGTCCTTGAGGTAGACCGTTCATTATGGGTCTACTACTAGAGGTGGGTTCCCCTAATTTGACTGAGTGGGTTCTATCAGTGAGCCAGTTAGCTACCCATCTGGTAACATAAGAGTTGATGCCTAGCTGGGAGAGTTTATCTATTATGCCTGAGTGGGGAATACTGGTAAAAGTTTTGGCTAGGTCAAGGTAGGCAGTGTGCACCGTCTTCCCCTCGTCCATGGCTTTGTTGACTATTTCAAAGCAGTCAACCAAGTTTAACAGGCATGATCTCCCTGTGACAAAACCAAACTGTGTGGGGTCAAGTGTTTGGAGGTTCCCAATGTCCTTGTTTATAATAACAATGCATTCCATGGCCTTGCAGATCAGTCTAGTAAGGCTGGTGGGCCAGTAATTGCCTGGATCAGTGGACGATCCACCTTTGTGTAGAGAGGTGACAGTGGCTGTTCTCCATTTAGCTGGGACAAAGTCAGTGCTCAGGCTTTGGTTGAATAGGGTGCTTAATGGACCTGAGAACTTGTGCCTAAGTTCATGTGGGATACAGCCAGGGATGTTATCGGGTCCCATGGACACTGTATTTTTTGCCTTTGAGAGAGCACTGAAGACCTGCTCCCTGGTGATGAGGGGAAGGGGACAGGTGCTGGGGATATCCTGGTTTACTGATGGGGAACAGGGGTTGAAGTTTTCACTGATCCTGTCTGCCAGCAGGTTGGTTATGTCTATGGCATTTGTGTATATGGTGTTATTGACCACCACTTCAGAGCAGATTTGGGTGTTTATACATTCATAGGTTCATACATGTTTACTAGGCTAACAACCACAAGGGCCTTTTTAAGCCTAGCCATGCATCCCAAATCTCTGATGAGATCTGATACCCTTGATAGGTGTAAGCATGGGCCTGGGAGATTAACCATTTACAGGTTGCCTGTTTGCATCAGAGACATAGGTGCCAAACCAGGGATGAATTTCTGGTTTCCTATCCAATTGTCCAAGTTGCACTTGAATTGGATTAGGGAGGAATTCTGCTTCACATAGATGGGGAGCCGGTTCCATAGATGGGGTAATCTTTGGGATACATACCTATCCTCCAGCAGGTCCTATTTATATCTCAGGCAAGGTTTAAGTCTTTAGAAAGGGTAATTCTGGTATTGTTTGTTTTGTGGATATGCAGGAGATCCATCAGACTGGGGTCTGAAAATGCCCTGTACACCAGGCACATATCTCCCCTCAAAAGCTGTATGAGACAGAATACAGGGATAGGGCCTTGTGGTGATCTGCGTAGGACATATTACTTATGCCCTCTATTGTTTTAGTGAGGAACCTCTGTGGACATTCCAGTTGTTGGATATGCCTGGTTAGGTACATACCAAAGGGACCATTGTACTCACTGATAGGTCTGATGAATGCCAAACACAGTGAAACAATGACTTCCTTGGACTTGGATGCCATACCTTTGTTTATAAGTTGCACAACACAGAATGATTTCCTCACCACTGTAGACATGTGATGATCAAAGGCTAGATTATTATCTATGTGTGTCCCTAAGTCTCTGACTACTGGATCAACTCTAAGGGGTGTGTTGTCAATACGATAGTTACCAGGGATGGATGACTTCCCAAAGGATACTATTATGCATTTCTTGGCATTTAGTTTTAGACCATGACTCTGAAACCAGTTGTTTGTCTGTGTCAGTCCCTCCTGGAGAACAGTTGTGTCAGTGTGAGATTCAATGACACCTCCTAATTTGCAATCATCTGCAAATTTAGCAAGCCAGAGACCACTGACATTGGCCTTGACTTCTGAGAAGTAAATGCCAAAAAGGAGCGGTCGAAGGACTGATCCCTGAGGGACTCCAGTTGTGACTGGTCTCTTTGTAGAGGTGGACTCCCCAATTCTAACTTCCTGGGTCTTGTCTGTGAGCCAGTTGGCTAGCCACCGGGTGACATAGGAGTTTGTACCTAGCCTCTTTAGTTTGTCAACAATGCCCGAGTGGGGTATTGTGTCAAATGCCTTGGCCAGGTCAAGGTAGGCAGTGTGAACGATTTTGCCCTCATCCAGTGCTTTGGTGACCTTCTCAAAGAAGTCCATCAGGTTGAGGAGGCATGATCTACCCTTTACGAAAACAAACTGGGTTAGGCCCAGTGTCTGGAGGTTTACTATATCTCTACTGATCATCTCCATGATAATTCATTCCATGGCTTTACATATAAGACTAGTGAGACTTATGGGTCTGTAGTTTCCAGGGTCTGTAGATGGCCCAACTTTGTGCAGAGGGATGACTGTTGCCTTTCTCCATTCATAAGGTACAAAGCCTGTTTAAAGGCTACAGTTAAATAGTAATTCCAGGGGCCCTGATAGGTCATGTTTCATGCTATTTAGAAGGCATCCTGGGATGTTGTCTGTGCCCACTGATGCAGTGTTCTTGGTCTTAGAGAGAGCATTAAGGACCTGTTTCCTAGTGAGAGTAGGGGGAGTTATATTTGATGATATTTCCTGAGGGAAGGTTGAGGGGTAGAGAGGAGTAAAGTTGGAGCTGAATTTATCAGCCAGGAGGTTTGCTATATCTTCTGGCTCAGTATAGGTGGCTCCATTTACAATGAGCTCTGTACACAATTGTGTATTGCCTTTGAGGTTGCGGACATGGCTAAAGAATGCTTTGTGGTTGTCCTTGGCCTGGGAGGCCAAACTTACCTCAAATTTGACTTTGGCAGACTTTATTTTTCCTCTGATTTGTTTGTTTAGATTAATGAGTGTTTTTATTCTTTTGGGTTCAGCACCTCCTAATTTTTGCCATGATTTTCTTCCTCCTCCAATTGATTTTGTGATTCCACCAGGGTGGCTTGTTTTTCGAGTTAGTTAAGTACTTCTTCCTGCTGGGTACAGTTGCCCCTATGCAGCTATTAACACGCTTGTACGGTGTTTCTGTGAACAGTTCTGCATAGGCATAAGTGTTCTCAGGGTTCATAAAGGCTTGAAATTTTGCCATGTTCTCACTTAATAGCAGGAGGTTAGCCTTATAATAGTTCCTGGATATTCCCAGTTTAGCTGAGGGTCCAGGTTTCATTTTTACTTCAAAGGAAACCATTTTGTGGTCTGACCTTACCAGGGAAGGCATTACAGTAGGGGATGTGCAGCACTCTCCCATATTAGTGAGGACCAGATCCAGTATGGTTGCACCCCTGGTTGATGTATTGACTATCTTGTTGTAAGACTATATGCAGTTACATATCTAGTCACGTCCATACGACATTCTGCATCATTCATAGGTAAGGCATCTGACCTCAGTGGGTCAAATAGGAGGGTAGGGCAAACTGGCCTTCCCATCACCTTTTATCTTATCTTCTTTCTCCATAGAGTAGAGGACATTATCATATCCAAATCCGAAAAAATATCCTTTAATTGTAACTCAAACAGCAGTCAAAGTCAGTGTTAAGCCTACTCAACCTTCCAACCTAACTAACACAATTAAAGATGTGTGGTGATGTGTGGCTATGAAAGTGGGTGTATCTACCAGCACACACATTCTTCTACATTCTTCTTTATTCATATGTCCATCCCAAATACACCCCATCCAAAACACTTCTTCAGTCATGAACAGCTCATTTTAAACTTTAGAAAGGATTCATCTTAAACTTAGTCCAAAACATATTCAATATAAAATAGCTGCCCTTTATCAAAGAAACAATCATCTACAAACGTTGGAAAACAATCATCTACAAAACGTTGGAAAAATCTACTGGAAAATATGCTTACTTTCCCACTGGTAGAAATATACTTACCAGATAGGTGTTGGCTAAGGAGGTTAGCATATGGCCACACCAGTGAGCTGGAAGTACCCATCATTAAAGAGGGAAAACATTATTCTTTATTCTAGATCTAAAATAGGCTACACCACGCTTCTATTTTACAGGCTACACCCGTTGGACATGAAGTCAAAAATCTCTAAAAAAGAGGTCCAAAAATCTCTCAAAAAGGACCGTGGAAAAAGAGAGACAATGTCCAGAGTATGACACAATACTCATTATTCATCATTTGTTCCTTTCATCATTCATAGCTTACTCCGTAACTTCGTAAAATCATGGCAGCGTGAAAACTGAATCACAAAAATTCAAAAAGGTTGTAACAAACCATGTAAATAAAACTGACAGGGGTAAACTCACCCAACCTGCTCCTGAGACGATAATCCTACAGGTGGGTCTCATGGGGCGATGGGTGGGATCTTAGGTATTCCATATAGGTGGGGGCAGTCACAGGACAAGGAACTGTTAATTAAATAAATCAAGATCTATCTGACCCCTGTAGCTAAAGTCATAGATGACTGTAGTCATAGATGACCATATTATTTTTGCCCGATATAACATTTTTATATACATGCAGCAGTAGTATCCCAAGCAGTAGTATCCCTAATGCAGTTTCTAATGAACAGAATAAAAGGTTAATAGTACAACTAATGATCTGAATCTGTGGAATGAATGACCTAATGAACGCCAGCCATAGGGCAGACTTCTAATTTTGTGTAACAATCAAGGAAAGTGATCACAACGCCTGGAAATACAAAATGGGATGAGGTGAGGGAAATCACAGCATACAACTTTTGACTTTGTTTCAAAGAGTTTCAAGAGTTTTCACTGGAAACCGCGGAAAGAACGCACTCAATTTTACGCTAGAAAATTCCCCCAGTTGTACCAGAGGTATCTAATAAAAGGGAGTTCAACAGCCCTTTAATAGGCACAGCCAAGATGGGCCTAAAATAATTAAAAGGCCAAGAATTTTATCAACGCTCTGCTAGCTGCTAAAGTAGCCTATATATCAGTACTTTCAAAGGGGCTTAACTTTACTTTCCCTTCAGGTGGAAATGACCTGGTGACTCGCACTAACTGGACTTGGAAAAAATTCAGAATGTTTGTTTTAATTTGTTGTTTGGTCAATCATCTGTAGTAGAAAGAGGCTAGTAGCCTCAGTACTTTTTATGTACCTTGCTGTTAGGCTTTTCATGATTTGTGTAGTAGGCTTAACACTATCATTTTGTTCATCCAGTAACAGGGAAAACTTTTAAATTTTATGTTTCATTTGGCTACCTGTGTGTTATGCAAATCGTTATTGACATTGTTTTCCTCCCAAGAGAGGTGTGATATAAATAATTTCTTAGAAATTAAAGCTGAGCCTTAAACCAATTTTGTTAAGCTCAGTAGATTGAATTTATAATTATGTATATTGTTTTTAATCATATTAGCAAGCTGATGAAAGAAAATTTTATAAGTTTGTATTATTGAAGAAAGATTATGTCCTAAGCTGTGTTTTGTCATTAAAGTGGTTTTTCCTTTTGGATTGTCTGCTTGCAGTACTTTGGCACTTTTGATATTTGTATTGACTATCTGCTCCAGGGAGTTTGTGTTTACAAAATCTAGGAATCTCTGTGCATGTACATTTGATGTCGTATAGGATTCCCAGTTAATAGTGGGGTAATTAAAGTCACCCATGAATATGGTATTGGGTTGGATGGTTAGTGTTTCTAATATACATGGTATGGGTTTCCTGGGTCATAGAGAGGGACCTATAGCTTGCAAGGAAGTGATATTGGATTTTACCTGCGTTGATTTGAACATGGAGCAGCTCAAGTGCATTGTCCTTTTTGATCATTCTTGAAGTATATTTATTTTTGATGTAAATAGAGACACCTCCACCTTTAGTCCCTGTCTGTGAAGTAGCTGGTCTAAATGTGTAGAAGGCATTATAACCTTGCACTGTTGGTGTGCTGTCCACGGCTTTAAACTACATCTCTGAGACTGCACAGACATCAGCATTCTCTAGGGTAAAGAGAGCTTCCAGGGAATGGAGTTTTTTTGTTTAGACTCCTAACATTGAGCAGCAATACCTTTAGATTTTCTTGGTTTTGATTTGCTTTGTTGGAAGTACTTTCAGTTTGGCATTGTCTAAAAAAGGCACTATGGGGATGACAAAGTTTTAGCTAATATTCAAAAGCCTAGAGGGGAGAGGTACAGACCATCCCTGGCAAAGCAGTGTGGTCTGTTGACCATCTCCTTCCAAGCTGACAGATATTGCACCCCCTTAGAATGACTCCAGAAACTAAGCCGATTATTAAAGTCAATCATCTTTTGTTCATATTGTGGCATCATCCTTGGAGAAGGTAAAATGCTGCTCAATGCTAGGCTTATACCAGCCTGAGATACATATTCCAAAAGCTGTATGATGGTGCTCTTCATATACAATAGGGAGGTATGTCTCAGGTCATTTACTCCCACATGGACTGTGACTGAGTCATATTGGTAATTGTGATCGAATGACCTGAGTGCTTGCGTAATGTGATGGCTCCTGGCCCCTGATAAGCAACTGACCATAACTTTCTCTTTACTCAGTCTGGTGAGAGGATATCAGTGTGTCTCACAATGGAGTCTCCAATGAATAGAATGTTGGATGGGTGTTCACCACAGTAGGTGCTACCTTTGAGATTGCGGTTGTATGTGAAGAAGGCCTTGTGATTGTCCTTGGTGGATGTGGCCAATTTGGACTTGAAGTTAGCTTTAGAGGATTTCACCAATTACCTTATTTGCTTGTTCAGACAAAGGCTAGAATGCTTCCAATGTGGCACCTGCTCCTTCTTGGTCCTGGACAGCAATTTTTTCCTTTTATTATTGAGTTTATTTTTTGCCGCTGTTCTCCAGACGGGTTTACTCTTCCTTGAGGAAGATGATTTGGTCCTGTCAAGTATTGCTGAGTCCATACAACTATGTAGGTGCTCATATAGATTTTTGGTGTATGCTTAGACATTAGTGCTAGATGCAACTGAAGGGATGGCGGCTGTGAAGCTGCTTATACTTGCTCTGAGGAGATTGTAGCCAGCTTTGGAAAAGTTTTTTTGTTTGACTCTGACAGGGGGGGGGCGGTCAGGGGAGATGGTGACTTCAAAAGTAATCGCTTTATGGTCGGATCTTACCAAGGAGGATGACACGTAGGGGTGCTGCAGTGGTTACTCATGTTGGTTAGAACCAGGTCCAGGATATTTTCATCTCTCATAGGGGTGTCAACCAGCTGATCCAATGCTGGTCAATTACTTGATGACCTGAATAAATTCCACTGCAATCCTCTTCCAGTGGATCCTGCTGTTAAAGGTGCTACCTGTGCTTCTGACTTCTACTGCCACTTAAATAGTTGCATTGATAAGGCAGTCCCTTATCCACACCAGATAGAATAAGAATTTTTAAAACAAACCTACTGTGGAGAATACCTATAAAAATAGATTACATAACAATAGAAAAAAATACTTAATCCTTGTAAGATGTTCCCAAAGCCATACTAGTGGCATTCCCTAGTCTTGTGCCCGAAAGTTGAGGAGTGAAAAAATAAACAAATAAAAGTCATTCTTCCACTCATATCTAGCACCCACAGGAGCTCAGGAGCAATCCAGGTCCTTCTTCATTTCTGTGCCTCTCAGTTCTAAGTGGAGAAATTAAAAAAAAAGTCCTGGCATTCCTCACCCGCACCTCTCTCCGAAGGAGTAACAGGTCTGCAGCTAGGAGTTAAGGAGCAAATTAAAAAAAATAGCCTTTCAACTTTTAAAATCTGTAAGAAGCCACTTGCTACCACACATGAAGCACTGAATTGAGCACTTCATTCTACTTACAAACTATTAATGAGCTTAAGGGTACAATTAGGAAGCTGCATATGAACTAAAAATAGCCACCAAACCAAACAATATTTACAAATCTTTCATTAACTACATCAAGAAGTTAAGAAGTATTATTCAGCAATATAAAACTAGTCACAGTAACAATGCCCACTATGGACCAAAGAAAATATCTAATATCCTAGTTTAGTACAAATTTTACTCCATTTATTGCTATAACTCTTCCACAGATTCCAGAGTCCCAGAAATCCCCTATAATTACTATGGAACAAGTTCTTTCAGCCTTCTCAAAAGTTAAGGACTCCTCATCCATGGGCCCTGATACCATGACAGATTGCCTGATTATCAGTAGCAGAACCTCTGCTTAACCTCTTTAATCTAGACCTTCCCACTGGTTACATTCTCAAAGCAGGAAAATCATTGTGATGTATTGTTCAACCCCACACCTGGTAACTATAGACACATTAATCTCACTTGACCCATATGTATAGTTATGGAATGTACTATCTCAGAATTCATTAAACTGACATTGAAAATCTTTTAACCCTGAGGTCACATCAGTTCAGCTTTGTCAAAGAAAGGTTCTGTCTCTTTAACTTCATTCATGTCTTTGAAAAAGAAACCAAAGCAGTGGATAGTGGTTATGCAATACAAGCACCATATCTGGACCTGGCTAAGGCCTTTGACACTATTTCCCATGCAGGTATTGTTAACAGACTTGCAAATTTAATTATAAGTCCATATGTTGTACTGTGCAAAGCTAAAAGGTGGTCTGATGAAACCTATGTCGTTGGTCACAAGTAACACATCTAAAAGCAAAAAAAGTTACCAGTGAATACCATGGGACTCAGAGTTGGACCCTTTCATATCTGGCTTTGGTTTAAGCACTTGGGCTTTAGGCCCATCCCTTAGCACTCCCTGGCCTTTCTCCTTCAGATTCTGACAAATATGGATGGACAATTTCCTACAGTTTCTCCTGCCAGTCTGGTTGATATGGGCATCCTGAGACAGTGTAGCAACTGCCTCATATACATGGGCAACCATCTACTACTACTACCACCTAGGAACACAATTTGTGAGAGATGTAATTACATTAGGAACCTAGAGTCCAAGCTCTCTTCCCCTCAAGCCAGTATATCTGGCACTGAAAAGGTTGTCAGCACAATCACTACACCTCAAACACCACCCACACCTACATATGCAGAGGTCCTCCACATAAAAATACCCAAACAAAGGAGACCTCCGAGGCAAAAATACACGCAATCTCCACAGCCCTCCACACCACACACCACGTATAGTCCACACACCTGTGCCTCAAAACCACTAAGGCTTCACCATAAACCCAACATATTAGTCATAGGAGAATCCATTGTGAGACACACAAATGTGCCTCTCACCAGGCTGGATAAGGAGAAAGTAACGGTTAGTTGTCTGTCAGGTGCCAGAATCCACCATATCACACACACATACTCAAGTCTCTCAACAACAGGTACTGTTATGACTCTGTCATAGTCCATGTTGGCGTGAATGACATGAAACATACCTCTCTGGACAATATGAAGAGAGACATGATTAGGCTCACTGATTATGCAGCCCAGGCAGGTATGTCCCTAGCCTTAAGCAGCATTCCGCCGTCACCCAGAATGATGCCTCAATATAAGCAGAAAATGACTGACTTTAACAATTGGCTTAGTTTCTGGTGTCATTCCAGGGGGATCCAGTACCTGACAGCCTAGGAAGATATGATCAACAGACCACAATGCTTTGCCAGAGATGGCCTGCATCTGTCTCACCTGGGCTTCAGGCTTCTGGCAAAGGTTCTTACCTCCCCTATAGTGCCTTTTTTAGGAAAAGTGATGAGGTTAAAACTACTAGCATAAACATTTCATCAAAACACAAATTAAAGGTCATGCTGCTAAACGCTAGGAGTCAAAACATGAAACTGCACTCATTGCAAGCATTCCTAACCCTGGAAAATGCTGACATCTGTGCAGTCACAGAAACCTGGTTCAAAACTGCAGAGAGCACCCCAGCCTTAACTGCTTACTCATCCTATCATACATTCAAACCCCAAACTGTGGCCAGTAAAGCCAAAGGAGGTGCTGTTTCATATACATTAAAGACATACACACCTACAAGTTGGTCAAACAGTATGACACACAGGGGACACTCCAGTTGCAGCTAACCATTGACAAGACCCCTATACAAATCATAGCTAGCTACTGACTCCCAAATCAGACTCAAGATGCCCAATCCACCTATTTGGACCTGTTTGAATCTATCAAGATTCAACCCTTTACCCTCATCCTGAGTGACCTTAACTTCCCAAACATAGATTGGAAGAACTACTCACGCCAGAACACAAATCCCCAGAGATTCCTTGATTTTTTCAATGCAAATGCCTTGGAAAAGCTAGTCAATAGCCCCACAAGGGGTGATAATATCTTGGACTTTGTATTAACCAACATGAGTTACCACTGCAGCATCCCTATAGTATCATCCTCCCTGGTAAGATCCAAACACAAAGTGGTCACTTTCGAAGTCACCATCTCTGCAACTCTCCTCTAGCTAGGATCAGACATAAAAACATATCCAAAGCTGATTACAGACTCCTGAGGGATGGCATAAACAGCTTCACAGCCCCCTCCCCCTCTGTTGGAACTAGCACCAATATCCAAAACTACACCAAAGCACTATATGAGCATTTATATCGATGCATGGAATCAGAAATACCCAAAAGGACTAAAGCATTCTCCGCAAGGAAGAGTAAACCTGTCTGGTAGACATCTGCAATAAATAATCCAGAAATATAGACCCATCAGCCTAACTAGCATGATCTGCAAGGCCATGGAACGGATTATCATAGACCTCATTAACAAGGATATTAGCAACCTCCAAACACTTGATCCCACACAGTTTGGCTTCGTCAAGGAGAGCTCATGTCTGCTAAATTTTGTCAAGTTCTTTGAGACAGTCACCAAAGCCATGGACGAGGGGAAGACGGTGCACACCACCTACCTTGACCTGGCCAAAGCCTTTGACACTATTCCCCACTCAGGCATAATAGATAAACTCTCTCAACTAGGCATCAATCCATATGTTACCAGATGGGTAGCAAACTGGCTCACCGATAGAACCCACATAGTTAAAATAAGGGAAGCCACCTCAAGCAGTAGACCCGTAACAAGTGGGGTACCCAAGGGTTCAGTCTTGAGACCTCTGTTATTTGGGATATACTTTTCTGAGGTGTAGGCCAAAACCAGTGGGCTATGGCTGACCAAGTTTGCAGATGACTGCAAGCTGGGTACTGTCATCAATTCCCCTAGTGATGTGGACATCCTCCAAAAGGGTCTCACTCAGACAAATGACTGGTGCCAGAAACATGGCCGCAAGCTGAATACCAAAAATGCATCATCATCCCCTTTGGGGAGCGTGACATCCCCACAAATTATCACATTAATAACAATGTCCTAAGCATGCAATCAGTCATGAGGGATTTGGGCACCAAGGTTGACAGCAACCTGACTTTTGACCACCAAGTTGCTTCCGTTGTGCGGAAAACCTTCTACATCGCTCACCTCATAAGTAAGGGTGTCTCATCCAGGGACAAGGAGGTTATAACATCTCTGTATTCTTTCCTTATAAGGCCCATTATTGAGTACAATGCCCCTTTCGGCATGTACCTTGCAAAACACATGCAGCAGCTGGAGAGACCACAGAGATTCCTCACCAGGACAATCAAGGGCCTCAAACATCTGCCATACACAGATAGGCTAAAAGCCCTATCCCTTTACTCAGTTTCATACAGACTTCTCAGAGGTGACCTCTGTCTGGCATACAAGGCGATCTCAGACCCCACCTTGATGGGACTGTTGCATATCCGCAAGTCAAGCTCCACTCGAGTGACCAGCACTCGTGGCCTCAACTTGGTCTGTGACATCAACAAGACTTGTTGGCAGGACAGATTTGTGTCCCAGAGACTCCCCCATCTATAGAATAGACTCCCTCTCCACATCAAGCAGAGTACCTCTTTACCCCTTTTTAAGTGCAACCTGGATAACTGTCTGGCAAACAGAAAATATACCCCTGGGATTCCACCCATTTCCCTGCTAAACAGGGGCATTGGGTGCTGATTTGTCTAAACATGGGCTAAACTCTTAGCTAGGCTTATAAGGGCCTCAGGGCCAACAGCCTAGTAACCTCCGATGATCATATGATCAATTTCTCAGACTTTCAGACCAACATTACTGACCCATAGTTATCTACGTTTGCAGAAGACTGCAATTTAGGCATTGTGATTCAATCTTCCACTAGCTCAGAATGTGAAAAAAATGTAGTACAGTTCATTTTGGTAGGCAAAACATTTCCACATTGTATGATATATGTAACACACCCCTGCAATCATTCTTGTAAGGGGTATAGGTGCTGTTGCTGATAATTCCCTATTTTTTTGCCCATTGCATCTCTGCAGTGGTCAGAGAGCCTTCTCTCTGGCTTCATCTAATTTCCAAAGGTATCACCTGTAGGTCTAGTGAAGTCTTAATTCTCCTTTACTCATATCTTATCAGGTGCATTATTAAATATAATGTCCCTTATGGCATGTGTTGTCTAAACATATAACTTAACCTTAGAGATCTTAAAGATTCCTACATATAAAAAAATAATATTCTTCAGATACTCACTTATCCAGACAGACTGGCATCCCTCTCTTTCTCTCCATCTCAGTATTCAGTCTCTTACAGACTCCTATGAAGATCGGAGTCTAGACTTTTAAGTTGTGAGCCAGGTCTCTGTGTCTTCCTGTTCCTTTGCAGAATGAATTATCCCTCAAATACTCAATTAATGGAACTAACCCTTTATCAACAGATAAGCCACATAATTATGATAGTCATATCCATCTGTTTCCTCAACCTGTGAAACAATCTTTTACTGCATGTACTCCAAGGCAAACACTGATCATTGCATGAGAACCCTCAAATTCTCCCCCAGTCTGACTTGTGTTGCTCTCCTTGAAGCTGGAGGGAATTTCTGAATATGGTTTATTGATTAGGCTTGCAATGATCTGTAGACAGGTTGCCTAGTACTTACCTGTGAAGCTATTAACTTATGAACAAGGTATGAAAGCAAACAAGGTAAAAAATGTTTAATGCACAAAGGCTTCACCCCACCTCCCCATCACCCCCCACACACACACACACACACACACACACACACACACACACACACACACACACACACACACACACACACACACACACACCTTCTACCTTCCAAGTATATTATCTCTGAGTTTGCTGTGCCATAGGACAGGGAGAAAACTAAAATAGGAATTATATTCCAAAACCTGTATTTACATTTCTGGACTACTCATATTATGTATAAAATAACAATGTCTACTCACATTTTTGCATTGGTGGTTTTCTTTTCATAAGTCAGATGTCTTAATCAAAGTCAGTATCCCATTTTCAGAGAAACTGTAATGGTACATCTGTCCTTTCCTTCTTAGAGAATGATAAAATAGTCCATAAAAGTTCTTTCTTCAGGGTATTGAATGGTCTGTTCTGATCCTAATGCTGTCATTGTGTCAATTAAGAACTCTACTAAAACTGATTTTAACTAAAAAGTAAATGCAAACAGGTTACAATGCTGGTTCCTGCTCCTAGGGGGTACTTGCATTTTTCTTTGAATACATGTACAAGTAAAACAGCATAGTAATGCTGATAGACTGAGACAACTAGCATATGAGGAGTCAGAGGAAGCAACACACATGGTTTCCATTACACTATATATTATTTGCTCCACAGGTACCTGAGGCAGAAGCTGTTGTGCAAAGAGAAATCAGAGTGACTCTATACTACCCCCAAGTACATGATTTAGTTAATAATTACCCTGAAGTACATGACTTATTTAATAATGATGATCAAAATGACAATCACTTGCATCACCCTGATTTTTCTGCTAAAGAAAAGCAGTTCTCTGAATATCAGTATCTCATAACATTAGTCAGCTTCATGGAGCAGAGAAATTAAGTCCTAACTGTGACCCAAATGACCTGTGTTTGACTAGTGGCCCATGACCTGGAGGAGCAGATGAGAAAGGGAAGAGAAATTAATTAGATGTCATCTGCTTACCTCTTTCTGGGGGGGGTATTATGTGTGTTGAGACATGTGAGTAAGCAGTGCTGCACTTTAAGCGAACAGCTAAATGACAGAGATGCATCTCCACAGAGGTGATATTGTTTCCTTCATGGTGCAACTGCATGCCTACCTAGTGATATCAGCCCCCCCCCCCACGACAGAGAAAGGGCTTCACTTGATAATTTTATCTGGCTGGAATATGATGACCCTGGCTTCTCTATTCCCCTCCCTGGTTGTGCAGAAATTCATAGCTTGTTTACTGAGAGGTCTACATATCTTGGAAGGATGCGATCCACCTGGTGAAAAGAGATGAATTGGATATACCACAAGATGCAGTGGCCAGGGAGAGAAGGCACTATGATGGATCAGTGGTATCTCACCAAAAATAAACAAATTAATACATCTTATATTTTGGCTATAGAATAGTGATCCCAATCAAGCTGCACTCTATACTGACCTACTCACAGCTATTATAAATGAATTACCCCTAGGACTATCACAAAATTGATTCTCCCCCCCCCCACCTCTATCCCCAACTCTATATGTATTAGCTCTCCTTTGCGGCGCCATTTTTAAATCTTATCTTCCTACATAAGGCGTCCCCTTGGTAGTCCGCGTGGTGTGCTGCCCCCGCTCCCTGGCGCTGTGCTCCTCTCTTATCTTCCTACATAAGGCGTCCCAGCAGTAGTCGTGGTGTGCTGCTCCTAGGCCAAGCGTTCCTAATCGGGTTGTCCCTCCTGCTAATTTTTCACAAGGTTTCTCTGAAGCTACACCCAGGATGCATCCCTACTACCTCACAGTGTAGGCTATAGTTGACAGCCTCACAGAATTTGCTGTTTTATTCCTTTTCCCTTCCTTGCAGTTGCTAGTTATTATTTATTCAAACACTTATAGTTAAATTCCTTTCTCCACTCTAGAGGGCAGCAGTACACAGCTTTAATTCACTTGTCCTGGATCTCTGTACTACCTAATGATACTCTCTGGCTTAGGTATAATTTCTAATCAAGAGGTCTAACAGTAGACTCCACTTTTAAAGTAAGACGCTTGATTTATATTGACTTAATTATTATATTCTCTCAACAAGGTTTTCTTTTTAGCTGTAGTAGTAACTTTAATATCACTTAATAAGGAGTTTTCTTTGAAAGGACTGATTGGCCCGATCTCTCCCACTGTGGTTCTGTCCCCCCAGCCCTCTCCTCCCCCCCCCCCCCACCCCCCCCCCCCACTTCTTCTATTCTAACACACCACCCCTTCACACCCCTCTAAAACCACCTACCCTGACAAACTACCAATTGATATAACCCCACCTCTCTACTTTCCATAATACCCTGTCTTATACTATCTTACCTTCCTCACATACCTGTAGCTATTACTTCCTAATAAATACCATACCCTCCCATAATTTATATTGTAGTTATATCCTAACTCTATCTCTGTAAGGTTCCTTCTTTGCAGTATGTCTTCCAAAACTAACAGTATCCTATCTAAGACTCCTATAACTAAAAACAACCTAGCCAAGCTAATCCTCTTACTCATACCTTCTCTAGTTCTCACACTGTCTTATCTCCTTACATCTTATGAAATACATCAATTACTCTCTCAAACAAACAGCCTTTGATTTTACAAAATTAATTCATTTAAACATCACATCCCTCTAACTACCTCCAAATACCATCGAATCTTTTCCTGTAAACCATCGTTAAAATTTAAAACTTCATCCCTAAAAGATGGTGACATACATCCTAACCCAGGACCCACTAATAAAACTAGACAAATTATCACAAACTCCACCCCTTCCTAACCACTGATTCAAATGCCTTACTTATAGGACATCTTAATATCCAGTATTAACAACAAGGTCACCCATCTCCACACTCTCCTTGAATATCACTCCTTTGATATTTTCTGTCTAACTGAATCTTGGTTTAAACCTTGTACTAAAGATAGTGAAATAATTCCCAGGTTACAATATGAGACTGGACAAGGTGGGAGTAGCACTGCTGTTTAAGACGGGATTACACATCTCCTCTGTAGCCTATAACCCACTGGAGGATACTAAGACTGAACTCCTTATTTCTAAACTCCCAAACAAGTCAATCTATATTATCTGTATCTATCTACCTCCTGGAAATAACTCTTCCATAATAGAAAATATCCTTAGTTGGGTGTCTTCTACTTACCCACAAGAAACTATCATATTAGGAGATCTTAACCATGACTGGTCCTCAGTCAATACTAACAACCCTTCCTCACACATTAATCTTTATGGTTTTACTCAGACAATAAACACCACTACTAGAATCAATAAACCTAACAACAAAGAAAGTATATTAGATTGGATTCTTATTAACAAACAGCAACAAAATATCTAGTAGGTACCTTACCTGATGATGTAAGTGACCATACTTTAACTTACATCATAAGACAAAAGAGTGTCACTACTAACACCCCAACCTACAGGATCTCGCGAAGTAATAAACACTTTAACCTAATATTATTTAAACTGAACTTAATGCCTGCCTCTCACTTGAAGATGCTGTTAAAAATTTAACAAATTCTATATCCATGCACCAAAACGATCTAAGCCCAAATCTAAGCCTGCCCTAACTACTATTACCAAGAAACAAATCATGGGCTAAGTGGAGAGCTAGCAAATTATCCTCTGATCAGCAAACCTTTAGACACTTAAGAAATAGTACCAAACTTACAGACAAAATGAACTACTATAGTAAACTGCAGCAGATGAATCACAACAATCCCCAAAGGTTCTGGTCAACCTTAAATAGACTACTTCACCCAGGCCAGACTACTAACCCATCTCTACCACCTTTATCCAAAACTTATCCAAAACTTAAACCTTGTTATCTGAAAATCTCATCCCCTACATAAGGTGGCAACTCATACTCTAAAAGTCTTATCACCCTTAGCAAAAATTATGGAGAAATGTATTCACTATCAGTTAATGGGTCACCACTCTTTCCTTTACTGATTTCATCAATAAAAACAAGAATATTCCCTGTCAAAAGCCTTTGATATGGTCAACCACCCCTGCTCATAAAATCCTAGAATCTGCACCCTTATATCCCCTGACTCTACTCTAGACCAGCTAGGTGTCACAATGTAAAATAAATAAATAAATAAATAAAAATGTCCCTTGCCCAGAGGTTCATGTAATGGCCAAGCACTGCAGGAAAAACTGGAGACATAGCTACAATCTTCAGTGAATGTTGAGTTATTGTAACTGTACTGATACCAGCATCTCTGCATTCATGGGAAGGACCATTTTACCAAGGTAATGTATTTATTCCTTTATTGTGGAGTTTCAGGAGAGTTAGTATTCCTAGTTGCAGTGAATATGTATACAAAGTAGCCAGACATGATCTGCAGGAAGCCAGTGATGACAGGGAACATAAAAGTGTTAAAATCAAAGATTGCAAGAAATGTCATGGGAGAACAAATTGTCAGTAGTAACTGTCCACAATTCATATCAGAAGAATTTAATTCAGACTGTAGCACGCCCTGCCTTCACAACACCAAGATTACTGAGTTTAGAGGAATCAGTCATGTAATCAGGCACAGAGCGGTGGGATGCACAGATGAGTCACTGTATTATTCATTATCAAAAATGAGCCTACTATTGAATATGTTGCATTCAAAAGACAAATTATCAGCACAGATGTGCTGAAAGCAGACAATTGAGAATCTGAAGCAAAACATTGCTTTAGCTTCTCACTGTACATGATTTTTGCTCTTTTTTCTTTTACTGATACTTGCTTGGCAAAGTCCAACTCGTCAGCAGCAGTCAGACATTTTTAACTCTTTATACATCAAAAATATGGCAACATTAATGACTTAAGGCATCTGTGAAACATAATGGTATTGAACAGCTTATGTCTATAATTAGCTGTCTTGCTGTATGTAGAAGAGTTGAATATGATGTATGTAAAAAGATTTAGGAAAACTGATAGCCAAAAGAGCCCTTAAGAGAAGCCTCCACAAAATGGGGAATGACCGTTTTCTGGTCATTTATCTTAATGCTACTCATCTAACCACCAGTGCTGCAGTACCAATACTGTCCTGAACAGAACACTGTATTGTAAGCAGGGCCTGATGCAACCAGATGTACACAGCCATATGAGCAAAACAGAATCAGTACGTGAATGACAGGCAACTGAGACATTTTACCATAAGCTAGAAAATGGTTGGACCCATAGGTTAGGCTGTTAATGTAAGACTTGATACCTAGAGAAGACATGAAGACCAGCTGATAAATGTTCAACAAGTAGGTGGTCTGCTGAGAGTTATGAGACAATTCAATATGAAAGAACTACGCAATGTGCCAGAAGATACCACTAATGTGAAAGTTACCATCACCAACTCTGTGGCAACAAACCTCCAAATTATACTGCCATGATGTTATGTATAACTGGACCTGCAGCAGAAGGATGAATGAACATGACCTTCTAAATGACCTGTAAGTTTGCATCCCAGGAAGAACTTTTGCCCAGTTCATTAACCATGTCCATTTTCATAAAGCACTGACTAAACAGTTTTACATTCTAAGAGGGATGACAAGACATATCTTTCAGTTAGTCAATCATCACCCTCTTGTCAGTCATTCGTACTGAGCGACAGAAGTTTTGGCTTCACAATGTCACCAATGAAGGACAGTCCCAGAGAATACCAGGTTATTGTTACAAGTCCCATGGAGTCATACAGACAGTATCTTAAACCTCTGAGTGATTTCCCCTTATGTTAAACTTAATATTAATCTCAGGGGCAGAGGGTGGTATTTCTAATGAAGAAATAGCACCAGAGTTAAAATAAATACTAAAAAAATAATGCTGACTATAAATTAGCACAGCTATGTTTTAAAGCAATCCTATGTGGCAGTACAAAGAGAAGAAAATAAAAGCATTATAAATTCAAAGTAAATGGTAGTTAAGTGGAAATCAAGTTTGCTGATTCAGAGGCAAGGATGTTGACCCAGTTAACTTATACGTGAAATTAAAAAGCAGCCTGAGATGTATATTGTTAAGATATGATTTTGGAAGGTAACCATGAACATACCTTATGGGATTCAGCTATTTCAATTTGGGGATGCTCTAGACTTTATTTTATTTATTTACATTTGTTTACCAATATAGAACATTCATCAAGTATGACCAATTACAGGCCCAGCCTGCACTGTAATGAGTATTACAAAAAGAGTACAATTATTACGACACAAACAAAAAATACAATACAAATGCAAGATAACCAGTGATACAGCAATGAGTTCTAGTACATTATACATAAATTCTCTGTGATGTAATATATTTTATCAAAGTGCTATGGTATAATCAGAGATGAAGCAAGTTGGGCAATTCACCCATAGAAAAATAACTCAAAGGTGCCAAGCTACCAGTGAGAAGCAGAGTGTGATTGTATACATTGGCTGTTAGATCTCAAGCAAGAAGTGGATGCTTAAGGGTGCTAACTTGCCTTTAGTTTTTTTAAGAGAAAAGCAGAAAC
Organism: Protopterus annectens; assembly: GCF_019279795.1. Lineage (NCBI taxonomy): Eukaryota > Metazoa > Chordata > Ceratodontiformes > Protopteridae > Protopterus > Protopterus annectens. The sequence continues at coordinate 890,511,043 of NC_056741.1, read as the reverse complement.
TTGCAGGCAATTCTTTTGGGAAACATCTAAGGATTACGTACATGCTGGCAGGATCCCCATAGCAGCAGTTGGTGGATGTGCCAAATTTCCCATTATGGGTTAATTTGCTTAAGGGGGTGGCCACAGGACCAGCAAAGACCCCTTAAAACATTCTCCAGTCTATTCAGTCATACTTAGCAAGTGTACAAAAGACCAAAGTTCCGTACTGACAGACAAAAATATAATTCTGATTAAGTCTGCTTTGGGCAGACGAAAGCGCTCATGTAGTTGGAACTGTCGAAATTCTTGTGATTAAAGAAAGTATTTTTTGTCTGTCAGTACGGAACTTTGGTCTTTTGTACAGTTGAGTTACTGCCTTTTCGTGATTATACTTAGCAAGTGTGTCAAGGATACAAATTGAGTTTGGATGATTTTGTTCTCCCAGCTGGGCAGAAGTATTGTTGAGGAGGGTTGTGAACAGTTCACCCAGATGTTAGCCAAACCATATTAGAAGTTTTGTTTATCATTAACACCAGTTTGTTATTCCATTGATGATTACTGGCAGTTTGTTTTGTGACAGTGCTGTCATTATTGTTCTACCATTTTGTTAAATAAATGTGTAAAAACTAATAGCAACAAAAATATTGGTAGTTCTACTAGAAAGCTAGAGGTCTTAGTCCACTGAGCAGTTCTCAAGATACCCAACTCTAACAGAGTTTAGATTGAAATCAGCATTTCTAACTAGCATCTACTATATAGTATCCTCAGTCTAAGCCTTAGTTTTCAAGGTCTTAAGAAACCCTAGCGCCATGTGTGTCTGAACCATTTTGAACTAATCCTTTTGTGCTCAAAGTGATCACCTTCTTCCTTCAAAGTTTTTAAGTGAAGTTGCTAAGCTGTTCAGTTATGTTATCCTGAATCCTATCTCAGGTTTCATGGATTGGCATATTTCCAACTGCTGCAAGCTCCCAAGCATTCAATAAAATTATGTAATCACCACCTAACTTTATCATCAGTACAATAAGTGCTGAACTTCCTGTGTTTTTGCACATGACTGCAAACTAATAATTTAAGCAACAAAGAAGTACAGTCAAACATACATACATACTTGCGAAGGTTAAAAGACAGACCCCTGTATAAAGGATCTTTGGGCATCAATATCTTATTCAGACTCATAAAGTGATATCTAGGAGATGAACAAATATAAATCCTACCAGGGTAACCCAGTCTGTTCTATCATCTACCTCCTGTGCAATTGTATAGACAGGAATCATAGTATAAGTGCTATATTGATCAACACTATGTTGTTTAACAATCTGGGAAAGTTGTTTGATATTAAAATTACTACTAATTTCTTTATACCCCCAGGACAGCTGTAAAATATCCCCTATCTTTAACCTAGTTTTGAATAATTTATGACCCATCTTCAGTAAGGGAGTTTCTTAGAGGATAAAAAGGAGATATCATCTTTTCATATCCCTTTATATAGCCTACCTAGAGCTAAACAAGCAATTAAAATTTCATGAAAGTATTCTTAATTTCATAAATGAAGACATTTCTTGACAATGAAAACAATCAGGAGCCAGTGGTATGGATGCTTGACAACCCAGTGATTGCAAAGATTGTGAAGGCAGTCGACTGACTGAAGCAATGACTGATGAAGGATATGGGCAACACTGGAGGCACTGAACAGGCAGTGATATATTAATCCTGTTGTAATATACCATACCTACTGCCTGACACAACACGTAACTCTGCATTATGTGAGAGGGTACCTGTGGTGTTCTGGTTGTTTCTTAGGAGAATACTAGCACTATTTATCTAGGCCTTGTTGTGACAAAGAGTCAGTATATTCAGTCCATGCATGAAAAAGAGAGATAAAGAGAGAGAGACAGAGACAGAGAGAGAGAGAGAGAGTGTGTGTGTGTGTGTGTGTGTGTGTGTGTGTGTGTGTGTGTGTGTGTGTGTGTGTGTGTGTGTGTCTGTGTGTGTGTGTGTGTGTGTGTGTGTGTGTGTGTGTGTGTGTGTGTGTGTCTGTGTGTGTGTCTGTGTGTGTGGGCGCGCGCGCATGTGTGTGTGCACATTGATATGCATATATCATGCAATTTGGATACTGTTGTTTAAGTACCTTGGAGTATGCATTTCTCACATAATAGCACAAGCAATATCCCATTCATCTGATTTTGTCCTGTTTCATTGACTCTTTCCATTTTCCCCTCAATATGTAGCTGTATCTGACTTACAGGTAATCCATTGGTCATGAGGCCATATTACAGACACCAAAACATTAATCACCATTGCCTTTGTCTATCACCAACAGTGATATCTCTACATAATCACATTGCAAATTTAGAGATATCTGCCAAACCTAAGGGGAAAAAAAAGCTTGAAGATATAATCATCAGAATTTGCAATTAATCAAGAGATGATAGGAAAAACATTGAATTTTTAAGCAACTTCCTAAAAAAATGTTTTCAAGAGATATGACAGTACTTCAGCAGATTAATCACCTTCCCTATTTGCTCTTTTATAAGATCATTAATTTCACTAAAGAGTAATTGTTTGAATTTGATAAAGTCCACGTAAGCTTTTTGACAGAGTATAAAAATTAATGGTAGTAGCTCAACAAGTAATGCACTTCACTTTGATGCTGGATTATCGGAAGACTGTGGGTTCTGTTTCAACACCAGATGCTTAGATTCATTTTTCATTACTAACACTGCAGTGCACCATGGGTGTGCTGTATTCCTGGGTGTGCTGCCCGTCACCTGAGACATTAAACTGAGATCCCATATGCATGAGTTGGTAGTAGGTTACAAGGAAGTAAATGGTACTATGGCACTTATCAATAAGAGTAGGGATTCATTTTATTTAAACATCTACCACAATTATAGATCAACAATTAAACCCATGTGTACCAAACAAAATCAAGAACATTTTACATAAAAAGCTTATGTATCTTGAACTATTTGTTGAATGTCCCAGTTCTTGTGCTATGACAAAAAATAATCAAGCTAGCTGAATTTTCACAAAACACATCCAAAAAAGAGTCACTTTGTTCAGACATAACTGTTGACCCTTGATCCTACTACAAATAAAATTAATAATTTCAGAAATAATTTTGACACATATTTCTTCAAAAAATGTTAGATCAAAAAACATTCAGACTTCTTGCACTGAGTACATTCTAAAACAAATGCAAAATAGACTCTAGTATTGCAGAAAACAGTTATGTTCTATTTTTTATATTGTAATAATCTTTTTACTGATGCATGTTTGCACCCAGTCTCATAATAAAGTTCTTTTGCATGGTTCACTAGTTGAGATATTTTTTTTCATTTATAAATAATTTTGCACTAAAGACATTCTTAACCTAATGCCCAAATATAATATATACTCTAATCTTCCTAAGTAGGACTAAAAAAAGAAAGTCTATATAAATAGGTGACATCTAAATCTGTCTATCAGCAAGTAAGATAGCTGCAAACATTTTTCATTTTTAACCATTTCCATAACTATTTAATCTAGATAGCCACACAAAAAGAAGCTAAGCTTCATTGTTCTTATTTTCATCTGTCTAAAAGGTGGCCATAGTAATATTTCCAATAGCAGCTCAGAAATTCACACCATACATTTAAATAATGACTCAAAATAGGGAAAATAAAAGACCACATGATTTATTGTATTTATTCTCATTTCTTACTATCTTGATATATATAATGCTTCTATTTATGGGATGTTTAACTTATTGTACCAGATTCCTGAAAAAAAAGTCACAATTATGAGGTTTAACTTACACCAAAGTCCAGAGAAAAAGACCCATCATATTTGTCTCCAGATGTTCAGGTAAAAATACCTTAGCAACATGGTTTCCCATCCCCAGTATAAAACGCTTTTATGAAAAAAACACAATTTTTAAAGAAAATGTTTAAAAATAATGTCAGATATAATTAATAATATATGACCTTGCCCTCTGCTGAAATCTATTCTTGTTTCCATACACATTACTCTTAAAACTTCAAATTAAGTTTTAGTTAAAGAAATGTCTCACAAAATACAACCAAAACCAAAACATTTACACTATGCAGATTATGTAATCTGAAAATGTGTTAGCAACATTTTTATTTTGCCATTGATAGAAAAAAAAAAAAAACATTTTGTGCAGACTTTCCAAACAAAAGTGTCATCTGTCTAAAATAAAATTGATGGAAAACACCCTGAATCAAAAAAATCTGTCTCACACGTATGACCATTAATATCAGCTTAATTTCAGCATGACATCATGTCCATGCATTTTAGTTTAGTTTTTGACAACATTTGTGATATATGTTTATGATGAATATTGTCATAACCTTTTTCTAAATCTAGTACTTAGGAGTATTGATTGAAAATAATTCTGTTACGGCAGCTGAGAATATGTGGAAAGAGACTAAACAAATAAAAGATAATACAAAAACTGAGGCATAGATAGCTCTGTTTTATGGATATGGATAGCAAGATACAAGTAGTGAAACTATTTTTAGTCCTTTTAATTTTATACACAGGTCAGGCATATTTTTATCAACCAGAGGAGAAGTTGTAGACAGCAATTAATAAAGAGTTGAAGGATTTTATCTGGGAGGAGAAAGCAGGCAAAGAGTCCAGTGAGATAAGCTGATCCTTCCAATAGAACAGTATGGTTTGCATCTACCTGATTTGAATAGTGTTTCAGAGCTGCACAGTTAGGGATCCTATATATAGCAGAATCAGAAAGCTATAATTCAAATCGGAAAGGGATAATGATAAAATAGGGAGAAGCTCAAGAAATAAGAAGAGACTGGGATTTTGGATGTTGATCCTTAAGGAGAATAACAATAACCATACAGAATACTATATTCATAAAGTAGCAAAAGGTATTCTAAGAACTAAGACAACACAGGAATGGAGAAAGGAGATTCTGCCACTAGGGATGACTGCAATTAGGGCTTCAGAAAATAGGCAAGAGAGGGCTGAAATTTACTGGAGAAAACTGGGAAAGAAATCAAGGTATTGGGAGAAAATAATTAGAGGGTAAGGTAATAGAACACAAGTGAAAGCTTTTTTATATCTCAACATGGAATTTGGTGACCACTTTACAAGATAAGTTTAACATGTTATCAAACTTTTGTCAGGTATTTCAGCCTCTCCTTTAAATGTATATACCCATTTTTCTAAAACCTTCTTTATTTCCATTATTATCATATTCATTATTAATGTAAATAACATGCCAGTTAATGGATATCCTTTTCTAACCCCATTTTGTATTCTAATCCTTCCCTTTCCCCAGCCATTTATCACCCCTACATTATTGAACTCTTACTTAGATATCATGTCATAATGTGCTTATCTAAACCATATGTTTCCAAAATGTCCTACAACTGTTTTCATTCAATATTGTCAAATGTTTTTTCAATGTCACACCCTACAATTCTTACATCTTCTCCAGTTTTTAATATTATACAGTTTTTTTAAGAATCATCAACATCTCTTTTACTCATCTAACTTTTATTCCATAAATCCTTCAGTCCATATTCTTTTCAAATTTCATCTATATTATTTTCATCATAATTGTATAGCCTGTGTTAATTAATATGATCGCTCTCCAAATACTTAGGGATTTGTTATTGCATTTCTTCCAAATTATTTTTATAACCCTTCACAAATTCTCCATCCATAAATTCTTTTTTCCATCCATTCAAATTCATGCTATGAACTTCTTCTGTCCTTCTCCAGTTTTCCTATAAAATGTACAATCTATTCTCTCTGGTTCTGGATCTGAGTTTTCCTTCACCTTTTTAATATTTCCTCTAATTATTCTATTGATATTTCTCTTCTTAACCCTTCTCTTCTCCCATTAACACCATTACTTATCACTTCTTTTTGTTTTTTGTTTTTTTACTCTGACCACTTTCTCCATACTTTTTGTCTATATAATGCATCACTTTTTGTTCTCGCTCCTCCTGTTTATTTTTTACCTTTCCTTCTTGCATCACAATCCCTTTTATTACCATATTCTATCTTCTCACTTTTCCCCAAAAAGGGAATATTTCTTCCTTTGTACCTTGTATCAGATATTGATGTCTTCTCAATAAATTTAAATTCTTTTTTTTTCTTAGCAATTCTTTCTCTTTCTAAATGATTTCCAGTAACTATTTCTAACAAATCCAACATATCTTTAGCAAGCATCTTATATTGCTTTTTATCTCTTTAGTAATACCGTCTATTTCAGTATATACTCCTTTGATATTTATTTTATATTCAGTCCATCACTTATTCCAGTTGTTATATATGACCTTCATGGTTCATATTCTTCCCATTGTATTTTTGTTTCTTCCTCAAACAGTCTCATAATATTCATCCCAGTCAAGTTCCCTTGGTTTATCAGATTTTTATTCATACCTATACTAGCTCAAATTCCTTCATGTTGCAAAAACTCTGCTCAGGTTTTTCATCCTTTTGTGTGTTTTACACTGTCTAAATACTTTATATAATATATTTCTGTTTTTACATTTGTTCTTATACATATGTAAAACTTTTTCCTTTACCTATTTCCATTTGTCCTGCCATTAATACTTATTTCAGCATTCATAGGTTTTCATTATATTTCCCTTTTGATTCCTCATCTTACAGTTCAAGTCTGCAATCATAACCAAATCCATATATAGTATAACATATACCCGTATTGATTCAAGTAATTCTTCCTTCTCTGTCTTACCTGTATATGCATATACTATAATAATCCTAACTGGTTTACCTCTGTTTCTTATGTCTACCACTGAGACCCTACCTGCTTTCACAATCAAGAGCTTATCTAAAAGAATATTTTGCTGGCTTGTAATGTATTCATCTTTACTGTTAAAAAGAAGTTTGACTGCAAGTGTTAGTGCACAGAAGCCACTTAGCAGATATGTGTGTGATGTAAAATAATTCCAGTTGTTGTGCAACTTTCACAACAGGCACAGTCAGAGCAATTACTTTATTCTACTTAATGTAATATTTAGTTGTATATTGTTTGTGTGATTTTTCTCATACAACTTAATTTAAGATCTCTGAATTCTGTGGTAGCCGAGTTTTCTTATCATTTTCTTTTAGAATTCTTTATTCATTTGCAGATGAAAATGGATTCCTTAAATGAGTATGCAATTAATGATTTGCTAAAGCATATGTATCTTGTACTGTGTACTAAATGCTATGTATATTTAAAGGTAACACCTCATAACACTAGTGATCTTTGTTCCTTATGTCAAAAGTTGGATGATTTGCTTACCATTATAGAGTTTATAGATTAGTACTAGGCTAACTGCTTTGAGCCCAGCCAACTTCCTTGTGTGAGAATCAAACCCTGCACCTTGTATCTATAAGGTAAACACCTTAACTATTATGCCATCCCACCATTAGTAGTAAATCTAGACTTACTAATAACAATTGCACTTGTGCAATTGGCACAGCTTGGAGAACTGTTGTTATATATATTAGTAACTGGACTGATGAGATAAATAATGTCAGGCAAAGAGCAAATAGAACACATTTAGGAAAATAAGTATCTATTGTCAGTAAAGATCACTCAACTCCTATTTAACAAGATAATACCACTGAAAACATTAGAATTCTGAATACAAGTATTCAGCAATCTGAGAATTCAGATTGTATAGAAGAAAATAAAAAAAGAATGAACAAACTTCACAACAAATAAGGAAGAAAAATAAACTGATTAAGGTCTATAAAGCAAAGATAATACATACTAGAAGGGATACGGTTTTGCAGCTTTGTTATATAACACAAAGATTACAGGGAATGCTAACATTTTTCTACCACAAAACCTTCAGTCTACAGAAAAAGGGCATCATTTTTCCAAAAGAGAATGTAGAAAACAGATGCAAGGGAGAGGTGAAAAGGAAGAAATCAAAACTAAATGTAGAAGGATTGAAGACAATTACTGTAAGAAAAAAAGAGGTAAAAAAAATAAGCTGACAACATGGTTCAAGCTGTGGTTGTACGAAGCCAACTAGATGAGAATTATATGCTTTAAAATGTAACAAACAATGAACACAGTAGGATTAATAAGACTAATGGTGATGATCATTCTTTTGTAATGAATTAGAATATGCAGATTCTTCAGATGTGGTCAGAAAAGATATTCTTGTAATTCGACATAATATTAATACTTAAATTTGCAGAAAAAACAATGAACATCAAATAGTGTTATGCTTATCAGGAGCAAAAATAGAGGATGTGCCTTGGAACACCTTAATGTTAGGAAGTATGGATTATTCAAGTTGGTACAAATTGTCTCAACCATAAGGACTCTTAATGCTAGTAGGGAACTTATGGCTCTCTTAGATAACATAGCTTGTGCAGGTGTTAGAATGTATTTTTCACAAATCACATGTAGAAACAATAGTCAGATTACCATGAATTAAAAGATTTTGGTGTAAATATCTACATGAAAAATAAATGTCCATTTAAAAAAAATGGAAATGTGTAGAACATCCAAGCCTAATATGTGTGTGTTTAGACAGGATGGTGTGCAGTTATCAACATCAGAGAAAATATGTTTTTTTACAGCAGATATTTTGCAATATTTGACAAACATAAGGCAGGATTTTTGCCAGGTTGAAAATTTAACAGTTCACAGATAGAAACATTTGTTGCATTTCTGATGGTTGTTTATGCTAGGAGTATTAATAATAAAGTTTGTTTATTGGAAAATGTGTTACATTCTCACAAGATTGATGCTGTTATTACCTGTAAAACATGATTACGGAACAAAGACTAGAAACCGGTTCTGTCAGGGTATAAATGTTTTTACTGTAACAGACATTCTAACAAAAAAAGAATCAGGTGGAGATGTTATGATAGGGATTAAAGATTGTTATGAAGCCTGTGACTATTACATATTCATTGAAAACACCAATACTGTAGACTGTGTAACTTTAACAATAAAAACACACCTGGAGCATATATCAATTTTCGGAGTGTGTAGACCCCCAAAGTCAAGTGCTGATGACCTACAGGAATTCATACATATCTTGCATGAAATACAGGAGGGAAGAATAATAGTGGCAAGGGACTTAAATTTACTAGAAATAAACTGAAATAATATTGATTCAACAACATTAGTAAAGCAATTATTTACAACGTGCATTGAGGAACAACAGTTGTTTCAGTTTGTGAAAAAGACTATCAGGGAATGGAATTTACTAGACATTGTTTGTATTCCTAAAGAAATTAATTTTACTTCATGTCACGTTTTACACCATTGACATGCAATGATTATGGGGTTACAAAGGTTAATTTGCAGCTAGAGAATTCTTCCAAACTGAAATCTAAACCAATGCACAGAAGATTAATTACAGATTATATGGAAGCAAAACAGTCACTATGTACAACTAATGGTAGGGATGCCTTCAGTGGAAAAACAGCAGAAGGAACGTAGAATGTTTTGAAAAAGAAATTGTTTGAATGCAAAATATTTAAAAAAAATGTTTAACATCAAGATCTAGGCATACAACTTCAGGAGGACATATTTCCATGACAACAAGATACTTGACTAAGATGAGAGACAACAAATATATGAAATGGGGTTTGAAAACTGAAATAAGCAAACCAATAGACAAATCAAGCATAGTGTGAGATAAGATCAAGAAATTTTTTAAGAAAATGTATATGAAGATATTGAGCATAGGAGGAACCATTTTATAGATATATATGATGTGGTAGAAGTAAAGACATACAACTTGATAAACTGGGAGTAGATTCTTAAATATATTCTCAGACACAGCAAATTATAAATATATTTACAAAATCTTACTCAAAGCAGTATGGCTCCTCAAAGGGGATGATAAATCATCCTAGTGACATCCAGGTTGCCTCAGATACTGAAAACAAATTAGATTATATTGGAAAAGAACTATGGGAACCGGATATAAACAAAGCACAGGGAGGAGATGGAATTAGTAATAATAACCTGAGAACACTTCATCATGAACCTGCAGTACCATTATATCTGGTATTTAGTAGGGCATATAAATATGGGGAATCCCCAAGTTTGGAGGCATGCACTTGTTAAACCTGTCTTTAAGGGAAAAGGAAAGTAGGACAACCCCAAAGTCACACAGACCCATAAGTTTACTTACATGTTGTAGAAAAATAATGGAGAAGGTAATATTGGATAAATTCACTGAAACCACTGAAAAAAGCTGTAGCAATGTAGAAAAACAAGCCAGTAATCCAAAGCAGATTTATTCAAACTCTGATGCCTTCAGAGTTTGAATAAATCTGCTTCAATATTGGACAAATTATTGTCAAAAATGGAAAGGTTGGGACTTGAAATCCTATACCAGCCTGCATACATTTAAAACAGATCTAATACCACCTGTAACATGATATTCTATAATCAAACCAAATTTAGACAACTAATAAATGAGACAAAACAAGCTATTCTATTAGATAAAACAAACTACTAGTTCCATCTTCAACAAGGGAACCAAAATAACCCCCCAAACAGTCTGGGCAGGGATAAATAAATGATTGCATCCAGGTCAAACCACCACTCCACCTCCCTCCTCAGCCTCTACCGATAAACTACCAGAGGATATTGCTAACACCTTTAATAATTTCTTTACTGAAACCATCCAAGCCCTTGCAAGCCAAATACCCCTTAACTCCTCTAACCCACTGGATAGCACTCCCAGCCCTCCTTTAGCTTCCAACTAGTCTCTACATCTTTCATTCGTTCACTACTCAAAAAATTAAAACCTACTACCCTAGCCGCAGACCTTCTCCCAGCCGAATATTTGCAAAAAGCTGCTGATACCATAGCATCCCCTGTTTCCATTCTAATTATTCGGTCCATATCAGAAGCCTCAGTCCCCTCTATATGGAAAATATCTTGCGTCATACCTCTCCATAAAGCTGGTAACTCTACTGAGTTATCCATTTATAGACCCAAAGCCATCTTATCACCTCTGGCAAAAATAATGGAAAAATGTGTCCATAAACAACTCCTGAACTTTCTAACCCAAAACAACCTACTGGCTAACTCCCAGCATGGCTTCAGACCATATCATAGTACTACCACAGCTCTCCTCACCTTCTCTAATACAATAAACTATAACAGGAACAACAACAAGCTGTCTTCAGCCCTTTTCTTGGACCTGTCAAAGGCATTTGACATGGTTAACCACCATCTTCTCATCAACACCCTAGCAACAATGTCCCTAGGTAATCACCCTCTCCGATGGTTTGAATCCTACCTGCACAATAGACAACAATCCATCTTATGGCAGAACAAACTCTCATACCTCCTACCCAACATCCTAGGTGTCCCACAGGGGTCTATCTTGGGACCACTTCTGTTTTCCATTTTTATCAGTGATCTCCAAACTGTAATTCCTGAAGCCATCTGCATTCAATATGCAGATGACTCAACGTTGATCTGCACTGCCACCTCACAAACAGAACTGCTATCAATAACTCAGAGTACTTTCAACCTAGCAGAGAACTGGCTTGCCACTCACTGTCTGATTCTCAACCCTAATAAAACAAACCTCCTACTTTTCACCCCCACTCAAAGATCCATGGCATTATCTCTCTCCATTAAGGCTAATAATGGTACCATTATCTCTCCAGATGCCCATACAAAACTACTAGGAGTTATTATAGACAATAATCTTAAGTTTGATGTGCATGTCAACAAAGCAATCAAAACCATTAATAGAAAACTGGGTTCACTTTATAGGATAAAGCCATTCCTTACCCCATAAGCTAGGACCTCCATTGCCCACTCCCATCTACTCTCTAGATGCTACTATGCTTCCCCTTTACTGGTCAACCTAAATAAATCTGGTCTTACTAAACTCTCAAACTGCTATAATAACATAGCTAGATTTGCAACTGGTCTACCCTATAGAACCCATCACTGTAAAAATCTAAATTATCTCGGATGGCTAGAGCTACCCAGGCAGATTCAGTATAATCAACTCATTGTTGCTCACAAAGCATGTAACCAACCAGATAATACACCTGCCCTGAAAAACATCATCTACCCCCACTCCAACTCCAGATCACTCTGGTCATCTAACAGACTATTAGGGCAAACCATCAAATCCAACAACTCAGCTGATGATTCCCTGTTCGCCAACTCTGCTGGCAAAATTTGGAATTCCCTTCCTGCTAACATTACTCTGGATACCACCCTATCTCAATTAAAAATAGCTCTCAAGGAATATTTCAAGTCTCAATGGATATGTCCCTGCTCCAAGCCTGACTAAACCTTTATGCATACGGGTGTATCTATCCTATGTCTGTAAGTGCTACTCAGATATCTTTGTTAAGCCAGTTTAGAAGATTGTTAGACTGTACAAATTTAAATGTACTAGAATAAGTGGTATATTTCCATAAATTTAACTAGACTGTAAAATGTGTTATATTTGTATTATTTTATGATTACTCCTGTTTAACATGACATTGTAATGATTGTATATGTATACCTTTGGAGCTTTTCTCCCCGGGCCTCTGCTGAAAATGGACATGTATCCAGTCGGACTATCCCAGTCAACAAATGTAAAATAAATAAATTAAATAAATACATAAATGTAAAAACAACTATGAATGAAAAATTCTGCTGTGATGTAATTTATACAGATGTAACTTCAGCATTTGATAGGGTCATACACAAAACACTAATCAATAAATTAGAGAAACTAAGTTTTGACATACTCTTGATAAGATGGATAGCTACATGGCTTACAAATAGGACATGGCACGTAACATACAACAATTTGACAGGTGAAATTCGAGGTTACACTCAGGGTGTCTCATAGGACCTATCCTAGGTCCATACTTGTTTATATTCTATCTTTCAGATCTATCTTTTCATCTGAGCTATTCAGTCTGTATGCAGATGACTTGAAAATGGTTATACTGATTACATGTAGTACAGACAGGGCATGCTTGCAAAAGAACTTGACTAAATTGACCATTTGGGTACAGGAGAATAATATACTGATAAATACATAAAAAACTAAACATATAAGATTTGGGAGACATAAACTGAAAAGTGATTGAAACTGTAGATTCATTTAGAGACCTGTGTATATAGCTTTGAGTTTTTCTAGTTATATCAGCCTATTGTTTTTAGTGCTGTTTTAGCTGCTTTTCTGTAAAAAAAAAAAAGTGCTGTTTTAGCTGCTTTTCTGTAAAAAAAAAATTCTAAGCTTGTTTCCTGCCTTTCCTGTAACTAGTCTAGTCCAGATACAGATTTGCTGTATCCAGGACTATTTGTAAGCTTCTGAGCCCCCCAAGCCTTTCTGTGTTGGAGTGAAGCCTAGTAGCTTATCAGTGGGAGTGGTAAGTACTAGGTAGCCTATCTACCACAAGAGTGGTTTCTGGCCCAGAAATTGTAGTTTATTGGCTGTTTGGGCAGTTTTTCCATCTCTTTCAATGTACTGGTCTAAAAGCCAGCATTTGCGCTTGTTTCCTACCTTTCCTGTAGCTAGTCTAGTCCAGATACAGTTTTGCTGTATCCAGGATGGTTTGTAAGCTTCTGAGGCCCACAAGCCTTTCTGTGTTGAGGGAAGCCTTCTAGCTTATCAGTGGGAGTAGTAAGCACTATGTAGCCTATCTACCACAAGTGGAGTGGTTTCTGGCCCAGAAATTGCAGTTTATTGGCTGTTTAGGCAGTTTTTTCCATCTCTTTCAACTTTCTGGTTTAAAAGTCCACATTTGCACTTGTTTCCCACCTCTCCTGTAACTATTCTAGTCCAGATACAGATTTGCTGTATCCAGGACTGTTTGTAAGCTTCTAAGCCCCCCAAGCCTTTCTGTGTTGGCGTGAAACTTTCTAGCTTATCAGTAGGAGTGGTAAGCACTAGGTAGCCTATACACCACCAGAGGAGTGGTTTCTGGCCCAGACATTGTAGTTTATTGGCCATTTGGACAGTTTTTCCATCTCTTTCTACTTTCTGGTTTAAAAGCCTGTGTTTGCACTTGTTTCCTGCCTTTCCTGTAACTAGTCTAGTCCAGATACAGATTTGCCGTATCCAGGACTGTTTGTAAGCTTTTGAGAGGTGCCAAAATCTGCCCTTCAATTTTTCCCCTAGATCTGCTAGTTCTGTCCTCTCCTGCACTTTTACGAACTTACTAGTTTAGCACTTTACCAGACTTCTTGTAGCAATTATTGTAGCACACAAAAGTGCTACCAGCACTAAACATTCTACAAGGAAACAGCTCCAGTACTTATTATTAATGCCCACCCGTCCAGGCATGTCTAAAGGTCAGTTCTCTGTGCTTTCTCCTATTAACCTGGTGAACTTGGGCATCCTGAGGCAATGTAGCAACTGTCTCATGTGCACCGACAACCCTCTCCTCTTACCTCCCAACGCAGACTTGTGAGAGATGCACTTATATATCCAAATTGGAAGCCACGTACTCTCCAGCCAAGACCGGAATAGCTGGTCAAGAGGAGAAGGTCAACACTTGCACCACACCACATGGAACACATAGCCCTCCGGAACACACACCAGCACTGCCTTCACAAAAAAACACAAACCACACACCCACATTTGCAGAGGCTCTCAATAAAAATCTACCCAAACAGCAGAGACCTCCTAGGAAGAAACACACTCTACCACCACAACACAACACTAATCACGAGATACATAACTCTCCTAAACAGTGTGCCACTCAACCAAAGCCCCTAAGGCAAAAAGGCATGCCCATCACACTAGTCATAGGTGACTTGATAGTGAGGCACACCGATGCCCCACTCACTTGGTTGAATAAGGACAAAGTAACAGTCAGCTGCCTGTCAGGTGCCAGGATCTGCCACATAACGCACGCACTCGGGTCCCTCAAAACAGGTACAAATTTGACTCGGTCATTGTACATGTGGCTGTGAATGACCTGAGACATACCTCCCTGGACTACATGAAATGATACATGGAGGAGCTCTCGGATTATGTAGCCTAGGTGGGTATGACCCTAGCCCTGAGCATCCTCCTACCATCAACCAGAAAGATACCATAGTACAAACAGAAAATGATTGACTTCAACAATTGGCTAAGTTTCTGGTGTCATTCTAAGTGTCTGTCTGCCTGGGATTACATGATTGATAGACCTCGATGCTTTGCCAGAGATGGCCTGCATCTGTCACCCCTGGGCTTCTGGATACTGGCCAAGGCTCTTGCCACACTTATAGTGCCTTTTTTAGGCAGTGTTCCAAAGACCAAATTACCACCATAACAGCTACAAATAAATGCAATCTGAGGGTCATGCTGCTCAACGCTAGAAGTCTTAGTCTCAAAATGTACTCACTCCTTAAAATGGAGAACATTGACTTTTGTGCTGTAACAGAGACCTGGTTCAAGCCAGCAGAGACCACCCCTGCACTACCAGTCTATAACTCATTCCACACCTTCTGGCCCTAGGATTTGGTCCAAAGCTCCAAGGGCAGTGGTGTTTCCATATTCATAAAGGATGCGCACACCTCCAAACTGGTAGCCCAACATAACACATCAGAGATACTTCAGGTGCAGCTAAAATTGGGTAAGACAGCGATTCAGGTTGTAGCCTGTTATAGGTCCCCAACCATGTCCCAAGACTCACACTCCACGTTCCTAAGCACCCTGGAGAATATTAGGGTCCAACCTAACACTCTCATACTGGGCGACTTCAACAACCCCTCCATTAACAGGGAAAACTACTCATGTACCGATACACTGGCTTGACCAACGTTTCCTGGAATTCATTAATTCCAATGCCCTGGACCAGCTCGTTCTTACCCCCACTAGAGGTAGCAACATCCTTGACCTGGTCATTACTAACATGGGTGACTGTTGCTCTACAACAATAGTCAACTCCTCCCTGGTTAGATCAGACCACAAACTAATCGCCATGGAAATTCACATCCCCCTCCCCTGCAAAGGTAACCACCATGAAAAACTTCTCCAAAGCTAACTTTGGGCTCCTAAAAACAGAGGTGGCTAACTCTACAGCACCCATGCAAATGGAGAATAGTTGCATGACCACCAAATCATACACCAATGCACTGTATGACCATGTACACAAATGCATGGATCTTGCCATACCCAATAGAACCAAGATGCTCTCCTCCAAAAAAAAAAGGAAGCCAATCTAGTGGTCCCCTGCCATAAACAAACTCTACAACAAAAGGAGAAAACTAATGCGGAATAAGGTGATGTCTTAAGTCTGGAAAAGCTCCCTTATCAGCCTCAACAAAAAGTTGAAATCCCTTATCAAATCCTCTAAAGCTAGCCATGAAAACAGAATTGCAGCAGATAGTAAAGACAACCACAAGGCCTTCTATAGTTATGTAAAGAATCTCCATGGCAATACTCAGATTTGCTCTGAGCTACTGCACAATGTTACCTCCTATACCGAGCCAACAGATATTGCCAATATACTGGCCAACAGATTCAGTGCCAACTTTACCCCTCTCTCCCCCCAAAGAACCAATCACAATACCAGTAGATTGCAGGCACCAAGTATTATTGCTGCACAGGTTAGAACAGCACTGTCCAAGGCCAAGAATACAGCTTCTATGGGACCTGTCAATATCTCTGGCTGCATTCTACATGAACTACAGAGTGAACTGGCACCTCACCTATGTGCCCTGTTCAATCACAGCCTCACCTCAGGCTTTGTCCCTACCGAATGGCACACTGCTACAGTCATCCCTCTCCACAAAGGAGGAGCAAGTGCAGACCCTGGGAACTATTGCCCCATTAGCCTGACAAGTTTGATATGCAAAGCTATGGAATGCATATTCATGGACCTAATAAACAAGGATATAGGGAATCTCCAAACTCTGGATCCCACACAGTTTGGTTTTGTGAAGGGTAGATCATAATTGCTCAATTTGGATGACTTCTTTGAGTTAGTCACTAGAGCTGTGGATTAAAGCAAGGTGGTTCATACAGCCTACCTTGATCTGGCCAAGGCCTTTGATACCATTCCCCACTCAGAATCATAGAAAAACTCACTAAGCTAGCCATCAACACCTATATCACTAGGTGGTTTACAAACTGGCTCACAGATAGAACCCACAGTGTGAAAGTAGCTGACTCCACGTCAGACTGCCAACCAGCCACGAGTGGAGCCCCACAGGGATCGGTCCTGGGTCCTCTTCTATTTGGTATCTACTTCTCAGAAGTCCAGGCCAATACGAAGGGATTCTGGCTGACAAAGTTCACAGACAATTGCAAGTTGGGAGCCATTATTAACTCCCCAAGTGATGTTGACATCCTACAGAAAGGCCTCACTGAGACCAATGACTGGTGTCAGAACCATGGCCTTAAGCTCAATGCCAAACAATGTGTTGTCATCCCCTTTGGGAAAAACCCATTTCCCATGAATTACCACATTGACGGTAGTCCACTAAACACAGACGGCATTATAAGAGATCTGGGAACACAGGTTGACAGCAACCTATTTTTTGAGCACCACATTGCCACTGTGGTCAGAATGTCCTTCTATGTGGCATATCTCATTACTAAGGGTTTTGCATCCAGGAAGAAGGAGGTCACTGTCTCCCTCTACTCTTCCCTCATTAAACCAGTCATCAAGTACAGTGCCCCATTTGGCATGTACCTCACTAGACACCTGCAACAACTGGAGAGGCCGCAAACGTACCTCACACAGGGGATCCTAGGCCTTTAACACTTGTCCTATATGGACAGACTCAAAAAACTCCAACTATTCTCTGTCTCATATCACCTACTTAGTGGCAATCTCTGCTTGACTTACAAAGCCATGTCTGACCCAGCTCTGTTAGACATGCTACATCTAAAGAAATCCCAGTCCCTACAAACCACATGCTCCAGAGACCTCAACCTCATTACCACAATCAGCAGAACTTGCTGGAGGGACAGGTTCATAACCCAGAGACTGCCCATGCTATGGAATAGACTTCCCATACATGTCAAACAGAGCACCTCACTAGCCTCTTCAAGAGAAATCTTGATGATAGGATGGGAAATAGAAAGTTCACTCCGGGGATCACTCCAGTGGCTCTACTCGACAGAGGCACTGGGAACTAAGGTTGGGTGGCATGATGCCAGAGTAATCCTATGGGCTAAGCTTGTAAAAGCTCCAGGGCCATTAGCCTAGTACACATCTATGAACCACCTATGAACCTATTGGTCAATGATAGTTATAGAACTAAAGGTTATATAAAAAGTTTTATAAAGTCTAGAAAATCAGAAATGATGAAGCCATTCTTTATTAGTTATATTACGCTCAGACTTGAGTACAGAATAGCGATATGGAAACCTTATAAGAAAACAACCATGAATAAACTGAAATGAGCACAGCAGAATTATACTAAGGGCATCAATGGATGTGAAAATATAAGTTATTATGAAAGACTAAAATGTCTGAAGTTGTACAGTGTTTCATATAGACATATAACAGGAAACTTCATTCAGGTGTATAGGGCATTTAGAATTAACCACCTCTGGAAATGTTTCGGGTTATTAAAAAGTAGTAGAGAATCATCAGACAAGCTATGTATAAGTTTGTATACACATGAGAAATGTACTAATTGCTTCCCTGAGAGAGTAGCTGATACATGGAATACAATAAAATTAAATTAAAGGAAGCACTAGATTTAGACATTTTTAAGAAGAGTCTGGATACTTATTATAAGAACAACAGTTTAGGTATACTGGTAGGCTAGAAGGGTATTATTGCCCGTGCCTGAAGTATTTGTATGTATGTATGTATGTATGTATTTAATATTGTAATGTAATCTTGCTTAAATAACAATGTTATTCTTCTACATCTTTCTGCCTCAAAATTCCAACAAATCTTCTTACTCCATAACATTTAAAACCGTTCCTCTTTTTCCATCCTTAAAATGCTATTCACTAAACAAATTATATCTGCTTCTACCTTACAACACTATAAATACAATAATAATCAGTTAACATCATTAATTATACTTCTCATGATAAGGGAGGCTAGCCTTAAGTTAACTATTTCCTTTTTCTCTCCTTCCTTTAAAGATTTTTATTTAAGCTTTCTTTTACAGTATTTTACACTTTTCCCAATGGATTTTCTTCCCTTCATTTTACATCACCTCATACTTCCTCATTTATTTTTCTCATCAGTCTGTACACTCACCCTTTACTTTGTCACCTTAATACAAACTTCTTTAGTTTTTCTTATCCTACTATTTTGTCCTTTTCTGTACCTTCTTCTACCCTTTCTTCAACTTCTATTTCATCCCCACTTTAATTTTCATTTTCAGATGTATTTTTCCATTACTTTCATTAATCTCAGCTTCAAAATCTAGTATTATACCAATTATCTTTTCTTTACAGTCCATCCAAAAATTACCTTGCGTCTTACATTGATAAGTTGCAATACCATTTTTAGCAAAAAGCATGCATCTTCTTTCAACACACTGTCCAACTAAATGCCCCTCTTCCTTGCAAAAAAAAAAAATTGTTTTTGGCTGTCCCCAATATTGAAGTATACTTCTGTCACCTTCTACATTAATAACATGGGCTTATAGGCTAAATTTTGCCATTTTCTGTTTTCAAAGTAGCAATATGTTCCCACCCTCACGTCCATAGTTCTCTGTTATCCTCAGTTTCTTGTATATCATTTAAAATGTCACACAAAGTTTTTAGAAAATCTTACAGTTCTTGCTTTTCAATATGTGCTCTAAATTATGCAGTCACATTTCTTTTTAATACTTCAGTCTGTGCCAACATACATTATCCCATGGGTACACATTTTCCTTTGCTTTATATCCATTTAGAAATGTTTGCCATCCCCTCCTCAGTGTTAAAAATAATGCCAAAAATATCTCTCCCCCCAAAAAAATGCTTTCACTTCAGATGATTTTATCCAGAGTGGAGATAAAACAGTGTCTCAAGCATTTTATCCACAGTTCTTTGCCATTTTTGACTGAACTCTTACTGAAAATCTTATCTTTTGTTTTTCTTTACATCCACCCCAACACTGTCACTACACTTACATACGGCTCCTTATTTCCATCCATTTCCTTCCCGATGCTCCTCTCCTTGTGCTGTTCACTCTTCTTACCTTTCCACCAGTTTCTTGGAATCTTTCTGTAGACCATTGTGTGTATTGTACCTAGTCAGCCACTGTAGCTAAATAGCATGTGTATATACAGTGGGTATAAAAAGTGTACACACCCCTGTTAAAATGCCAGGTTTTTGTGATGTAAAAAATGACATCACAATAAATCATTTCAAAACTTTCCCCACCTTTAATGTGACCTATAACCTGTACAATTCAATTGAAAAACAAATAAATCTGTTCAGGGGAAAAAATATAAAAAATAAAAAAAACGTACAATAAGCAGGTTGCATAAGTGTGCACACCCTTAAACTAATACTTTGTTGAAGGACCTTTTGACTTAATTACAGCATTCAGTTTTCTTTGGTAGGAGTCTATCAGCATAGCACATCTTAACTTGGCAATATTTGCCCACTCTTCCTTGCAAAAGCACTTCAAATATGTCATATTGTGAGGGCATATCTTGTGCACAGCCCTCTTCAGGTCACCCCACAGATTTTCTATTGGATTTAGGTCTGGGCTGTGACTGGGCCATTCCAAAACTTAAATTTTCTTCTGGTGAAGCCATTCTTTTGCTGATTTGGATGTATGCTTGGGGTCATTGTCATGTTGAAAGGTGAAATTCCTCTTCATCTTCAGCTTTCTAGCAGATGCCTGAAGGTTTTGGGCCAAAAGTGACTGGTATTTGGAACTGTTCATAATTCCCTCCATCTTGACTAAAGCCCCAGTTCCAGCTGAAGAAAAGCAGCCTCAAAGCATGATACTGCCACCACCATGCTTCACTGTCGGGATAGTGTTCTTTTGGTTATGCGAAGAGTTGTTTTTGCGCCAAAAGTACCTTTTGGAATTGTGGCCATAAAGTTCAACCTTGGTCTCATCAGACGATAGCACATTTTCCCACATGCTTTTGGGAGACTTGATGTACTGTTTTGCAAATTTTAGCTGGGCCTGGATGTTTTTCTGTGTAAGAAAAGACTTCCATCTTACAACCCTACCCCATAGTTCAGACATATGGAGAATACTTTAATTTGTTGTCACATGTGGTACACAACCTATACTTGCCAGAAATTCCTGCAGCTCCTTCAGTGTTGCTGTAAGTCTCTTGGCAGCCTCCCTAACCAGTTTTCGTCTTGTCTTTTCATCAAATTTGGAGGGACATCCTGTTCTTTGCAACGTCACTGTTGTCCCATATTTTCTCCACTTTTTGATGACTGTTTTCTCTGTGTTCCATGACATATCCAATGCTGTGGACATTTTTTTGTACTTTTCTCCTGACTGATACCTTTCAACAATGAGATCCCTTTGATGCTTTGTAAGCTCTCTGCGAACCATGGTTTTTGCTGTAGCAGGCAACTGAGTAAATGTCAGGAAAATCCTACTAGGACAGCTGAACTTTATTTGGGGTTAATCAGAGTCTCTTTAATTGATGGCAGGTGTGTACCCAAAAAGAGTGAATGCTGTAATTAAATCAAAAGGTGCTTCAACAAAGTATTAGTTTAAGGGTGTGCACACTTATGCAACCAGCTTATTGTATGTTTTTTTTTTTTTTTATATTTTTCCCCTAATAGATTTGTTTGTTTATAAACTGAATTGTACAGGTTATAGGTCACATTAAAGGTGAGAAAAGTTTTGAAATTATTTATTGTGGTCTCATTTTTTTTATATCACAAAAACCTGGCATTAAAACGGGGGGTGTACACTTTTTTATATGCACTGTAAGTTAGTGAGAATGCCAGATCAGCGCCATTTTGTATAGTCAGTCAGAGTGAATGCAGGCATGAATGGAGATGCACGTGCAAGTGTGTTAGAAGTAATGAGTCAGTCAGTTAACTTAAATATATGTTCCAGTTACAGCTCCTGATGTGTTTATGTACAATAAACAACTTGAACCCCTCACAGTGCCTCAGTGTCTTATTTGAATACAAGAGACATGCAACACTTTTCATAATCTCTCCCTATAATGCTGCTGTTCTCCTCAATTTTTTCTTATCTAAATAATTCCTGCAGTAATTCGTCATGCAACACACCCATCTGGAGGACTGTAATTTTAGTCTCCTCTTCCTGTATCAAGAAATCCAAACCGTTTTCACTTTCCACAAAAAAATCTCTTTGAAGCAAGCTTTCAGAATCCTCTAAGCCAAGTTCCTTCTTTCGCTTTATACTGCCAGCCTCCTCCATGTTGTCATTCATGCTTCTCCTCCCAGCTGCCACGGCAACAGGAAATGGTAGGCATGAATATACTATACAACAAGTAGAGGAAGTTTTCCAGTGCCCTAACCAAATAATCCCCTAATCAGCATGAATAGTACCTCAGGTCTCCCTGAAAATACCCCAGATGCCTAACAGGACTTAATGAGTCAAAAAGTAAAAAATAAATAAAATTACAGTAAGTTATCATGGAACATTTTTCTTATCTTCTTTGTTTAAAGATGATGAAGTTTTTATGAGTGTTATTTTGAATGAATTGTGACAACTTTTGCGTAATCAGAGGATGTAAATTAACTTGATCAAGAAGAAGATGAAGGTTCTGAGTTCTTTTCAGAGAAGTATTCTACTATTTTGCCAGTACATTTGTACAGTCAACATGGAAAGGATCAGTTGGTAGAAAATTGAGGGAAACTGCGATCAATAGAGCAGAAGCTGGTGTCTTTAGAAGATAAAGCTCAACAGCAAACTCTTCAGTTAATGGGGTACTTGAAGAAGTAGAAGGTGTGAGTTGTTTGGAACACATAGTGTCATCGGCTAGTTTCTCAATACAGACTTTAGGCACTACAAAAGCATTTTATAGCTTGCACCAATGGTATACATGGATAAAGCCCTGACTACAGCTCAAGTGACCTGCGTTTAACCAATAGTTTGGATGATTAATGGCACAGACAGGGAGGATGGCTATGTCCATCCTAGGGGTAGATGATGGTTCCCACCTGAATTGCACCACCACTGTTAACAGAATTTCAACTACATATCATAGACCCATTGTGATGCATGAAGCTAGTGCTAGGAAAACATGGGCATGGCATTCCACCCAGTGGTGGCATCGTTGATTGGATAATGTCAAAGTGCATGTAAATGCAGACATTGCTCAAATCAGCACCAAGAGTGTGGTTACACCAAAACAAAAAAAATAGTAATGGGTGCTAACCAAAACCCTAATGCTGCACCTCCCCCCAACCCTAACCATACACTTTAATGTCATTAAAACCTTCCCGAAACACTGCCACTACACAAAACAGACTCAGACACACAAACCTTCATAAATACACACAAACAGCACTAAAACTATCCCCTAATCTAACCCTTACCCTTACAAAAAAATGCACAAATATATACACAAGCACACAACACCCATCCTTCACTCATCCCCGACCCTAACCCTAAGTCACATACACACGCACACATGCTCTCACCTGCCAACCCCACTTATCTGTATTGACATTCCATACCATCAACATATCCACCATTCGGACATCCATTCGGTCGACATTAAATCACATCTGTCAGACAAACATACATTCGGTAAAACACAGGGAACCAGTGACTGTGTGAGTGTGTGTGTGTGTGTGTGTGTGTGTGTGTGTGTGTGTGTGTGTGTGTGTGTGTGTGTGTGTGTGTGTGTGTGTGTGTGTGTGTGTGTGTGTGTGTGTGTGTGTGTAAGTGTACACATAAAACATGTGTGCGTGTGTTTATATATATATATATATATATATATATATTTATGGAATTGTCAGTGTAAACTAGCATTGAGATTCAGTATAACCAAACAGAAAGTATGACATTCAAGAAGCAAGTGTTTTGCAGGTGAACAAGTCCTCTTCACCCTCACACTTCCATGCCTGCAAATATACTTACTCTGTGATTACTCAAAAGTGGATAAAAGGATAAATTCCCTTAGCCAACTGTCATCCGATCATGGCAGAACAGTGCAACTGAAAGGAACAAATCCTCCATTACCTGTCACTTACTCTGCCATCTACAAAGAGAATGCAACAATGGTAGAATAATTAAAGGGTAATGGAAGGTTTGCTCATTTCATTTGCCCTGTGATCTACCAAAAATAGGCAACATTGACTGATCATAGTGTAAGTGAAAGGAAGCATATATATATATATATATATATATATATATATATATATATATATATATATATATATATATAAAGAGAGAGTGAGAGAGATATGGATCTACTCTGGAAGCTTGAAATTTCAAAACTTTGAACTTCATATGGCTGTAACTTCGAACAGTTTAAATGGAGATCGCCATACAACCCAGAATGGGAAATTTGCCATTCTCTTCACTGTAGTGTGCTCTCAAAGTTGGTATATGTAATTAGTAGGGAGTGTGAGGTGCAGGGTGGCTCTCCCCCTGCAGAAATGTAAAAAAAATGCTGTTTTTATTTTTTTTCTTGCAGTTTCAAACTTTCAAAACTTCAGTGTTATGGTCTCAGTCATATGAAATTCGAAGTCTAGCTTCCAAAGTAGATCCATATATATATGTATATGTATATGTATATATATATATATATATATATATATATATATATATATAGATATAGATATAGACACACACATATGGTTTACTCATTATTGAATGAACTATCATTTCAGTGAATACAAAAGAGGCATCTTTTTAGATTTACAGATATAAAATCTGTGTGTGTGTGTGTGTGTGTGTGTGTGTGTGTGTGTGTGTGTGTGTGTGTGTGTGTATATATATATATATATATATGTGTGTGTGTGTGTGTGTGTGTGTGTGTGTGTGTATGGTTTACTGTCAAAAATTGGAAATGCAATTGATTAAATGTCAGTTAAAAGAAAGTACAGTTTCAAAGTTGTACAATGCCGAACTGGAATACTACAAACTCATAATAACAAATGTATTGCATGATTCATTATTATGAGTTGGCATTGTGAATGGACATCACTGTACAGTGAGGATTAGGGAATTTACCCTTTTCCTCACTGTAGTGCGATCTCGGAATTGTTATATATAATTTGCAGATGGTTTGGGGGGCACCATCCCCCACAGGGGGTGCAGGAGGCAGTGGCATAGCTAGAGTTTGTGCCACCCAGGTCTGTCTTTGAGTTTGCCACCCTCCCCCTCACAAAATCATGGTCAAAGGACGCCCCCCCCATACACAGCCCTCCTCTCCTGAAGCCATTCTAGTGTCCCATTACTTGGCTATTTCTTCCAATTTACCATAAACACTGTAATGTGCATACTGTTTTATACTTTATTTCTACAATGATCATTTGGATTTAATTTAAAACTTTTATTTTAAATTTATAGCACAAACAATAATAGACATCTGCTAAATAAAGCAATACAGTCTCACAATGAAAACAGACTTAGCATTAAAACTTCTCTGCCCTTGAAACTCACCAGTGGGGAAAGAAGGAAAATCCCTAAGTCATCACAAGTGCTCACACTACGTTAACATTCAAAGATTTCAGAATCTGCCAAAAGAGTCAGTTAATTTACAGACTGAACAAAAATAAATTTGACAAAAAGAACCAAAACTATAGCTATATGTATAAAACTGTATAGACTTGCCCAGCTGTGAATGTATGAGAAAAGTCTATGTGGATTTTCAATATGGGTTGATCAAACTGAATATGACTGGAACCTATGTTTGCTGTTTGTAGCAATGCAGTGGACCTTGAGAAGGATCTGTGTCCTTCAATGATTACAAGTTGAAATTAGTGCTGACAGGCTCTTACTATGAATACTGGTCATGCCCTTTTAAAGTGCAGGGTTTCTGTATTGAATAACCAGGGAGATACAATAGAAAGTGTTTATTCTTCCCCTACTGAATTACGATGCTCAACTTTTCTCTGCGCAGTAGTTAATAGTAAAAGAATACTGATTTGTTAAAGGCTGGTCAGAACACATAATAGTGCTTGAAAGGAATGAGAGAATGTAAAAGAAGTGAAATAATCTCCTTCTGAATTTGACTGTATGGATATTTGTGTTTTAAAGACATTTTATTAGAGGTTTGCTTGTATTCCGCTGTCATCCATTGGGTCTTAACTACTTATTGGTAGCTCGTGGAGTTTGGTCACATGGGTGGATAGCTATATTTTGTTATTAGACAAGGTGCAAGGTGAAATAGTTTAAATATGTACTGAACTGAGGCTATAAGATACTTTGAGGTACGGTGTTTGATCTAATCTCTCCATGAGTTCAAGATTGGTCATAACATTTTTCATTTGTAAATTTCATTATGGTGAGTCACACCAGGAGGCTACTGAATCTCAATTTTTTAAATTCATTATGGTATTACTATTTAGTGGATAAACTGTTTTAAGGTAAGTAAATCAACTTAATGAAGTTTTTTTGTTGTTTTTTTTTATTTTAGGTTTACCTTTTCAGTCTTGAGAACTCATAAGACTGTTCAAATTTTCACAGAATGTCCAGATTTTTGTCTCATATTTTTGATCTGTTCCTCATAAAATGTATGTTTTTTTTTGACAAATCACTGAGGATCGAAGTCACTAAATAATGATGTACATTTGAGTTTCAGACTTTATGTCTGTCAGAAAATGCATTAGGCTTTGTCTAGATGTCTTGCTCTAAGAGCTTGAGAGGTGTGATCATGAGGTAAAAATAGTGGAAGTCTCAGCACTTACATTATTTGCAGATAAGATAACAGGCAAAAGTTTTGCCTGTACACTGGAAGACGAAGGATTGAAGTTAGATTTTATTTATTTATTTTACATTTGTTAACCGGGAAATTCCGACTGGACCAGGTCCATTTTCAGCAGAGGCCCGGGGAGAAAAGCTCCAACATCAAGTTATACAAATACAGCATAATACACAAAACAGGTTACATCATGTATGCTGAACATACTAATATAACAAGAATTAATACAAACACTCCAGGTAAAAGAAGATATAGAACATGGGAAAAAGACAATGTCAGTCATACATTGGTAAGAAAAGAAAATATATCAAGTAAGATTCTACAGTTAAAAGTACCCTTTCAGATGACCAAGCCTACAGGGGATCAGAGCTCCAGCATGTGATCAGAGAGGAATTTGGGGAGTTAATAGTAGTATGGGTAGGGTTATGTGATATAAGGGCATAACCAGGTACTAAGAAGGTGCGATTTGAGGGAGTTTTTGAATATGGATGTGGAGGTGGCATTGGATACGGATAGGGGAAGAGAGTTCCAATTTCTGGCAATGGTGTGGGAGTAGAGCGCTTTCCCTGCATTATTGTTAGCCTTGGTGATGGAGAGGAGAGATTTTTCACTGGATCTTAGGTACCGGTTTGCAGTATAGATAGTAAGTAGGTTATATAATGAGGGTTCTTTTTCAGGATATTTGAGAATATTGTAGGCTGTGCCCAGCTGGTGATAGTTAAGTAGCTGTGGTAGCTCAAGCCATTTTAGTTCTTTTAGTGCAGCACAGTGATGAGTTCTATAGGATGAGTTAGTAGCAAACTTGGCTATTTTATTGTAGCATGATTCTAGTTTGTCTAGGTCACAATGTCTGATTTGGTTAAAGACTGGTGCTGCGTATAATAGAGTTGAGAGGAGGTGGCTTTGTGCAAGAGTGACTCTTGCTTTTTGTGAGAGAAAAGACGTATGCCTGTATAGGGAGCCTAGTTTTTTGTGTACTAGTTTTATGGTATGTGAGATGTGAACATCAAAGTAGAGATTATTGTCTATTTCAATGCCCAGAAGTTTGGTGTGGTTAGAAGGGGAGATGGTGGTGCCATCCTTAGATGTTATGGTAAAGGAGAGTTTTTTTATCTATTAGGGGTAAATAGTAGCAGTTTTGTCTTTTTGGAATTTAGAATTAGTTGGATACCCGATATCCATTTTTCTACTGAGATAAAGGTATCTTGAGTGAGTGTATGTAGGGTGGTGGGAGATGAGGCAGAACAGATCAGGGTTGAATCATCCGTATATTGTATGAGTGTGGCATGTTGTGTAGAGCATTTGAGGTTATTTTTGAAAATATAGAACAATAGCGGGCCCAGTATAGAGCCCTGTGGGACTCCTAATGGTGGTTGGAAGTTGTGTAGACAGAGTTCCTTTCTACTGGACTGAATGTTGCCTGTCAGACAAGTAGCTTCTGAACCAGGCTACAGTAGAGGAGGTGAAGGATAATGATGTTAGTGAGTCTAGTAGAATGGAGTGGGACACCATATCAAATGCTTTTGAGAGGTCTAGGAAAATGGCTGATACATATTTGTTATCATTCCTGTGAAGGTTTATATAATTAGTGAAGGATAGAAGGGCTGTGGTAGTGCTGTGATGTGGACGGAAACCATGTTGTGTGGTAGATAGTAGATTGTGTGTGTTAAGAAATGTCATCACTTGCAAGTGGATGCATTTCTCAAGAATTTTGGATAAGGGGCAAAGGATGGCAATAGGTCAGTAGTTGGAGAATTCATAAGAATTACCTCCTTTATGATCAAATCTTGTACTAATATGCATCATTAGTTCTTTTCAGGGCAATTGATCATTAGGTGGTCATGAACATAATCTTTCTATTTTGTCTTGTTTAGAGCTGAATACTTACAATGTTGTTGTGAATTGCTTAAAATCATATGTAGCTTTTCATATAAGATGATACAATGCTGGAAAGAGCAAGTTTTAAGATGATTATTTTTGTGTAAGATAATAAAGCATCTGAAGGTATTTTTTTTTAATCTTCAAGAAACAAAACACCCAGACTTACCTATTTATTAGATGCAACTTCAAGGGCATTATAAAATAACCTCAGAAATAGGTCGACCCCTTTAAAAAAATCAAAGATGAGACTAATACTCGAAAGCTCCATAAGGCAAAAAAGCAGCTTCCTTTCAAGGAACAGAGAACTTGCTTACTAAACAAAAAAATCAGATAATAGCCATTTGCACCTGCAGAGAGTAAGTTGTACAACTTAAGGCTACAGATATAATGATTTCTGAAGAAGGAAAATTAACATTTCCAAGACTTTTATCAACACTACTTGAACAGGTCACAAAAATCTGTACTAGTTGCATAAATATCTACATTTAGGGCCATGCCTGATAACCTTGGCCTTCAGTAGTCTTGTCTAAGAAATGATAATTTTCTGCTCAAAAATAGGAGTAATTATTCCAAGACACAAACTTGCAGTAGTCACAGAACCATAATTCAACAGATAATTGCACTTTACAACATCAAAAATCAAACTGTCACAACAGTCCCATTAAAATGTCAGCAGATTAAAAGAGTAATCTGATCAAGAATCTAAAACTCACTGAAACCATTAAGCACCACAAAGACACAGCTTATTCCTAGTATAAAACATTACTATTTTATGCAGTAGTAAAAACTTATGTGGTGGGATGAAGTCACCCAGTACCACAACACACCCCAGCAATGTATATATAGTAACTCCACAGTCACATAACCTTATAGTACTTGCAACCCCATAAGATGCCAGAACATTGTTTCTCTTGAGATGTCTTCAGATAACATGTAATGAAATGGCACCAGAGCAAAAGTGTCTTAATGACATAACATTAGATCCTATATCATGCAGAAAAACTACATGCTACTAACAAGCAAAAAATGTGACAGTATTCCAGATCCCAAAACTGGCAGAAGACATGACAACACATAACACAATATTACATGACTGTAAATTATATTATACTGCTATCATGGCAGCCAAACACAAGCTCATGTTTGCAACATCCAAGAAGTCATTAAGTTCCCTTATGTAACATTTAGACTCAAGTTCAAAGAACGTAATCTTCAAAGTCCATAAGACAATAACAGATAACAAGTCCATTATGCTTGGTAAAATAAGGATTGTGAAGAAGCATCTACTTTTGCAAGGTCCTTCTACAGAGGTGTGGGAAGTAATCTAGTAAACAGTATGCCTGCTGTTTATACATAGCAGAATTTCGACAGGTTTCTATAAAGCACTGAGGATCTTCTCATTTAAATCAGATATTGACAAATAAACCATTTTTTGGCATTTATTGATGTTGCCTGAGCTGGGCCAAATGTTCACTGAGCTTTTTCAGTTAACAACTTTCCCTCATGTTGCTCTCTATAATCTTTATGATGATCCCCTGATAAAAGGCAAACAAGTTCCTTTTTCAGCTTTTCAGGGGTACCATTTAGTCAAATATTATTTTGATGAGCTGTGTCTTCTGTGTCAACAGCCTTTACTCTCAGTAGATCAGTTTTTATTCCACTAGAGCTAAGTGTACCTTGTTGCCCCCCTATGTCAGAAGACAGCACATACAGCTGATCTGAATAATCAGGCTTCCATATCATTGGCTTTTTCTGTATATTGGTACATGAAGAATATGAACTTTATAAGCCAAAAGTTTACTTTAATTAACTTGACTATTATGGTAGCCAAAGAAACAGATTCCATGATGCAAATCTCAAATCCTGTAGCACTTCCCAACTATCATGGTTCCTCAATTAAAGTAAGTATGCTTTCAACTAGTTCAGGAATATGGCAAGATTGAAGCTGAAGCAAATCTTCATGAGCACAGCATTCTCCATATGCCCCACTATAAATGCACATGAATAACTCCTGATGAAAGGCTCCTGCTTAGCTCAAGTAATTGCAAAACCTGTGTTGGTCCAATAATCACATCACCTCTATATTCCAATGTTTGTGTTTTCTGTCAATAGAAAAGCACATCCTTTCTTAGTTTTTTACCAATACTAAAACTCCCTTTGTATTTTTGCTGGTGCTCTGTAAAGGAATATCAAATGTGCACTGAATTTCACTTAATTGAGCATGAAAATATTGAAGCTGTACCAAATCTAACATAGCTGAGGACCAAAATATTAAAACCATGACATCTAAATTTTAAAATAATGAAAAGACAAAAAAATTACTTTTAAACATCACAGAAAATTCACTAAGCATTGTTTATCAGAGGATGAGCTACTTCACATGGCTGCACCCCTAAACTCCCAGTCTCTGACTTGACATGCTACCTCTGAAGTCATGCAAACTCAGAGAAAAGGGAAAAGTAAGAAAACTGACTTTTTGCATTACTCTACAAGCCTTTGGAACAACATATATCACTAAGCAACAGTTTCAACAGTGC
This sequence comes from Protopterus annectens, assembly GCF_019279795.1. NCBI lineage: Eukaryota > Metazoa > Chordata > Ceratodontiformes > Protopteridae > Protopterus > Protopterus annectens. Next base: position 890,479,918 of record NC_056741.1, on the reverse strand, counting down.
AAAACTTCACTTAAAGATACATGACTACTTCATATGTTGACAAAACATTGCATTACAAATTGTAATATTCTCACTAAGGGAAGAAGAAGCTTACACTTCACACAAAAGTGTCATCTCACCATCTAAACTGACAGAGATACTTCATCAAGGAGTCTTTCTAATAATAAATCTAGTTCATACAATCCTTTTCTCATAACATTTATTGTAGAGTACTTCTTGAATACTTGATTTTTATTTCCCTGTCAATGTCAGAGAAATCAATTTTTGCAATGCACATTTAATCTTTCAGTATTATTTGTGTGCCTTCATGTCTTTTTTCTACTAAATTTCTGAACTTAAAAATCACAGACTGTATTTTCTGTGGCCAAAGATATGTATCTCTGATGCTTGACATAGCCTCTTGATTGATATACCTTGTCACCAGCAATATGCAGTAGTAATGCTTTTAACCTGACGTGTAGCAATATGTAATGTAGCAGCATAGTTGCTAAATCTTGCCACCAAGGTTTTCCATAGTAGCCCTAAGCAATATGTGTCAGTCATTGTGAAATATGGATAGGTATGTTACCTCTAGAGATGTACTGCTAGTGTTTTACTGGATACTGGCTGCTTATCTTTTCTTATTCTGTGTTAAGTACTTATATATATTTAAGTAGTATACTTTTGTGCACTTATCTTCTGCTTTGGCTTTTACTATAGGTTTAATAAAATGATACTTACCTTTGTTGATTTTATATTTTGGTTCTTCTGGCTGCAGACTTCAGGCATAAATAAATTTGCAGCAATAAAATAATAAAACAAACTATTCATGTACTTCACAGTGTTAAAATAACTTAACTCTTTTGGCTTCCTCATCACTATCAAATTTCTTATTTCATCACCTTGTCATCAGTTTCCTGATGTCAGGTTTTAGAATTCATTTTCGTTAATATGACTTGTGTGTATTTTTGATGCTTGCATGTTAGACATAGCAGGGAAATGTATTTAAACATGGTAGGATAACAGCATCTGCAAAAAAAATTATTTTCTTACAGTAAAATAAGACTTCTGAGACCAGTGTTTGTTTAAAAAGTTTATATAATCTGCCACAAAGATGTGCAACTATGCTGATCTACAGATATAAAATTGAAAATGAATACTAAACCCCTTTCCAAACTGTGTTCCAAGATCTCTTTTGGAATAATAACACCTTATGAGAATTTACCAAGTTGCTGGTTGAATAATGCAAGAGGTATTTCATCTGCCTTTCAGTTTCTGGATCACTGCAGACAGGCTAAAAGACAGAGAGAGAGCAATTGAATCCTTAGTATTTTTGGTCCGTAATGTAATTATGACGACCATAATTGCAAGTTATCTGTGTATGCCTCTGTGAACAAATAGTCATATCAACATGGTATTTTCTCTGGAGAAAAAAATGATATCATGTAGGCTATAGTAACAAGAATTCTAAAAGCATGAATATCTAGGAGTTTGGCCACGGGCTAGCCCTCTTCCAAAGTGTCATTCACAGCTCAACATCACCAAAGTATTTTCTTTAAAATTTAGTTTAGCTAGTAAACTCAAGTGAACTAATTTTATGAGATATTAGACTATCTGTTTCAAAACAGTTCATATAAAAAAGGAAGCTGCTAGGTAAAAATGCTTGGATATCTCAGAAAAAAGCACAACACTTGATTTTTTAAGGCATGTCTAAAACACATAAAGATGCTTCCAGACTCAGAAGTAATATTAATCATGGTTTGTACATCCTTGCCTTGATGAGCCTAATAAATACCCTTATTACTGACACCTTGTTTCAGAGTATGATGGTGGTAGTGTTCTAAGTGGCACAATAAAATATCCATCTACCCCTCCCAACGCAGTAAATCACATTAAGAATGATGCCCTAGTGTGTTCTTCATTACATGATGCACATAATACAGCCGGTCCTTTGATGTGATACTTCTGTCTCCTGTAAGCTCCTACAAAATGACCAGAACAAGTTAATAGTGACCACTGCTGTCTACTGCCTTCTGCAAGCTGCTACAAAATGATCAGTACAGGTTAATGGTGAGCATTGCTGTTGTCCTAATGCATTTAAGAAACAAATTGGGTCCCTTTTTATCTCTCATTTGTTAGTTTTCCAATGTGACTGTGTTTAGCAGCAAAGGCTAATAACTCAGGGCAATAAAGAGATGTGAATCCTAATATTTTGGATTTGGTGAAATTCTGAGAACCAAAATTATAAGTTTATAATTGCGAATTTGTGGGATATATACTAAGTCTGTGACTGCAGTACCTTGGAGCACCAACTTATTCTGAAATGTAGTGACCTAGGAGATAGTACATATAATTAGTGTGACTTACAAAAGTACTTTAAAAGAGGGGCAACATGTTTCATAATTCACTGTGTATATGTTTAATTTGAAATTAGTTTTTTACAGCTGCAGATTAAATCAACCTGCCTCAATCAAGGGCACAAATATCTTAAAGTGTACTAATTAACTTTTGCAGTTGTCATGTATTAGTTTAATATAAGTGCTTTTGGTATACTATCAAAATGACGAGTGTAGGATCCGCGAACATGGAATGTCAAATAACAGTTGGCTGACTTCCATTTTGCTGACCTACATGTATTCGAGTCCCCTGTTCAGCGAATGCACTGTGCATTTACACACATGTGGTCAACCTTAGGACTAGGGATTGCGGTATAGTGCAGATCGGGAAATTTACCCTTTACCCCACTATAGTGCAATTTCGGAGTTGGAATATATAATATGCAGGGGGATTTGGGGGGTACAGGGGGCAAGAATGGGTACCTCTGTGTTGTGCAGTATATATGTACTGCTGAAAACTACAAAATCCGCTGCTGTTCTGAAAGGTGCAGGGGAGGGTATATGTCGAATAATACTGAATTTGAATAATCTGCATTAAATTTGACATACTGACTTTCTTCCTCTGAATTGTTTAGTGTTTTGATTTATGGAAATGAACAGAATTCATTGTGTCGTTCACAATTTTGATAGTAATCCGTACTTCTTCATTATTCAAATGGTCTCTTCTGGACATGTTCCTTCAAATTCCACGTCCATGAGATGGTGTCCATCCTGACAGGGAAATTGCTGAGAATGTGTCCTGAGGGAGGTATGTGTGAACTTGGAAAGAACTAATGTTAATAAAGGAAGTTGTTTTCCAGATATCATCAACTTATTCCTCTGACAGACAAATTAATAACTGTCCAGTCCAGTGGTTAAATAAGTAATTTTAGTCCCTTCCAAATTTTGTGAACCCTAAACAAAGCTTAATCACAAACTGTACATATGGAAGACATACCATTTCTCTGTCTCTCGCTTCCCTTTTCTTACTCAGTAATGCAGAAATGGACAAACTTCACCAGAGAACAATATTGGAAAAAAATATACAATTGTTTTGGGGTATAATGATTTGATTTATTTCTATGTGAAACCCAGCTTTCTTCCTGAATGACAAATATTTTTAATTAAAGATTACTCGACTGTCAAGACTTCTTTCTCCATTTACGCAAAGCTTCTTTGCAGTTAAGTTTCTATTCCTCAGCTCTCTGTATATACCTTCTGATGAAAAAATGTGTGCTGTTGCTCAGAGAAATTCTGAGTATTGTTGAACATTGCACAGAGAATTTTATATCATTCAACAAAGTGACTTTTTCACTAGAATACATTTCATTCTCTGAGTAGTCACTAAAACAAATGCAGCCTGAAGACATTAACAAGATGCTTTTTAACAAGAATGATTCTAAGAATTATTTCCCTTTTTATATTTCTGTGCATATATGTGCTCTGATGCAGCTGAAAAAGGCCTTATATACCCTTTCATTATTGTAAAATGCATGTTCAATAAAGCCTGCAGCAGTGTAGAATATGTGTACAAGCAACTAAAGACCACCTCTCCCACCCGAACTGAAAACACCAAATGTGGACTCTGGTTTTCTGGGACCATTTCCTGAGGTATTTTCTTTCATGACACACAATTTCTTCTTTTTCCCACTAACTATAATTATTTCATATTGCCCAGTTCAAGTATCAAGTCTAACTTTTTTTTTTTTACATTCGGTTTATCTTAACTGGGTTATTTCCCAAGTTCTTAAAGTTATTTGCAGTTTTCTTAATAGAAGTCTCTGAATCGGTACAAAATAAGAACTACTTCAGCTATTTATTGACTGACACATGAATTGAGCCTCCATGTCAAATTAATGACTGGGCAGTGGTTATTTATTGAACAATTGAGTGACTGAATGAATAGACTAGTATAGGCCAAGAAGACAAAGTTACAGACATGAGTTTCAAAACTAAGGGTGGTATTCCTAGTCATTGCAAGAACGCATGAAGTCAATTTGTGCTGTTGATTCATAGAGTCCATTTACACTAATGTACAATGGCCGCAAATATACTTAAGCAAATAAACAAATAATGATATGTTAATGAGAAATGATGCACATCCTCAAATTCTAATATGTCTTTCACCTGCCTTTTACAATTCATAGTCATATTTTAACATGTTTCTGCACCGCACACATATTCATTATGAAATGCAAAATCATGCCTTTTCTCTCTATTGTGCAGTCATTGGAGATGCTGTCTCTTACTGCTGGCATTGCTATTTCCCAGTGTGGGCTGCATCCTAAGGGCTGCCAAGAGGATGTGGTTCTCCTCATGGCTAAAACTGACCTTTATCTGGCTGGATCCCTGCTACTGCATCATTCATTTATATAAAACAGCATGACAAAGTCATATACTGAAACATTTGATCCACTCATCAGCCAAAGAGCACAGCAATGAAAGCATGCCTGTATTCATCATCAATAAGTCAAAGATCTGAGTATAAAACCATGAGTGGCGACACAACACCATATTCATATTCAAGCCTATAGCGCTTTTTTGTATACTTCCAGTTAACACCCATAGCACCTTATGGCATCCAGACATTTCTTGAGTCTGACTATTTTCACTAGGCAACTTACCAGTTTATAATAGGCAAGGAATTATTTATACAATGAGAATAAGATTGTTAATCTTGGATGTTCCACAGTTGCAAAGCCTTGATCATCTTATGCCTTTTAAGTTGATTTTACAGAAAGTCGCTGGAAAGCAAGACTGTGTGTAAGCTGTAAGATGTGTAGCATTCCACACCACATAGGTGTTAATGAGGTACACATATTACAATTCCAGATCCCTCCAATTAAAGTTGTGTTGATTTAACCTGTACAGCATCATCAACAAAAGCACTTAATATTACTCTTTTTCCACTGCTAACAAACGTGTATCCTTCCCTACCACTTTTCTGTATTTATGCTGCCATTTTTCATTCATAAGTGACAGTCATAAATCCCCCCAGTAAAGCAGCATGTATCCTAACAAAACAATACATTGGTGAAATGCAGTATATTACACTTCATTCACTTCAATTTATGTACTTATATCCGGTGTAGCATAATCAATAAATGCCACAAAAATAAATTTCAAAAATATCTTTCACATTGCCATTATATCTACTTTCCCATACATTTCTAGTGCTGCTGTTATGAACCCCATTTTTAAATGACACTCATGTCATCAGTATTTACATGAATCATCTGCATCTGACCAATGAAAGACACAGTTCTCCTAGTAATCATAGTTATCTAAAATCAATATGAACTGCTTCCCAATAATTTCTAATATTTTTACTGTTGTTTTCTAACTTGATTAAGTTTGTGGTTTCCCAAACTCAATACGGTGGCCTTAAGATTATTCTCATAAATTCAAACTCATTTATCAGTGTTGTATGCAAATTAGCTTAGTTACACCTATCTCTATGAATCTCAGTAATACATAAGCATGTAAGTCAACAAATCCACCTAAGCAGGCTTCAGGTAGCTGTGAATGAGCTGCACACAGCAGCACAGTGTCAAGTTGTCTTTGTAGTCATGCAAACAAGCCTAATAAATCTCAAATGTCCTTATGCTTAGAAAAGGGAAAATGAAGTCAGAACCAGTTGAGTCTGTATAATCGTGATGCAAAATATGAAAAAATGTTTTTACTGATGCAATACTGAAAAAGACTTGCTTAAAAAATGATTAATACATGACCTTCAGGTTTATTATTCAAATAAAGATAATAAAAACATTAAACCACAGAGGCAGAAAGATATATAAGCAACTTAAAAAGTAATGATTTCAAATAAAACCCCTTTATCTGTTTTAAAAGTTAATAATAATAGCTGTGCTACATGCTGCTTGCCTTAAATCCTTTAAACATGCTTGCACATAACCGTGTTCATTCATAATACCTGAAAACTTCTGTAATTAAAGGAGAACTTATGTTTTCACATAGCACTTTGCGTATACTCAGCCAATAACTATATCAAGTTTAAGCATTTGGGCATTTAAAAAAAAACACTTTTGCATTTATTTATCTGGAGTGAATAACCTGTGATAATTAATACACAATGAGTACTATGGAAATGAAGAGGGAAGGCACATTGAGTCAACTGTAATCAACCCAGAGCTAACAAAAGTCATATGTGCAATACTTACATGAGTCAACCATTCCTTGATCTTTATTATATCATTTATGATGTTTAACATAAGCAAAAGCAAGGACAGTACTATATTATACATATTGTTAAGCTGAGCACTGATGTAAGCTCTTGACAGCAACACAATGAATAGTACATATCTTGGCAGTAAATGAGGTGTGCTACTTGGCAAATGCATACAAAAGTAAATATACATAGCATGCACAATGACAGTTCAGCAGGCATAATGATGACATAGTAGTGTAAGATATAAAAGTTACAAATATGGTGAAGCCATCTGCTAGGTGGCATGTATAAAAGCTAATGAGAAAAAACACAGATTGACTTAATATGTTCTAGTCTTTATGGAAAGAAAAGGCAAGGAAGAAGGCTTGCAATGAATGACAGAGTTAGACACTATGATGAAAATGTGTGGGGGGCACTGTGTTTGGGAAGAGAAGGACTTAAAAGGAGACCTTAATAATGGCAAGATTAATGGGAAGTGATAATAAGAGGGGACAGGAAGTGAGTAGATCTAACAGAAGAGCCAAGTTAATGAATTATATGATGTGTGTGAGAGAAAGAAAATTAAAGAAAGAGGTAACTGAGAAGTATTAACTAACATTAGACAGGATGGAAGATCAACAAAAAATGAGATATAGAGACTAGAAGTACTAAAAGACTTGTGGATATTTAACTAGATCAAGTGATCCCACAATTACAAGACTTTTCTGCCTTTGTGACATTTGATGTCTAGTTTGAACATTTGCTTGTAGTGAATTTCCCATATATTGATTGGGAACTTATTTCATTGTTTAGATACATAAACACAATAGGTTGACCCCCATTGTCTATTGGAGGACAGTTTGGCTTGTACTAATGTGGTGCCAGTGGAATAAAGTGGCTTTACAGAGGTAAACTTGGTCAGTAATTTAGATAATGCATCTCAGATCCCAGTGTTTTCCATTAAAGTTGCCCCCCAGTTTTTTGCCTTTTAATAGTTTATTTATTGATTCATTAACTGGTTAAATAAAATAGTCATTGGAACCTTTCAGCCACAGCCTAAGCTATCAGCATTCTTTATGTGTATAGTTTAGGCAAGCTAATCAATCATCATGTTTTTGAGGGAAAAGAAAATAAAATACTCACAGAAAACCCAGACAGATATGCAGAAAATAAGCAGGCTCTACAAAGACAATAACCAGAGGTCAGGAATGAATCCTAACATACCTTTCAATCGCTTAATGCAAGAAATCTGAACAAAGCCAGAAATAATGGGCCCATAATAGGGACAGATGTTAAATATTGCTCTTACTACCTTAAAAAGTTGATAGAATAACTGGCATACATTTTTTCTGAAGGATATAAGTCTAAAATTCAAATGTGTGCCATTATTTAGTGACTTCAATCTTCATATATTTGGCAGAAAACCACACATTTTATGACGAACAGATGAAAAATATGAAGCAAAAATCTGAACATTCTGCAAAAATATGTACAGTCGAGAGATATGAACCCTAGACTAAGGAAGGCACTTGTTTGAAAGAAACATTAATAACTGAGCCCCCATGTTGTCCTTGGTTAGCAATTAGTAGTTTAATTTATTCTGAGATTTAATCATATATGTTTAGTTAATCTGAAATGCTGTTCCATGTTATTTTAAATTAAATTCACATCAAAGAAAGTAATTCAATTGCATATATCTTATGTGGGAGGCCAAAATATCGTATACTCTCCTACTCCAAGTTTTGGAGAAATTTATTTCATTTATCTTTTATTTTGAATTTGTTAACCTGGGTAGAGCACTGATCCCATTGGACCCATTTCAGTCTCATCCTGGGGAAAACACAACAGTTACACAATTGTTACATGGCATTATATATAGAGTGAATGATAAAGTGCAATATACACATACGTAGTGAATGTAGCACCATGATTATGCTCCAAAATCAGAAAAAAAAGATAAACCTGTAATGCAATTCTGTAGCACAAGACCTGTTGGTAATAGTACTTTCAAAGGTGTGTTGTTAAACACCCTCTAAATGCTGTTACAGCTGGGTATAAGAGAAGGGAAGTCAGATCCTTCCCTATCAACAGTCCATGAATATCTTTCCTCCTATGTCCATGTAAGTAATTATTTAAATTAGTGCAGTATGTGACAATGTGAGTATTGCCAGCTATGCCAGGAGAAGTAGGACAGTGGATGCATAACATATGCCACCACAATTAGCTGGAATTTTGTAAAGAATTATATGTCATTTGTATATCAAAGTAATTTGTAAAGATGCTTGTGTTGAAAATGTATTTTTTAAAGTTGCTTGTGTTAAAATGTATCAACAGTGTGTCCTGCTGGACCAAAAAGAAATATGCATTTATATCAGACTGTACTGTTGTAAACAGGATACTGGAAGAGAAGAGGTTAATCTCAGTCCAGCTAATTTTGAAAAATAGTAAGAAATGAAATTACTTAATTTAGGCCATAAAATTGTATCTTACTGTTCTGACTGCAGCCAGAATGAAATGTGTACACCAGAGAATGTTTTATTAGCTCCTGTAGGAAGAGTGAAAGTGTTTATTGTTTTATAACTTCCAGAAGCTGCAACAGATCTTAGCAAAGCTCTATGCATGTGTATTATTGACACATATGTGTGAAATTCTGGGTCAGCTGCTAGGAAAGGAGATAGCATGGGAACCAGAAGTCAGATGACGAGATCAGATGTATGTGATATAATTCTGTAATCCATCAGTGAAATTATATGTGTTTTGATACTAGATGAGACTGAAGTCTCAGAGTGCTCTTTTTTTGGAACCTGACAACAAAGGACCCCTCACCCACTTCATCTTGCCTTGCTCTAGTAAGTGACCAGGGTTCTTTAAATCAGTCAGGAAGATATAGTGAGATTAGTTACTGTTTTTCTGTAACTGTGTGAATCTGTCCATCTGTGTTATTTTTAATATTTCCTGTGGCTGAAACTCTGGTGTTTATTGTAAATAAATATTTTGTATTTTTATGTTCTTTTTATTATTTATTATTAAATATATTTAAACTTTTCATTGTGTCTGGTCGTTTATTTAGAATTTATTTATTTATTTGTTAACTGGGTTAATCCAATTGAGCCAGTGGCCCATTTTCAGTGGAGACCCGAGGAAAAATGCTCCAATATACAAAATAATACAGTGTGTAAAACATTACAAAAGAAATGATGTACATTATAGGAAATACAAATTTTGGACAGGCTTAGAGAAACATTCTGTAGTAATTACAGGCAGAACTACAAATGAATATACACAATGGGGGTTACACAATTGAAAATGCTTGGTATTATGCCCCTCCTCAAACCAAACACATCAAAACCAATCCCTGCCCATGGTTATCAAAAGATACTAAGCTAGCCTTGCACCAAAAGGACAAAAAATGGAAACAATATCAAAAACATAAAAACCCTAATACCCTCCTAGAGTATAAATAACTATGAAACTCCGTAAAAAAACTAATAATTAAAGACCGCAACACCTATTACTCCAAACTCCAGTCTTTGGACTCAACAAATCCCAAAAAATTTTGGGACTCTATCAAATCCATGCTGCATCCTGGCAACAAAGAAAACCCCTGCCCAGACCCCAACCTCTCCAACCTTGAAACAGCCAGCCAGTTCAACTCATTCTTCATAGACTGAATAGCTAAACTATCAGCCTCCGTCCCATCCCCCTCCTCCACCACCATCTCTCCTGCCCCAACCACCACCCCAGTTATCAACCTTCCTCCACATCATTCTGCCTCAAGCCCATCCCCACAAGCACTATAAAAAGACTTCTCCTCAAACTCAAACGCTGTTGCAATGCACCCAACAACCTTCCACCCACCTTCCTCAAATAATCTGCAGACAGCATTTCCTATCCCATCTCTATTCTTATAAATAGATCCATACAAGAATTATACATATCTTCTATCTGGTGCCATGCTTACATCATCACCCTCCACAAAGGCGGCAAAAATTCTGATACCACCAACTTCAGGCCTATTGCCATCCTTTTCCCTTTTTCTAAAATACTAGAGAAAACAATACAAGCACAACTCATGGCTCATCTAACACTAAACAATTTCCTCTCCCCTACCCAACATGACTTCCGCCCTGGCCACAGCACCATGACTGCCCCTTCTTTCCTTTATTGAGACCATAAACCTTGAACGCGACTCAGGCATGTTGTTAACCACACTATTCCTAGATCTGTCAAAGACCTTTGACACCATCTCAGACACCCTAATTATATCCCAACTCTCCATCCTACACCTCTCTCCCACCACCATCACCTGGTTTGCCAGCTACTTGTCCAACCGCCAACAAGCTGTCCAAAGGAAAACTTCAACCTCCCCTTTGATTCCCACACCCACAGGTATGCCATAAGGTTCTGTTCTTGGCCCTCTTCTCTTCAACCTATTCATTAACAACTTTTACTAATCCATCCCAGACTCATCTATCATCCAATATGCAGATGACCCATTAATCATCTGCTCTGCCTTCTCCCCCTCCGAGTTCCTAGCAAAAACCCAACTAGCCTTCTCCAAAACAGAAACCTGTATGCAATCTAACCATCTGGTACCAATGCAAATAAAACCAAACTAATGTTTTTTTCCCCTACCAAAACCTCCATTGACAAATCCATATTCACCACACAGAGCCAAAACAACACCCTCCTTGAAATTGTTCCCAACACCACTCTTCTTGGCATCATTATTGATGAAGAACTAAAATTTGGCACCCACATCCGCTCCGCAATCAAGAAAACCCACCAAAGGTTAAGTCTCCTCTACAGGCAAAACCGCTTCCTAAGCCCCTCTACCCATCAAACTCTTGCATCCACTTTCCTACTCCCCTCCCTTATGTATGGTGCCCCTCTTTTCACCAATCTCTATCTTGGCATTAGATCCAAACTTGAATCCTGCTACCACAAGATCTCCAAATTTGCAACCAATTCAAAAAACTCATCCCACCACTGCCACTCCCTCCTCACCCTCAACTGGATTGAACTACCCAACTACCTCAGTTACCTACAACTCACCATTGCCCACAAGCTCATCTTTAAACCTGCCAACTGCCCAGCTCTCGCTACGTCCTTAAAACCTTACATTCCCAATCGCTCACTCAGCTTCAAAAAGCAAAATCTCCTTCAAGTCCACAAACCTACAAAACCTCCTGGCCATCTACTGTTGTCCCACTCCTTAGCTAAACAGTGGAACTCTCTCCCCACACGCCTACGTAACCTACCCAACCATACAAATTTCATATCTCAGCTACTCTTTCATCTTTCTTCCAAATGAGAATGCCCTTGCCACACTCCAACTTAAACCCTCCTCCTCATTCCACCTTGCACTGACTCATCCATCTACCTCTACTATTACTTCATCCCACCCAAAACAATCCCTCCCCTACCAAAAACTAATTTTCTGTCTAATATCTATTGTACTATACTCTCCAATCTCAAATATACTATTACTCTCTCCATACTTAATATTTTCCTAACCTACTAATGGCTAGTAGCTACATATTTTGAAATGTTAAACCTACAATTGAGTTTATAACAAAAATATTCACTTTATGTAAATGTTGAAATTTCTGTATTGAATTATGTCTTTCATTTCTGTAACATTGTGACAAGCCAATTGCAAATATCATGGAGCTTATCTGTAAATGTTTAATTAGCTGTATGAACTATGTCCTTTTGTAACATGTGAAATGTAACTTGCAATTATTGTGGAGCTTTTCTACCCAGGCCTCCAATGAAAACAGCTCTTCTTGGCCCAGTGGACTTCCCCGGTCATCAAACAAATGAATGAATGAATGAATGAATGAATTAATTAATTAATTAATTAATTAATTAATTAATTAATTAATTAATTAATTAATTCAATGTAAAAGCCCTCTTTTATCCATGCATGTGGGATACTTTCAAATGCTTTTTTATAGTCAATCCATGCTATACTTAGATTCTTCCTCTTCTTCTATGACTTAATTTAACAACAAATGATCCTTTGTTCCATATGACTTTCTTTGATTGCCTTTTTGTTCTATTGCCATAATTGAGTTTTCTTCTAAATGACTATAAACTCTGTTGGCATCAACTCCAGTGTATAGTTTGTACATCATCGGAAGGCAAGTTATTGGTCTTTTTAGGGTAGCGTGCAGGTTTACTTTTAAGTAGTAGCATTGTTTTTTCTGTTATTAGCCAGGTTAGTGTCTGTTCAGGGTGCGCATATAAATAGTACTTACTCGTAGCTAAAACTTTGTGCAAAGATGTTAATACTTTTAACCAGAAGTTAGGTACTGCATCTGGCCCTGGGGTTTTCCAATTGGAGACTTTTCTTAACTTTGTTTCAATTTCTCTGGCTGTTACTTCATCCCATTTCATATTCTGTACATTTAAACTTCTTATTCTTTCTTTTACTTCTTCTATCCATTTAGCATCTTTGTTATGTTCCATAAGATCTTCATAAATTTTTGTGTCTTTCGGCTTTTCCCAGTTAGGGGTCGCCACAGCAGAACTCCGGTCCACTAATGATTGGTAGTTGATTTTTATGTGCCAAGTTACCAGCCCTGACGCACAACCTTCAATGAAGGTACGCCCATTCATGCATGTCTCCATGCAGAAGATGCTCTAGCTGAGAATCGAACCGGATAGCATCTTACTGTGAGGCGACAACGCTACCGCAGCACCACCACCACATAAGATCTTCATAAATACGTCTCCAAAATGTTTCAATTTCTTCTTTTTTTGTGGCCTTTCAATTCCTTTTACCTTGTTTCCCAGCTCTCTATAACACTTTTTTGGGACATCAATAAATTCCTTATTTTGTACTTTTCCTTTATACTTATCAGTGTATCTTCTAGGTTTTTCTGCCTGTGCTGAGATTTTTAACTTGTTATTTGGGATAGTACATGATAGACCCTGGTCTGTTCTAATACTGCGTATTGTTTTTTTATGTCTGCCTTTCTTAGTATTTTTATCTGTTCCCTCTTATGTATTCTTCTGTGACACTTCTTGTCTTAATTGCTTCATAGTTTTCTCTGTTTGATGCTTCCATGATGGTATCTGATTTCTCCCCTTTCTTTCCCCTCACTACACTGTATTCTTGCAGTAGGACTTTATCAGTTATTAATTTAGCTGCACAGTAATATATCCTGTTTACTTCTGTTACTTCGCATGGATCTCTTTGGACAGTCCTAATTACTGTGTTCATTTGTTTTATCAAACTTCTGACTTTTTTGGTTTTATTGACCTTCTGCAGTCTATTTCTTTCATTAATCTTAATATGTCTATCTACCTCTATTAAATCAATGAAAAGTCTTCTCTTAGCTCGTTTTCTTCTAAACTGAGGGCTCATTTTTTATTTTCCATTCCCTGCGGGCATTCTATAGAAAGTTCTATAGCATCTTCCTGTGGCACATTCTCTTCAATTTCATCCTGTGCAATCTGTTGCTCTGTCATATGGGGACTTACTGGCCTATCACTCCTCAACATTGTCAGAGCTTCCACAGTTTCCTGTTCCTTCCCTTGCAGTCCAGATTCAAGTGGAAGTTTATACTGGTTTTCTGTGGAAGGCTCCAAAATATCTACATATGGCACCTGACCAATTGCTTCCTGTTCCACTGGTTTCCCATTAATTTGGATATCCATTGTTCTACCCTGTTGTGGTGCTTTCTAAATTAGATTTTCTACATTGAATCCTTCGCTTCGCAGGTGCTTCATAATCTCAGTTTCTATTTCTTTAACTTCTCCATTGCTAATCTCCTTTTCTACTTTTCCTCTTTGTCTTCTTATTTTTTGTATTGTAAAGTTTTCCATATCCGGATTCCCTTGCCTGTATTTCTCTTTGAATATCTTTGGTGCTGCTCTTTTTGTATTGGTTAGTTTTGCTTTCTTCTTTGCATAAATATTACACCACATTAAATCTCTTTTTCTTTCCCATGTCCATGTTTCTTCTTCAGATGTCTCCTGATCTTCCTGCTTCTCCTTACATTGTGGACTCAATATATCTTGCTGTGATGTAACCTGTGCTATACCTTCTACACCAAATACTTCACTTTGCAGGCACTCCATAACTTCACATTCTATTTTTTAACTACTACTTTACTAATCTTCTTTTCTACATTCCCTCTTTGTGATATTATTTTCTTTAGTGAAATTTTCCATATCTGGATGCCTTTGGCTGCATTTCTCTTCCAATATCTTTGGGGCTGCTTTCTTTATATTGATTAAATTGGCTTTCTCCTTTGTATAAATATTGCACCATATCAAATCTTTCTTTCTTTCACATGTCCATAGTTCTTTTTTATACTTTTCAGAAATCTCTAGGTTTTGCTGTTTATATTTTCGCACTTCCTCAGATGGCTCTTTTTCCAAACAGATTAATGTTTATTGATCTATATACTGTTTTTCACAAATCTGTTGTATTAATTACTGCAAATTTATATTTGAAGCTTCTGATGGTTTTTCTCGTGGAAGAATTTTTCTTTCCTCTAATTTCTCTCTTAATCATTTTTTATATCTTGTGTCTGGAAATTCTGGGCTTTTTGCATAACAGTAACAATACATAATTTCTTTCTTATCCTCAATAGTCCACTTTATCATCTTCATGGCTCTTCTTTGCCCGATCAGTTTTTGTGATTTTTGTGGACTACTACTTCCTTCTACAACAGGGGGGCCATCCTCCCCCTGTGACTGGCCTAGCCCCATTGTAGGAATGTTTGTGTATTTTGAGGATTCTACACTATCATCTTTTCCTGTCCTGGCACTACTGTGCCTACTAGGACTGGACACTTTTTTATCCTGGGTCTTGTGCACCCAGCTATAATTTTTAATTTTTAACCTACTTCTGTCCATGATATATACTATATAAATACAGTCTGTATATCAGTGTCGCCTTGGTGAGATTTTGTGAAAAACAGGGTCCACCTCATGAAGGTACTCACCAAGATTTGAGGATGAATTCAGTTTCAGCACTACTACTCTCCCTTGCATGCTGACTTTTCATATCTCCTGTCAGACCCCATTGTAGGACATCAGATGCACCTTTAACCAAGGTGAACAAAGAAAGATTGACAGTTAGTTGCTTCTCCGGTACCAGGATCCATCAGATCACACATGCACTCCAGACCTTGAACAACAAGTACCTGTATGACTCAATGACTTGAGATGTACCTCCCTGAAGAAAGGAGGAGAGACATGATGGAGCTCTAAAACTGTGTCTCCCAGGCAGGTATAAGTCTAACACTGAGTAGCATTCTACCTTCTCCAAGGATGACATCACAATATGAGCAAAAAATAATTGATTTCAATAACTGGAAAAGAATTTGGTGTCATTTGAAGGGGGTTGGATCCAATATTTGTCAGCCTGGAAGGATATGATCGACAGACTATGCTGCTTAACCAGGGATGGCCTGTATCTGTCCCTTTTAGGGTTTTGATTATTGGCAAAGACATTGTCCACCTCATAGTTCCTTTTTGTAGACAATGCCAACCTTATAAACCTACCAGTGCAACAAAGCAAGCAAAGGAATATATGAAGTTGTTACTGATCAATACTAGGAGGTTAAACAAGAAACTCCATAACCTACAAGCCACACTCATCCTGGAGAATGTAGACATCTGTACAGTGACAGAGACATGGTTTAAATTAATGGAGCAGGGTTATAATGCCTTCCACATGTTAAGACCAGCAACTGTGGGAGAGGGAAAAAAGACAGAGGTGTCTCACTGTTCATACAGAAGACACTCACATCAAGGCTGGTAAAGCAATATGATGTGCTTCAGCTTCTTCCTATCCATATACCCATCACAAAGGTCCCATGCCATATATTAGCTAGCTAAAGAGCTCCCTCTATGATCCAAGAAAGCTACAACACCTGTCTACAGGAACTGGAATCACTCAGTATTAAACCCCGTACCATTTTCTAGGGTGATCTAAACTATCCATCTGTAGACCATGAAACCTACACCATTACTAGTGCAAAAACACAGAGATTCCTGGACATTGCCAGTGCAAACAATAAGCCAGACTACCTACTGGAGAAACAATATCTTCTATCCTCCCCTTATTAATATGGAGACATCTTGCATCATCCCTTGTGTATCTTCATCATTTGTTAGATTTGACCATAAAGCAGTATCATTCTAAATAAAAATGAAACCAGGGACCCTTTCCATCCAAGGTATCTTTAGAAATGTCTGTAAGACTACCTACTCCTAAGTGATATATTGGCAAGTCTCAATTCCCCACCAAACTCTACTGATCGCTTGAAAACACACTATACCAACATGAAAATAGCTGCACAGATACAGCTGTACCCTGTAGTATTTTTTTTATTTTATTTTACATTTGTTGACCGGGCTAGTCTAATTGGATATATGTCCATTTTCAATAGAGGCCCGGGGAGAAAAGCTCCACATAAAACACATGAACAAACAGAACATTAAACTTAAGTTACAGATAATTTGTCAGACAAAACAGGTGTTACATGGTAATTTAGCATACATGATGGATAAAAGTAGAACAAAAATAAGATACACCCCCCCCCATTTTTTTTTTACTAAACACTGTGAGAAGAAAGTATTCAGAAGGATGTGGGAGATTCCCAGCTCAAAGTTATAAGTAAGGAACAGGAGAACAGACTAGTTAAAAGCAGGATTGGGAGAGTTAGTTGAGGGGCAGAAACACATCAATGAGACCGAGAGATGTCCATTCCATCTTTCTTGGGTACAATAAGTGCAACTTAGAAGGTAGTGGCCTTAAAATGGCAATAAAGTGAATAGTAGCCTAGGAAAAACAGATGATGATGAAAATAGAAAGAGAAAGTCTTAGCCGGGGTTAGTACAGGGACATAGCCAGTGGCTTGTAAGGTATAATTTGAGTTTCTTTTTGAAAAGTGTAGTAGAAGAAGGAGATGTAAGTTCACCAGGAAGTAGGATCCAGCTTTTCCCCACAGTGTTAGAGAAAAGGGAATCTCCTGCTTTATTGTTGGGTATTGGGTTTATGTCTGGATACCAGAAGTTTATTAGCTGAGCATATGTTTGTAAGATTTTTATATGGGCTAATTAGACTTGTGAGAATTGGTGTTTTACCTGGGTGATAAAGGGTTTTATGGGCCATAATCAGTTGATGAAATAAAGTTTGATTATGCAATTCAAGCCAATCCAGTTGATTCAGATTTTGGCAGTGGTGGATTTTAAAAGGGAAGCCTGTGGCAAATCTGGCAATATTATTGTAGGAGATTGGCAGCTTGTTGAAGTTGCTTTTAGATAGATTTGTATATATAGGAGAGGCATAAAAGGGAGTTGAGATAAGGTGGGTGTGGGCAATACTAGTTCTAGCTATGGGAGTAAGGAAGGGCTTCATTTTATAGAGGGAGCCTAGTTTTCGGTTTAGTGATTTTATTGTGGTGTTGATATGAGTATCATAATTAAGGCTGTGGTCAATAGTTACTCCTAAGAGTTTGGTGGCATTGTCAGGAGATATGACTGTACCATTTTTAGATTTGATAGAGAAGTGAAATGGGGTGGGATTTTGTGTAGGAGTACACAGCAATAGTTTAGTCTTTTTATGGTTAAGGAGGAGACAACACTGTAAAGAACATTCTTCTACAAGCTCAAAGATATTTTGGGTGAGGGACTGCAGTTCAGTAGGTCCTGTAGCTGAGGATATTAATGTGGAGTCATCTGCGTATTGTATGGTTACAGCTTGGGGGATACTAATAGATTGTTTATAAAGACAGAGAATAGAAGAGGGCCCAAAATAGATCCTTGGGGTACACCAAGGGTGACAGGAGGGTCATAGAGTGTTTTCCCAAAGCACTGCCTGTTGCCTGTTATCTAAGTAGGACTTGAACGACTGTAGTGCTTGAGTATCAAGTGAGAGGGACTTCAGAAGATTCAACAGTAGCTGATGGTTAACCATGTTGAATGCTTTTCAAAGATCAATAAAGATAGCAGAGGACAGGGTGTTATTGTTACATTTTTGTTAATGTGGTCAGAAAAGGAAAGGAGGGCATTAGTGGTGCTATGGAAAGGTTGAAAGCTGTGCTGAGAGCTACCTAATAGGCTAATTTGGAGAAGGTGGTCTAATAGTTGATGGTGAATGCATTTTTCCATGATTTTAGCTATGGGAGACAGTAGGGCAATTGGACGGAAGTTGGAAAGTTTTGTTGAGTTGCCACCTTTATTTAGTGGGATAATATGTGAGAATTTCCAGATGGATGGGATGGTACCTTTATTAATGGTTCTATTTATTAGGATAGAGATAAGGTAAGCAATAACTTTAGCTGCTATTTGAAGATATTTAGCAGGTAAGAGGTCAGCTGAAGGGGTAGAGGGTTTGAGTTTTTGAAGGAGGGTACAGATGAGGGATGTGGGGACAGGGTGGAGTTGGAAAGTGGGTGGTGAGGTATATGAGGAGGAGGGCAGATTAGAGGATACATGAGGTAGAGAGTTAACAAGTGACTGGATAGCTTCAGTAAATAAGTTATTGAAGGAGTCAGCAATTTCTTTGGGAGTGTCATGGGTAATTCCAGATGGGGTTGGTGTCTTAGAGTTGCCTGGATGAAGGAGTGTATTGATACCTGACCAGAAGTTCTGCGGAATTTGATGGTTGGTTTGTTGAAGTTGAAAGAAGAAGTTTTTTTTTTTTGTCCGATAGTATTAATGCTTTAGTAGTGTTTCTTAGCTGTTTAAATTTAAGTGAGCAGATGGGTCTTTAGAGGTACGCCATTTGGCCCAAAATTTGTTTCTTAGCAACATTTTTTTCTTAGTTTCCTTTGTAAGCCATGGCACTGTTTTGTTACTGTTCCTGAGAGTACAAGAAGGGGCATGGTAGTCTAGGATTTCAAGGAACTTAGAACTGAAGTATGCCACTGCTTCCTCAAGTTGGAGGTGTTTTAAGGGTGACCAGTTGCATACACTTTGCTCATTTTGGAAGTGTTCAGGGTTAAACTTTTATTTGAGTGAGTAGTTTTAAAACTTGTAGGGCAGGGTGTATTACTCTTTTGTCTAATTATATAAGTTAGAGAGTGATCACTAATGTCATCTGGCAGGATGCCTACCGTATAGGTTGTGGACTGAGTATTTATAAGGATCCAATCTAGGGTGGTTTCTATGTTGGTGGGTTTATGGATTTGAGTGGGTAAGGTGATAGTTTGGGAGAAGCCATGTAGGTTTATGTGGTTAGTTGGGTTATCAGAATTACAGGTATTCCAGTCTATATTAAAGTCGCCTAGCACAATGGTTTCTTGTGGATAGTTAGTGGACAGCCAGCTAAGGATATTTTCTAGGGAGTTGATGTTATTACCTGGAGGAAGAAATGAGCATAAAATGTAGATGAACTTACAAGTATTTAGTTGTAGCTTAGTGATAAGAATTTTAGGATTGGTATTAGATGGTGAGTGAGTATCCAGCAATGTAAGTTGGAGCCCTGCTTTGTATATTAAGGCTACGGCCCCACCCTTCTTGTTAAGGTGATCCACTCCTAAAATACTATATCCTGGAGGGGTGATTTCATACTCTTGGGTTGATGGTTTTAACCATGTTTCAGTAAAGTATAGAATGTCAAAGTCATGTACATCCAGTAGGGCATGAAAGTGAGTCACTTTATTATTAACATGTTGTATATTTAAGTGAGCTAAGAAGAGGGAGTTAGGAGGCCTTGTAGGGGTGTGAAGGGGAGAGGGAGAAGGTCTACCTGGGTGAGCAGGACTATTATTGGTAGGGCCAGGATTGGGATGTATGTCACCATCTAGTAGGAGGTGTAGGTGTAGTCTATATGTGTGAATTAGAGAAGGATTCCGTATGTTATGTACTCTCTTGACTTGGCAGTGTTTATAGGTAATATGGGTGACTCTATGATACTTTGGGGGGAAATGGTTGTAGATGTTATGTTTATGTGTTTAAGGGTGGCTGATAAAGCTGGAAGGGATGTTTGTTTTGTGGGCTGGTGGAAGTTAGAGTAACTAAGATGTTCATAGGCAGTTAAGGTACAGGGAAGGAAAAGGAAAGGAATAATTGAGAACAGAAGTAGGGGGTTGAGGTAAGTTGATATGGGTGAAATAGGCATTGTGCTGAAGAAGTTGAGAGTGGAGAGTGAAAAGGTGAGAGTATGTGATGAAGTAGGAGGAGTGACATAGAAAATGGAATATCTTAATGAGTTGTGGGATGGGATAGGGTAATGGGGAAGTGGGAGTGGTTAGAGAGGTATAAGGTTAGATGCAATGGGGGTGGGTAGAATTTGGGGGTAGGGTAGGGGAGCGGAGTGAGCCCGCAGGGCGAACGGAGCGGGAAGAGCCAATTGAAGGAAGAAAACCTGTGAAAACAATCAGTGGAATGCTGATTGCTAGAGGTAAGTTTAGGTGGAGGTAGGTAAAGGATGTAATAGACGTAATGATAGTCTGAGTAGGTTGGGTAGTTAAGAGAATTATAGTGAATTTGGAAGGGTAAAGTGGGACTGTAATGAAACAAGTAAGGTAAAACTAGTTTCCTAAGAGATTCTAATTTGAAGCAGTAGGATAGATGTACAAGGAAAAGGGTGCCATCTAGTGGGCAAAAACTATACTGCTACAGTAGCTCCTGGAGGGAAAAAAGTGGATCTAGGAGTAAGGGAGGGAAGTCAATGCAGAGGCTATGAGAGGGGAAGGGATGGAGGTAGAGAAGTAGAAAAGTAGAGAGGAGTATGGCTGCTGGCTATCCTGGCAGGGAAGGGTAAGTTTTACACCTATTATTTTAGACAAAATATATTTTACATACAGTAAAGAACATACTTTCTGGCTTCCTTGAGGGGATGAGTTCGGGGAGAAGTTAGCCTCTATTCCTCGTTTTTAGGAAGAGACAGCAGGTACTATATAAAGTAAGGAATCATGGTCGTCAGGTAGGGCAGGTTCTCAGCCCTAATGCAGGGCAGGCAGCTTGCCAAGCTGGGTAGACAAAGGGAGAAAGAAGACAAAGTAGTGAAGAAAACATAAAGTTAACAGCTGAGCCAAGTAAAAAATGGTCCTAGTCAGATAAACAATATAAGACAATACACTCTGTAATCAAATTAGCTGTGTAATAGAAGTATGCAATAAGAATAAGCCTTAAGGTTATATCAGTCATTTAGAACAAAAGTAAAGTAAGAGCTTGTAAACTAGTAAGCGGATGCCCATAATTAGGATCACTATAACAAATATAAGCAGTGTTTTAGCAGTTCAATAAAATGGATGCATGAATATAATGCAGATTAAAATCCATTGGGTCAGATGTTCTAGTTTAAGGACTAACACGCTGAGAATGTAACAGTACAAGATAGTAAGCAAATATACAATTTAGCCCGGTATGTTAGTAGCAAGCATAGAGCAAACCACAGAAACAAACCCCTTTGGTGGAGCCATAATATCAACAAACTTTACAATAATAAGAGAATTATGATCAACAGTAAGGAGAAGAATTCCCAGAATGATGGAGGCCTTGTCACTGAAATGAACAAACAACTACGGAACATGATAACATTTACCCAAGCCAAAGACAATCACACAGCCTTTTTAGTTATGTTTGTGACCTCAAAGCACAATGCAGCAATGCACTGAGCTGATTGTAAACAACATTACCTACACTGAGGCTGAAAATACAGCTAACCTACTGGCCAATAAATTCATCTCAAACTTTGCCCCTCTAAAGAGGTAACCTGGTAACATATTCCCTGTGAGTGTAGTGAGTTGGCAGACGTTAATTCTCTGCAGACTGGGTGAGCAAATTGGTGTAACTAAGGAAATTTATTTTTTTGAGCTTTGATGCAGAATCGGAATTGTCTAGACATAGTAAGGCCCTGCTGAGTCTAATTATGGTGGCTGCCAAAAAAGCAATTACTAGAAAATGGAAAAGTCTAAACCAACTTTACTAGAAGTAGTGAATATATTAAAAGAGATAAAACATCTAAAATTTGACTCTTTATAAAAGGGTAGGAGCAAATTACATAGGAAAAAATGGGAATTGTGGGAAAAATACATGCAGAGGAGGAACAAGGTTTAAGAGGTTTAAAAGAAGGCAGGATTTGAATGAGCTGTGTAATGTCTGACTGACAATGATGGGCTAGATTATAATTGATGTATAATGGAGTTGCATTGTGTCTTTGTGGATTTAGAGAAAGCATATGACAGGGTGCCTAGAGAGGAGTTGTGGTATTGTATGAGGAAGTCTGGAGTGTCAGAGAAGTATGTAAGAGTGCTACAGGATATGTATGAGGGTAGTGTGACAGCGGTGAGGTCTGCGGTGGGAGTGACGGATGCTTTTAAGGTGGAGGTGGGATTACATCAAGGATCAGCTCTGAGCCCTTTCTTATTTGCAATGGTGATGGACAGGTTGACAGACGAGATCAAATAGGAGTCCCCGTGGACTATGATGTTTGCAGATGACATTGTGATCTGCAGTGAGAGTAGGGAACAGGTGGAGGAGACCCTGGAGAGGTGGAGATATGCTCTAGAGAGAAGAGGAATGAAGGTCAGCAGGGCTAAGACAGAATATATGTGTGTGAATGAGAGGGAGGATAGAGGAATGGTGAGGATGCAGGGAGTAGAGGTGGGGAAGGTGGATGAGTTTAAGTATTTGAGATCAACAGTTCAGAGTAATGGTGGGTGTGGAAGAGAGGTGAAGAAGAGAGTACAGGCAGGATGGAGTGGGTGGAGAAGAGTGTCAGGATTGATTTGTGACAGACGAGTACCAGTAAGAGTGAAAGGGAAGGTCTACAAGAGGGTAGTGAGACCAGCTATGTTATATGGGTTGGAGACAGTGGCACTGACAAAAAGGCAGGAGTCAGAGCTTGACGTGGCAGAGTTGAAGATGTTAAGATTTGCACTGTTGTGACGAGGATGGACAAGATTAGGAATAAGTATATTAGAGGGTCAGGTTGGAAGGTTTGGAGACAAAGCCAGAGAGGCAAGATTACGTTGGTTTGGACATGTGCTGAGGAGGGATGCAGAGTATATTGGGAAAAAGATGCTAAGGATGAAGCTGCCAGGTAACAGGAAAAGAGGGAGGCTTAAGATAAAGTTTATGGATGTGGTGAGAGAGGACATGCAGGTGGTTGGTGTGACAGAGCAAGATGCAGGGGACAGGAAGAAATGGAAACAGTTGATCTGCTGTGGCGACCCCTAACGGCAGTAGCCGTAAGAAAAAGAAGAAGGAGTATAATGTTTGCAACTACAATTATGTCAAAATGGTTTGCGATGTATAATGTTTCCAACTAAAATTATGTCAATATGGTTTGTTTTCATTTATATAAATGTACCATTGCCTATGTAACACGTGATAATTCAATTAAGGTGTTTTTTGTTTAAAAAAATAACTTTACTCCTCTCTTCGTTTTCTCCTCTCCATCTGTACCAAAAGGTATACCTAAAAGTGACTACAGCTATCACACAAGACCAAGACCTGAAAGCTCTATCAAAAGCTAAATAAACTGCATCAGTGGGAACTGACAATTTCTCTAGATGTATCTTAAATAGCATGAAGCATTATTTAGCCCTCCCCCCCAACGGCAGTGTTCAACCTCAGCCTCAGTACAGGTTTTGTTCTAAGTGAATGGAGAACAGCTAAAGTTATTCCCCTACACAGGGAAGGACCTTCTGCAGACCCAGGCAATTACAGACTGATACGTCTGACCAACCTCATATGTAAAGCCATGGAAAGGTTTGTCATGGAACTAATCTATAAGGACATTGGTAACTTCCAAACACTGGACCTGTCTCAGTTTGGATTTGTCAAGGGCAGGTCATGTTTAATTCAAGCAGAAAAAGGGAAATCAGCTTGGCTTAAAATGGACAGCAAGGGCAGCTAGTCTAGTACTTACCTATGAACCTATATCTTGTCACAATTGATTGTATAGCTTATGAATTGCACAAAAGTATAAAAAATGCAGTAGTTATGAAGTCATATCTTTTCTAAGATGGAGGCTAGATTGTAGCTTTATAAAAACAAACACAAATATATGCTGATTGAGCGCTATGCTGATATCCATAATAAGTGTGACTTTGGGGGTGTTGAAGGAATAAATATGAGGAGTGGGGCTAATCTCAAAAAAATTATTTTCATTCTGTTTTCACATGTTCCTAAGTGATGTTTCATTTATTGCTTGGTTCTGGTACACTGTGGCTTTTTTATGTTTGTTAGATTTTTTTTTTATTTCAGGGTCTGAGATTCATAATTTTGTAAACTGCCAGATTTATAGTGGATCTTGATTAAATACATGTGAAAACTAAGAAAGGAAAATAATAAATAAAAAAGGCAGTGACATTCAAAATGTTAAATGACTGTAACCTTAAACCAGCAAATGTAGCAGACTGAAACTTTTGAATTATTAAAGAAAGTATTGCTGGATGTATGTTGAACACTCTAAAGAAGAACTGTTTGTAAGCTGATTGTTACAAATATATAGGATTGAGTACTAAAAGACATCATCCTATGAATATAATCATCTTACTGTGATATTTGGAAGATGCTGGGTTCAAAAATAATTTAAAATATATATTTTATTCAACTCATAAGTTGCTGAATTCAAGGTTACATTGCAATTTGAAGAAAATATATATTCTCACCAACAGAAAAATATGTCCATAAAGAGTTTTCTTCAACATATAAATAAAAAGATCAACTATACAGAAAACTCCTGATTCAGCTAAGTTGAAGTTGTGGTAGGTCCTGAATAATCCTGTTTCCCACACAGAACATCCCACTCCAGGCCTGCGATTATATAGTTTTTCTAGTTCCTCCCACTCAAAACGGTTGGAGACATCCTTCCTTCCTTCCTGGGAATACCCAGGCATGAGAACCTACCTCCAAAAGATACAGAGTGATAGCCTCCCCTCAAACTCCAATCTTCTAGTACAAATGACGATGAGCACCCCCTCTGAGACTCTAGGAATCTGCCACAGCAAGGAAAAGACCTCTTTTTATTCAAGAATAAATCATATAATATTCAATTATTATCATAATTATAATAATCCATTAACACATCATAAAGAAACTTCCCCAAAATGTTACACTACATGTATAACACATTTAATTATGAGTTTTTTTTAAATTATACTGATACAGGTATTGCAGTTTACTTTAAATATGAGAGACAGAGAAAACTAAATTGGTTTTCAGCTCATAAATTGTTTTTGTGCTGTTAATAGTACCCAGTAAAAATGTTAGTTTTTTTTCTGTTCTCGAGTTTGTTCTTTGAACACTGAGAAGATATACAGGCTTAAAGTGATTTCTGAACATTAGGCATTTAATGCATCATTTTGATTCTTTTTTCTCTAAATTTCAGCACCAACAAGTATTTGATGATTTAGTGTCCAGATCAGTCTCAAGATAGTTGTATGAGTGTAGTTTCAAAATATAATGACAATAATCTATGTAATTGTTAAGAAAAGATCTTTATACTGAATATTAAAAGTACTTGCGTGTTTATTACTTCTTATTGCTTTCAGTGCACTCTACTCATTGTGGACAATAAGCATGGTGGACACATGGACCCAGTCCTAATGCTGTGACTAGAAGGTTCCAGAGCCAGTCAGCACAAGCAGTGCAGCAGTCTTAATGTGATTATATGATACAGCTGTGTTTATGCAAACCAGAGGCATATGTTGATAAAAAATAAATATAATTAGAGCAGCACATCTTTATTGTTAGTTAAAAGAGAGAGAGATGTATTTTTTTACAAGTGATAGTAGGATAAGTTAATAACAGAACAGGAGAAGCATTTTTAGGTTACAGAAGAAAATTCTTATAATTTCACTGCATTCAAAAGCTGACTCTGGTGGTGATCAACAGAAGGAAAATAATTCATAGTACAAGTGAGGATGGCCCCCCATGTATAGAATTACAGAGCTTTACCCATCCTGATCTCTGTTGTGGCCAGTTCAGAAGGATACTGGAAGCTGTAACCAAGAAGTGTAGGTTTTTTTTTGGGGGGGGGGGGGTGGGAAGAAGACTGTAAAAAACTGTACAAAGAATAAAAGAGTTCAAGCAATACTACAGTAGCGATTAATATTTACTTTTTTTCCTGTATCAGTTATGAATGCTAGTTGTCTTCTTGCAAAAAAATGAAGACGATCAAATTAAGAGAAGCATAATAAATGTGGTATATATAATTAGTCAGTTTAGACATTAGTCCAAGTTATGTTTGGTATGAAATTGCACTTGTCAAACTATTTTTATAATGCACCTTCTAAAATTAAATATTTACCTTGCTTTAGTAGTAAAAGTACCATGGATTGTTTTAGCAGTTCAATCAAAATAAAAACATTCACACTATCAACTTCAAATCAGCTCATTATTGTAAATGCAAAACAATGATAATTCAGATAAAGGATGGGAACGCAGAGTATTGTCATCTGTCAGTAACATTTTTTTTAAATAAATGCATAGTTTTGTCATCCATCAGTTACATTTTAAACAGATATCATATTTAATATTTAACATTTTTTTGACATATTACACAAGCGATATGCATGGTGTGTCTTTTTTTTCTGCTGATGATAGGTGGAGTCTCTTTCATTAAATTTCTCATATAAGTGGGTTTATATAAATCCACCCATTTAACATCAACAGTTACAAGTCTCTCATAATGTCATTTTACAACAACTCCTTCACTTAACACATTTCAGTAATTTCACACTATTTTCTTCTCATGTTTTACAACCTAATAACCTCCTGGTGGGTGATTAGAAGCAGTGATTTATACAAACCCCCTTTAATTTGTTTCACCACCAATGCAGGCCAAAATCGTATTAACTAACATACTTCTTATAGACATCCTCCTTAACCAAACAACAATTTACACCCCCCCCCCAGTGAAGACTGTTGCTCTTTCCTTCTCTTGACGTATGTGCTCCCATAGTGCCTGCCCAATACCTATTGTGTGTATCACATGTTAACTGTTTTCAGTTTCTCCAGCCCTTGTCTTATACCTAGGTACCTTTAAAACTTCTCTCCTCTGAGTATCTCTCCCTCCTCAACTTCATATCTCCTATCTCAACAGAACTTCATCCTTTCTTTTATACACTGCGGATTTAGATAGTCTTCATATGGGACAGTCCATTCTGACTTTATCAATCCCACTATCTTCTCATTGTCCTCCCTCTTATGTATGGACTCATGACCCTTAAGTTATCCTATTGATATGTGTGGTTTATTTTTCTTACACTCCCTTTCAGATACTCTTCAGTATCTCTCTGATCTTTATTTTCAGATCCTTAGCAACATGGCTTAGTTTGGTTAATACAGTCCCCACTCTCCTTCTCTGATTACCTTCCTCCATCTGTTATTTTCTTTTTCTTTTGCTGTGCTACCTACTTGTTCAACCACATTTTTTCCACATTCAGCATCGCTCTTTCCTTTCCTGGTCTGTTTTTTGTTTCTTACAACATCTTCTACCTGAATCATTATTTCAAGGATACACCACAAGAAGTGAGGAAAAAACTCTGGCTTTATTCCAAACGACACATAAAAAGTAAGATGATAAGCGCTTTCGCATGCGCTGTGCATGCTTCATCAGATCTATTTAAACAATAATAAAGCGTTTCTTATATAACAAGTAACAACCAATAAAAAACAAACACTAATTCAACTAATTAAATTCAATTAATACTTGGCTCATCAATTAGCAAATAGCCCTAATCATGTTGTAAAGTTGCATAGAACCAATACGTAGCATTACATAGCATTGTGAATCTTCATTTTGCTATCTCAGCTAAAACACTAAATTTAAATTAATATGTGTTTATTCAATCATTCGCTCTATGGCGAAGTACACAAGAACAGTCCAAAAGTATAATTCATATGAACCATTAGCTGTTGATATAATAAGGTTCTTATGAAAGAAGAGATAACTTTTAAAAATCTAAAGTCCCAACAAAACTGTCTATATGTGCTTCCGCACACTAATAAGTGTCATTTTAGCCTGCTTGTCTAAACCAACGTTCGTTTCACACTTGAAACATCACGTTGATTCACATTGCACCAATGCATAAAAAACCAAAACGAAATAAACCCTAACAGTGTAAAAAAAGAAAATCGTAAATACTGACAGCTTGTAGCTCATAATGTCTTCTGTGGATAACTGACTGTCATGTATCGAAAACATAAAGTTATAAAAATTGTGTCTAAAATTAGTCGTTACACTTCTAAGTATGTAGACATAAACAATATAAGTGGTTAAAAGGTATATATGTGAGAGACCATCTATAGTGTATAAAATTATAATATAAAAGGTAATATGTATGTCTGAATGACAAATCAACTTGGAATAATCCTAGAGTATCACTAATAAATAAAACAATCCACTGATTGTAAAAACTGATTATAAAAACTATGTATGGCTAATATAAAAATATATATATGCAAAATATATAAAGTCTAAGTATATGTAAGTATCTAAATATATAATTTCTTATAACCTGATTATAAAATTTATTTATTCATAAATCGCTAATCTCACTAATCAATAACGCACCTTGATGATCCAACAATATCAGTGCAATATCTCAAATTCTACCACAAAAATTTTGTTAAACTATAATAATTAACTGTGAACAATGAAATTATGTTGATAGCACAAGTACACAATGAAACGTGTGTGATGAATACCCCTAAAAATTCAAATACAGTAAAGCATAACATCATGACGTCAAAACTCATGATATCTCAATACAGTTCCAAGAATATGTAAAATGTGAAAATGTGAAAATATAGACATGTACATGTCTAAATGATGTCAATATCAAGTTCTATAATCATAAGACAAGCAACTGATGACATGTTGCCCATCGTAAAACTAAGACTATTATAAATCAACATCTCAAAAAAAGGGGAAATGTCTTGTTTTATTTCATTAGAATGCCATATGAATAAATAGGCTGCAATATGAGTAAAGTGAAATAATACTATCACATGTTCAGTTCTAGTGTATATCATAATCCTAACTGCCTGAACTTTCAGTATTCATTGTTCCCATGTTAAAATAAGTAAAGGTGTATATAACACCATAGGTCAACCTACTAATGACATATTAGCTTAAAAAATAGTCTATGCCCTAAAAGCTCGATATCATAAAAGACTATAATACAAATTCCATAAATCAGCTTGATGCATAAATACTAATAGTGTTGTAATGTCATGAATAAATCTATTTTCTCATGCAAAGCAGATGAATAAAAGCTAATACTAAACAAATTTCTAGTAGTTGACACATGCCAGAATTAACCCGGGAACACTATCTCTGTTCCAAGATAGGTTTTAAAGAGATATAGTTGTTGATTCCAGGTTCCCTATGTGCCCCAGATCTAAATATCCAATCTAGTTCTAGTTTCGCTAAATGATTAATATTATCCCCCATTCTAATGTTCATTCTCACTACTTGCAAGACCCTAAACTTAAATTCATGTCTAGGATTTAAGTTGATGTGTCTAGCCAGGGCATTTAATTAGTTGTTCTTACGAATATCATAAATATGATTGTATATGCGTTCTTTTAATCTTCTTTTGGTTAGCCCAACATAAAAGGCTTGGCAGGATGTACAATTTGCCATGTAAACCAAATTTGTACTATTACAATCATAATGCCCTCTTGGTTTAAATTCAAAGAAACCTTCCGGATGTCTGTAACATTGTGTAGTTGTAATAAACTTGCACATATTGCAAGTGCTACAGGGAAAAGTACCCAATACTGGATGATTTCCATCACCCATGTTGTTGCTTAAGTTCTTCGAAAATATATCCTTCAGGTTGTCACATGTCCTGAAAATAAACGCAGGTCTATGACCAACTAAAACTCTAATTTCTTCTGTGGTAGTTAGTATGTTCCAATGCTTAGTTATAATTTTTCTAATCTCAGCATTGTCATTGAGTACTTCATGCAATAAGCAATCTTGTCATTGTTATATCTCCTACTATTTTGATCTTTTATATAGTCAAAACTTCTAAGTCTGATGTCTTGTCTCTTCATTGTTTTATCATTTAAGACCATGTTATTAGTATTTGTTGGTTCAGATGAAGGTATAATACTCTCTCTTATATCCTTTACTAATTTCAAACTATAACCTCTGCCTAAAAAAGTGCGTTCCATATTGTCTGCTTCTTCTTCAAGTACCAAAGGGTCTTGACAAATCTTGGTTAATCTGGAAAATTGACCCTTCACTATCCCTGTAAAAGTATGCCTTGGGTGCATGCTACTCTGTTCTAAGATGCTGTTTTTTCAGCAGCTCTTCCTAAAGAGTTTGGAAGTTAGAACACCTTCTTGATTAAAATATAGACTCACATCCAGGAAATTGATACTTCTCCTGGAGTATTCTAAAGAAAATTTGAGAAATTCTGTGGTTGATTCTAAGTAGGTGACAAATTCCTGTAATTCCTCTGTTGTTCCTGTCCAAAATAGCACCACATCATCAACGAATCTTCTGTAGAAACATACCTTCCTCATCCAAGCATTATTGAATAAAAAATTTGTTTCCCAAAAATATAAGACTAAGTTGGCATAAGAATTTAGCATGGGGTGCCCATGGCGACACCCCATGTCTGCAAGTAATACTTGTGATTAAATATAAATACATTGTTGTATAACACAATGTCCAACAATTGACTAATCAAGATTTGTCTATCTACAGAAAAAACACTTTCATTTACCATTATTTCACGAATAGCTTGCAACCCATATTCATTGGGTATGCAAGTAAACAAATTACAGACATCCAAGGTAACCAAAATTGGTTTATCTAGATCTATTCTGTCTTGTTGGAACACATCTATATCTCTCAGTAGATGTTGTGTATCTTTCAAGATGGTACCAACTCTATCAACAATAGGTCTCAAAATTTTTTCTAAGAAGGTTGACAGATTATAAGTGGCCCAGTATCTCCCAGAAACTATTGGTCGCATTGGTATAGGGCTGGTATCCTTGTGTATTTTAGGTAGGCCCTTTAGCATCGGTATGAGAGGTTCTTCTATGTGTAAAAATTCATACATTTCAATACTAATCTGACGACACATAAGTAAGTCGTACAGATTGTCACTTATGTTGTTAATGATATTCACAACCTGCTCCATATCAAGTTCTTTGTAAGTAGTGTTAGAACTGAGAGAAGTTTCAATAGTATTAATATACTCAGCTCTATTTAACAGTACTACCCCCCCTCCCTTGTCAGCAGAAGTTACTATAATATCTTTGTTATTCCGTAATTCTTTAAGTGAATTAAATTCATTTTTATCTAAATTACAGAATTTATTACTGACATGTTTAGATGAATAGAACTTGTACAGATCTGTTTCACAAGATTTGACAAAACATTCTACATGGGTGGTAGTTGGGGAGAAAAAGTACTCTTTCGTTTGAACTCATATAACATTGCGTTCTGATCATTAACATGCGAGAATTTCTTATTAGCAAAAAACATCTTTATGGCAATCTTCCTAGCAAACAGTCTCAGATCAATAAAAGTTTCCATTTGTATACCTGGTTGTGAGGGAATAAAATTTAACCCTCTGTTCAGTAAAGACAAGTCAGAATCAGATAAAATATGACAAGAGTGATTAAACACCAAATCAGTCAATTCAGTTGTTTTTTCTGTGGCCCGTACCTGTCCTGTGAATATTTCCATTTTCTGGGGCCTCAGCTTGTTGATCTCCCTCTGGGAAAACGGTCGGTCCTGATCAGAAAAGGGGCATCTAGAGATTTGTAGAAAGGAACGTTGGTTCGTCTAATCGCGCCTGTCCTTTCTGGATCATCAGCATGGAACAACGCTAACTGATTGGGGGGCGGTGTATTGGCATCCAGTATCTCTGTAGCCTGTTGCCTTCTTATGTCACTCAGTTCAACAGTGTTGGATACAATTCCAGTCGAAGGCGCCAAATTCGAAGTACTAATTCTTCCGGTTTCCGGTTCTTCAACTTGGGAATGAGTATTATGGTTGAATCGTGAATTCCCATTGTCATTGTTTCTAGGCCAAACAAAGATGTTTCCCATTTTGAAATCTTGAACATCTCTAGTTAATTTTCGTTGTTTTACATATTTCAATTTTTCACTATAACTGTTAATCTGAACAGAAATGTTATTGAGTTTCCTAATGCATATCTCGGACTTAAAGCGTTCTGTTATGCTTTTGTATAATGTATCAGTTCTTTTCTGTAGATCATGCTCAATTGGTTCAAAGTGCTCCAATAATAAGTTAATATATTTAAAGCCTAGTTCCAAGTTCAAATCCTGCCATTTTTTCAGCAGATCGGGGTAAAGCTGACCATACGTGGGCATGCACAAAACGCGCATTCCCCTCGGTATAACTTGAAAATGAATACAGGCTTGCAAATGTTTCTTTTGCCAAGAAAGTCTCTGTAATTTATACAAATTGTTCTCTAACTCTTTTACTAAATCATAGAACTCATTAATGTTAACATCAAACACATTAGATATCGGTCTTGTGCTCACCGTATCCAAAAAATTCATTGCCAGCAACGGATTATTACTTTGCGGTAAAAAGGCATCAATATTAAGCATGTCAAGTTCTTTAGTTGGATTATAGTCCAGTTCCAAATCTCCCTTCTCCATAGCGTGAAAATAGCGGTACAAGTAGCTGAGGCAAAATGTAAAATAATACCGCTATATTTCCAAAGTATCCTTCAGCAAGAGCAGTACAGCACAACAACAGAAAATGAAAACTTCAAGGATACACCACAAGAAGTGAGGAAAAAACTCTGGCTTTATTCCAAACGACACATAAAAAGTAAGATGATAAGCGCTTTCGCGTGCGCTGTGCACGCTTCATCAGATCTATTTAAACAATAATAAAGCATTTCTTATATAACAAGTAACAACCAATAAAAAACAAACACTAATTCAACTAATTAAATTCAATTAATACTTGGCTCATCAATTAGCAAATAGCCCTAATCATGTTGTAAAGTTGCATAGAACCAATACGTAGCATTACATAGCATTGTGCATCTTCATTTTGCTATCTCAGCTAAAACACTAAATTTAAATTAATATGTGTTTATTCAATCATTCGCTCTATGGCGAAGTACACAAGAACAGTCCAAAAGTATAATTCATATGAACCATTAGCTGTTGATATAATAAGGTTCTTATGAAAGAAGAGATAACTTTTAAAATCTAAAGTCCCAAAACTGTCTATATGTGCTTCCGCACACTAATAAGTGTCATTTTAGCCTGCTTGTCTAAACCAACGTTCGTTTCACACTTGAAACATCACGTTGATTCACATTGCACCAATGCATAAAAAACCAAAACGAAATAAACCCTAACAGTGTAAAAAAAGAAAATCGTAAATACTGACAGCTTGTAGCTCATAATGTCTTCTGTGGATAACTGACTGTCATGTATCGAAAACATAAAGTTATAAAAATTGTGTCTAAAATTAGTCGTTACACTTCTAAGTATGTAGACATAAACACTATAAGTGGTTAGAAGGTATATATGTGAGAGACCATCTATAGTGTATAAAATTATAATATAAAAGGTAATATGTATGTCTGAATGACAAATCAACTTGGAATAATCCTAGAGTATCACTAATAAATAAAACAATCCACTGATTGTAAAAACTGATTATAAAAACTATGTATGACTAATATAAAAATATATATATGCAAAATATATAAAGTCTAAGTATATGTATGTATCTAAATATATAATTTCTTATAACCTGATTATAAAATTTATTTATTCATAAGTCGCTAATCTCACTAATCAATAACGCACCTTGATGGTCCAACAATATCAGTGCAATATCTCAAATTCTACCACAAAAATTTTGTTAAACTATAATAATTAACTGTGAACAATGAAATTATGTTGATAGCACAAGTACACAATGAAACGTGTGTGACGAATACCCCTAAAAATTCAAATACAGTAAAGCATAACATCATGACGTCAAAACTCATGATATCTCAATACAGTTCCAAGAATATGTAAAATGTGAAAATGTGAAAATATAGACATGTACATGTCTAAATGATGTCAATATCAAGTTCTATAATCATAAGACAAGCAACTGATGACATATTGCCCATCGTAAAACTAAGACTATTATAAATCAACATCTCAAAAAAAGTGGAAATGTCTTGTTTTATTTCATTAGAATGCCATATGAATAAATAGGCTGCAATATGAGTAAAGTGAAATAATACTATCACATGCTCAGTTCTAGTGTATATCATAATCCTAACTGCCTGAACTTTCAGTATTCATTGTTCCCATGTTAAAATAAGTAAAGGTGTATATAACACCATAGGTCAACCTACTAATGGCATATTAGCTTAAAAAATAGTCTATGCCCTAAAAGCTCGATATCATAAAAGACTAATACAAATTCCATAAATCAGCTTGATGCATAAATACTAATAGTGTTGTAATGTCATGAATAAATCTATTTTCTCATGCAAAGCAGATGAATAAAAGCTAATACTAAACAAATTTCTAGTAGTTGACACATGCCAGAATTAACCCGGGAACACTATCTCTGTTCCAAGATAGGTTTTAAAGAGATATAGTTGTTGATTCCAGATTCCCTATGTGCCCCAGATCTAAATATCCAATCTAGTTCTAGTTTCGCTAAATGATTAATATTATCCCCCATTCTAATGTTCATTCTCACTACTTGCAAGACCCTAAACTTAAATTCATGTGTAGGATTTAAGTTGATGTGTCTAGCCAGGGCATTTAATTCGTTGTTCTTACGAATATCATAAATATGATCGTATATGTGTTCTTTTAATCTTCTTTTGGTTAGCCCAACATAAAAGGCTTGGCAGGATGTACAATTTGCCATGTAAACCAAATTTGTACTATTACAATCATAATGCCCTCTTGGTTTAAATTCAAAGAAACCTTCCGGATGTCTGTAACATTGTGTAGTTGTAATAAACTTGCACATATTGCAAGTGCTACAGGGAAAAGTACCCAATACTGGATGATTTCCATCACCCATGTTGTTGCTTAAGTTCTTCGAAAATATATCCTTCAGGTTGTCACATGTCCTGAAAATAAACGCAGGTCTATGACCAACTAAAACTCTAATTTCTTCTGTGGTAGTTAGTATGTTCCAATGCTTAGTTATAATTTTTCTAATCTCAGCATTGTCATTGGAGTACTTCATGCAATAAGCAATCTTGTCATTGTTATATCTCCTACTATTTTGATCTTTTATATAGTCAAAACTTCTAAGTCTGATGTCTTGTCTCTTCATTGTTTTATCATTTAAGACCATGTTATTAGTATTTGTTGGTTCAGATGAAGGTATAATACTCTCTCTTATATCCTTTACTAATTTCAAACTATAACCTCTGCCTAAAAAAGTGCGTTCCATATTGTCTGCTTCTTCTTCAAGTACCAAAGGGTCTTGACAAATCTTGGTTAATCTGGAAAATTGACCCTTCACTATCCCTGTAAAAGTATGCCTTGGGTGCATGCTACTCTGTTCTAAGATGCTGTTTTTTCAGCAGCTCTTCCTAAAGAGTTTGGAAGTTAGAACACCTTCTTGATTAAAATATAGACTCACATCCAGGAAATTGATACTTCTCCTGGAGTATTCTAAAGAAAATTTGAGAAATTCTGTGGTTGATTCTAAGTAGGTGACAAATTCCTGTAATTCCTCTGTTGTTCCTGTCCAAAATAGCACCACATCATCAACGAATCTTCTGTAGAAACATACCTTCCTCATCCAAGCATTATTGAATAAAAAATTTGTTTCCCAAAAATATAAGACTAAGTTGGCATAAGAATTTGCGCATGGGGTGCCCATGGCGACACCCCATGTCTGCAAGTAATACTTGTGATTAAATATAAATACATTGTTGTATAACACAATGTCCAACAATTGACTAATCAAGATTTGTCTATCTACAGAAAAACCACTTTCATTTACCATTATTTCACGAATAGCTTGCAACCCATATTCATTGGGTATGCAAGTAAACAAATTACAGACATCCAAGGTAACCAAAATTGGTTTATCTAGATCTATTCTGTCTTGTTGGAACACATCTATATCTCTCAATAGATGTTGTGTATCTTTCAAGATGGTACCAACTCTATCAACAATAGGTCTCAAAATTTTTTCTAAGAAGGTTGACAGATTATAAGTGGCCCAGTATCTCCCAGAAACTATTGGTCGCATTGGTATAGGGCTGGTATCCTTGTGTATTTTAGGTAGGCCCTTTAGCATCGGTATGAGAGGTTCTTCTATGTGTAAAAATTCATACATTTCAATACTAATCTGACGACACATAAGTAAGTCGTACAGATTGTCACTTATGTTGTTAATGATATTCACAACCTGCTCCATATCAAGTTCTTTGTAAGTAGTGTTAGAACTGAGAGAAGTTTCAATAGTATTAATATACTCAGCTCTATTTAACAGTACAACCCCCCCTCCCTTGTCAGCAGAAGTTACTATAATATCTTTGTTATTCCATAATTCTTTAAGTGAATTAAATTCATTTTTATCTAAATTACAGAATTTATTACTGACATGTTTAGATGAAAACATTATGTGTCGTTTGGAATAAAGCCAGAGTTTTTTCCTCACTTCTCGTGGTGTATCCGTGAAGTTTTCATTTACTATTGTTGTGCTGTACTGCTCTTGCTGAAGGATACTTTGGAAATATAGCGGTATTATTTTACATTTTGAATCATTATTTCCTTAATCTCTGCCTCTGTCAGTGGATTTTCTTGCTTCCATCTTGTTATTGTCCTTTTGCACACCATCATCAGTAACCACACAAGTTTCTTATCTTCCTGTTTACTTGTTGAGTATATCCTAGCAAATAAAGTTTTTTAGTTACTCTCCCTGTTCCTGTAAATAACTTCTCCACCATTTGCTGTACCTGTTTCATGTGTCTCTCTAGTGTCCTACATGTCCAGAAGGTATATGTCCATGTCCCTGTCTCTTCTGTACATCTCCAAAATAGCCTCTGTAATGCTGGGAATATTCTTGCTAGTTTTGCCATAGTATAAAAGTATTTGTGGAGATATTTCCAGGCAAAGATTTTAAACTTATGGGGCCCAGACACATATCTTGACAATTCCAGTATTTATCTCAGTTCTTCTTGGACTATTTATTTTTGTATTTCTCTCTTCCACCTTTTTCTTTTCTCCTGTCCCCATCTGCTTTCCTTTTCCTGAATTCATGTTCTCACCTTTCTAATCAGTCCTCTCATCATTCTTCCTTCATCTCTTCTTGCCTCTATTAACTATATAATTGCTGATACCTCCTCCTCCTTCTACCCTGCTCTACCTCTCTTATCCTATTCCATGTGTTTATTACTCTTTGACATTCCCATTTTAAATTCACATCTAAAATAAACTCTTCCCTTATTTCCCTCCATGATTTAGTCTTGTTCCCCATCAGTATTTGTGACCACTACCTTGCCTTACTTTTTTCCCTCCATCTTACTGCCTGTATCCTACTTTCCTGCCCCTGCTCTCCCTAATAGACATCCTCCTTAACCAAACAGCAATTTACACCCCCTCCCACAGTGAAGAATGTGGGTATTTCCTTCTCTTGACGTATGTCATTCTTTCCTTCAACCTCACCTTACTCTACTCTGTCATGGTCTTTAACCATTTTCTGGGCTTCTTTAGTCCAGTTTAACTGAAGTTGTTCCCTAGGCATTTCCAATAATGTTTCCACTATGTCTTGACTTTCCCTCTGTCTTTTCTCCCTTTCCAAGGGCATATCCTTCCACAGTGCTTTGTATTCTATATCTACTGATCTTAATACATTCACTACTATACATACTTGCATGTCTTCCTTTATATTGAGACACTCATCCTTCATTGCCTACATGACCAATTCCCATGCAACATGTGGCCTACCTACTTTTCAAATGTACTCTGTAAACTGTTCCTTTATCTGTTTCAGTGGGTAGTTCTCAGAATGCTTGCCTCAGGTATAAGAACTGCAGTAGGATACACATTTGTATGATAGGTACATTTTGGTCAAACTCTATTCATATCATTCCCAATTTCCATGCCTGCTTCCTCACTTTATTATGTACTTTTATTATATGTTGTATTCACACTTTTCTCCACTGTACTTTTAAGCCATATTTCTAGGTATCTGATTTCTTCTTTCTGCATTCGCTCTTTCTCCCTTTCCACTCTTGCTCCTCTGTATGTTTGCCTCCAGTGCTTGAGGTTTTTTTATTTACATTATGCCCCAACTTCTTCCTGAAATTCCACATCTTTTCTACATCCTCTTCTGCAGCTGTTAATACTAGCAAAATGACATCAGCATATAAAGAAATTATCATCTACTTTTCCCCCACTGGTATATTCTTATACATGACTTTTGAATTGCCTGAGCCAATGGTTCTAAATAAATTGTGAACAAAAGTGATGAAAGGGGGCACCCCTGTCTCATTCCTCTTTTTACTTTTGTACTCTCTGATAGCCTTGCCCTTGTTTTTACACTAGCTGTAAGCCCCCATAGCACATCTTCAATACTTCAATCCACTCTTTTGAGAACTCCCATCCTTCTTTTATTTCCCAAAGATACTCCCACACCACCCTATCAAATGCCTTGTCCACATCTAACAATAACACTGCTAGGTCTCTTCCCTTATATTGCACATCCTGCAATGTCATCAATGGCCTTATCAAATTGTCAGCTGCCCCTGACAAATCCAGTTTGATTACCATCTACTATTTTTGGTAGTATTTTCTCCTGTCTTATTGGCTAAAATTTGTATACGACATTTATAATTTTGATTCAGTATTGAAATTGGGCTGTATGATGATGGAAGAAACAGATCCTTCCCCTCTTTATGTATTACTTATATTATGGCTTCTCCCCAAGATTAAGGTGTGAGACCCACCTTCATAACTTCATTAAATGGTACCAACCGTCTGCCTATTATTGTATCTTTTAGTAATTCCAAGAATTCTAGCAGGAAGACATCACTTCTCAGGGATTTCTCCTTCATCATTCTTTGCCATGCTTTTTGTATGTCCTACCTAAGTATCGGCCAGATCAGACTGGTTTTGTCCTTCCTTTAAAACTTCTTCTTATTGCCCTTCTCCAGCCTTGTTCATGCCCTTCTTTCTGACCCTCCTGTATTTCTTCTCTTGCATATAGCTTCCTATAGTCTTTGTTGAACTCCTCTAACGTCCTTATTATTTTCTCAACATTTTCAGTTTGCAGTCTACATAGCCCTCTCTCTATCTCATGTTGTTGAAGTCTGACTGCAAGCATTTTGGTCACTTTTGAATTGTCTGTCAAGAAAAATTTCTCAACTGCCACTCTCTTATTCTAAACCCTTTCATGTTTCTATGTTTGCAGCATTTGCTTTATTTCTTTGTCCTTATTTTTCCAGTTTTCCCCATCCTTTCCTCTTCCATCTTTCTGTATTTCATTTAATCTTTCCATCATCACTCTCATATTGATTATTTTAACCCCTGCCTGTCCTTAATTGTCATTTTACTTTCTCCCTTATCTGATTTGCATCCTCCTAAATCTGCTTCCCCAACTTTCTATCAGCTATTTCATTACTCATGTCATCCATTCTTTTTCCTCTTTTTGCTCGAACAAACATTCCAGTTGCCTCCAGTGCCTATCTATTTCTTTACATCCTTTTAATTTTATCTATATCCCTAACATGACATGGTCTCTGAACGCTATTGAGTCTACAACTATGGAAACTACTCTATGTCCATGTTCCAAGGTAATACATGCCCTATCTATTCTAGACTGATTTTTGTGCCTGGGAAGAAGAAAGTGTTAGATCCCTCCCCTCTCTTCACACCTCCTACCATACTTCTGACCAACCTATAAATGTAATTACTCCTTAAGAAATCTGCCCCATTTCATCAGTCTGTTCTTTCTGGGTCCGCCACTTACTTCTTTCCTACTTGTTGTGATGTTCCAATCACCCCATTGCTACCTCCATCCCTTTTTGAAATTGTATAACTTCTGCAAGCATCTCTCTTAGTGTTTTTATCTTAATCTTTGAGATAGGTACAGTAATATAATTAACCAATAAATGAAGCAAGTAGTGTCAGAATAGTCACCAAAAAACCTCCAGAATGATAGACACCACTGTAGAAAGCACCATAAAATTAATCCTTTAGTATAAAAAGCAAGTTTTAATCTGCTTTAACAGACTAAAACTTGCTTTTTATACTAAATAATTCATTTTATGGTGCTTTCAACAGTGGTGTCTATCATTTGACATTAATATAATTGTTACCTTCCCTCAAGACCTCTTTAACTGCAGCATATCTCCTATTTTATCTTTCAACTTCCTGTCTTTCTCTCTATCTCTAATGTTTGCCTTTTTTATGAGTAGGACTGTTTCAGCTTGCTTTTTACCTTCCTTTGACAATTTGCCACTATGGTGTATCCCCCTCTCCTTAAAGTTCTGATATCCTGTTGTAAGAGGTGTGTTTCTTGTATAGCTATTTGTGCATTTGACCTCTTCAGATGTCTTATCACCTTCTCTCTATCTTTTCATTCTATTCTCCAACCCATTAACATTCTGGATTTAATTTCAATTGTTGAATACCCAATACATAGTTTGGGTTTCCTTTTTTCTCAACTCTTCCTTCATTCCCCAGCCTCCTAGATCTTGTTATACATTTCTTCCCTGTTCTTCTGTTTCTGACTGAAATTCTTCTTCCATTCTATTTCCTCCAGAATTATACATTATTACAACAGCAACTTCCACTCTGGCGAACTGTTTCTTTTGCTTTGTATGGCTCACTCCTCCAGCTACTGCCCTGTCACAATTATGACAGTGCAAATTCCACAGATAGGGTGTCCACCACCTCCTTGCCTGATCTTGTTAATGTCTTCCAGACCTTTTTCCAATACCTCTTAGCTCCCTACACTTCTTATGTCCAATCCAATCTCTTTGGAATCTTTCTCTAATATTTCCCCTGTTGTCCCTCCCAAACTTCCTCTTTGTGAAGCCATTCTTGTGATTAATGGGCTGTATTGTAATGTCCACTATTTCTTCTTAAATACCATAATTAATGTTTTGCTCTAATTTCTCTTCCCCAGACCCTAAGTAATTCTTCTTCCTCTACAACCCTCCACCCCTGCTCCATATTCTCCCATGATAGATAAGTACCTCCGCTTTCTTGTTGTTTTGTCCCTTTTTGCTTTTCTGCTATGATGCATTTCTTCTTTTTCCCACTCCCTCTTTTTTTCCCTCCACTGACCTTCCTGAAATCCTATTTTCCTATATTGGATTCTTCTTACAGCTGTCTTTCTAAGCCGTTTTAGCCTTTGATACTGCTCCCCTTCTCTGGATGTGCCTTTATCCCCCACCTCACTCTCGCTATATACTTGTCTATGTAGTTTCTTTATATCTTTGTCCCTTGTACTTTCTTTTCTTCATGATCATGTTTACATTATATTCTCCTATTGGTACTGACTGATGTTCTGGAGACTATTTCTATATGTTACTTTCCTTGCATCAGCTGTTCTCATCTTCCCATCTGCATGGCTGTCTCTGATTTCATATTACTAATCTTTTCCTCTCCTCCTCTCCCTATTCATAGTTACCTGGGGACTCCTAGCAGCACCGGTTTACCTCCTTGTCTGCTTTTGTTTTACTTCCTTGTAGCATGCTATAATATAGCGTTGCTCATTACTTACATCTCTCAGTCAATTATGTATGCCCTGTCCTCTCTTGACACACTCTACCTGGTCTTTAATTTTTTTTTATAGTTATTTCAATATTTTATTCCATACATAGTCATTTTTTCTCCACTTCTTCCATCCTGTTTTTATACCTTTATGTTGATCTAAACTTGCTTCTCTACATTCCACCCCTGTTTTATCATAACATCATTTGCATTGCATATATTTCACGACTATCCTTTCTTCTTAGTCCCTCCCATCTCCTAGTAAACTCAGCGCTCTGAGTATTAAATATTCTGCCACCCTTCTATTTCAATAAATTAGCCGGTAAAGTATCAGTTAGAATATTTTGCATTCCCTTAAATCACTATTCATCCCCTTATGTTCATGTTTGTCACTTCTTCCATATCACCAATTATTTCTTTTTCCATTCCACCACTTTCCTAATTTATTTAGGAACTCTCAATACCACCCCTCCTCATCTCTTACAGATTATGCCCATCCTTTTTCTCTCCTTTATGTAGATTTTTGTGTGCCATGCATGTTTCTCCTCTTCCACTCCATCTGTTCTGTTTTGTGTTCTTATGTTAGTCATATCTTATGCCGCTGTGATTCTGCTCTACGTTAATCCCTTTGCATAATTTTCTTTACTTCTGCCTTGTTGTGTAAGTTTCTCCCTCTTTCCTTATTGGTCTGTTCTTGTCCATGGCTCTTACCTTTTAGTTTACTCAAATCTCTGAATTTTAAGTATCCTGGCGTCCATCAACTTTGTTAAGTTAAACTATAAAATGCTGATTATTGTAGTGCTACCCCCATCCTTTTCCTTTCCTTAAGTGTATTTGCCACAACATTCCTCACCTTTCTTTGACTGTGATCATTTATATTAGTTTTTGTTCCCACAGAGTTTATCAAATCTTACAGTCAGCCCCCAAATGTAAGACATCATATTATATTTAACAGTCTCATTAAAATATATTTACACACTGAACAAACTGTAGTACTTATCAATCACCTCTTCTCATAGATGGGAGGTGAGAGTTCCCCCTTAATGTGTCATTATGACTATATCTTGCTTCCTCTTTATCCCCTCCCAAAGAAAAGAAAAAAAAGACAAATAATTGTTTTCTTTTTTGACCCCTTATTGCCCCATTGTCCCTTTATCTCAAAGTTTTTTGTTTGTTAAGTTGAAATATACACTAATATGCTCAGTTGTTAGCTGGTTATGAATGAGGGCAGAAAGCAATGCCAGCCCTTGGTTCTTTTAGGGTATAGAGTTGATGCTTGCATGTAGTATGTATATATGTATTGTATGTAGGAGTCAGAGTAATGAAGGCAGACTGTAGCATGGAAAAGTTATTGTGCAGGCTGACATTGGAATTTCTTCTTTATTGTACTACCTTTCCTAGGGACAATGCAGTGTCAGGGCATTATGCCTCACATGTGGGATATTGGGTTATACATCCCAAAGGAAAAAGATTTTTTTCCCTGTAAGGAAATGTCACTCAAGAATTAGCTTAGTGTCTGTATAATAATGGTGCATTACTTGTCATTAAACTAATACATAACCAAAAGAGAAATGTATTATCCTTAATTTTTTAATTCACAAAGCAATATGACAACAGTTATGTTGAACATTATCTGTCTATATCTTGTCTATATGTATATAAGTTGTTTCTGGTTGAATCTCTTTTATAATCTGACATGAGGGAAACACTCTGTATAATTTAACGTGTTCAATAGTGGCATAAGTGACTGAAACTCATTGGATTACTTCTGCTGTTTTCAAGTTGGTGCAAGATTGTGCACAGTGGGGATTGGAAAATTGCCCATTACCCACTGTAGAGCAATCTTGGGGTTGGTATATATAACTATCAGGGGGTGTGGGGAGCACATCATCCCACATGGGAGGTGTAGGGGGTGCTTGCCTCCTGCAAAAACATAACTGTTTTGTTTTTACACTGTTTTAGCTTTCACTCTTTTGGGATCGATAGCCATTTGAGATTTGTGTACTTTGACGTTTGAAATGACAGACCAGTCCCACTATTCTGTTTAAAAAAACAGTAATAGAGCCTGATAGTGTCAGTGCTAGATAAAAGTTTAGGACTGGGCAGACTCGAAATTTCCTGTGTGGTATGTTATTCCACCCCTGGCCTACTCCCACACCCACGTGCGCATTGCTTGGAATCATGAATTCAAATGACAAATTCATCACCGGAACAGGAACAGGCAAGCAAAAACTGAGGATAATGCTACTCAATGCCAGAAGTCTAAATCTCAAAATGCACTCACTCGAGGCACTCCTTAAAATGGAAAACATCAATATCTGTGCAGTGACTGAGACCTGGTCCAAGGCTCTAGAGAGCACCCCTGCATTACCAGGCTATAACTCATACCACACTTTTCGGCCATCTAACCTGGACCAGAACACCAAAGGTGGAGGTGTGTCCATATTCATTAAGGATATCCACACCTCCAGGCTAGTTGCGCAGCATAATGCACCCGAGGTAATCCAAGTACAACTAACCCTGGGAAAAA
Organism: Protopterus annectens; assembly: GCF_019279795.1. NCBI lineage: Eukaryota > Metazoa > Chordata > Ceratodontiformes > Protopteridae > Protopterus > Protopterus annectens. The sequence continues at coordinate 890,435,217 of NC_056741.1, read as the reverse complement.
CTGCAATCCAAATTGTAGCTTGCTACAGATCCCCCACCATGCCCCAGGATTCCCACTCCTCTTTTCTTGATATACTGGAAAATATTATTGTTCAACCAAACACCCTAATAGTGGGCAATTTCAACTACCCCACCATTAACTGGGAAAACTACTCATGTACCAACTCCTTCGCTCAACGCTTTCTGGAATTCATAAATCCCAATGCCCTGGATCAACTTATCCACACCCCCACCAGGGGCAACAATATCCTAGACCTAGTCATTACCAACTATGAGTGACCGGTGTTCCACACCTGAAGTCAACTCCTTGTTGGTCATATCCGACCATAAGCTAATCACCCTAGATATCCACATCCCTCCCCCACCCACCATTAAGGAAACTACGGTAAAAGATTTCTCCAAAGCCAACTTCATGCTTCTTAAGACAGAAGTGGTGAACTTCATGACACCCATGCAGATGGACAATACAGTTACGACTACTGAATCCTACACAAATGCACTCTATAAGCACTTACACGAGTGCATGGATCATGCTATCCCAAACAGAACCAAGATGCTATCCTCTAAAAAAAGGAAGCCAATCTGGAGGTGCCCTGCCATAAACAAACTCTACAACAGAAGGAAGAAACTGTTGCAAAAGAGAGTAAAATCCATGAGCTCCTTGGTTAGCCTCAGTAAGAAGCTGAGATCCCTTATAAGATCCTCCAAAGCTAGCTACGAAAACAAAATTGCCACTGATTCTAAGGGCAACCACAAAGCATTCTGTAGCTATGTCAAGAATCTCAGTGGAAACACCCAGATCTGCTCTGAGTTACAGCACAATGGCACAAACATTACAGAACCAACTGATTTTGCCAACATCCTGGCAGATAGGTTCAGTGCTAACTTTACCACCCTCTCACCCCCTAAAGGGCTCATATCTATACAGGAAGAATGCAGAGTCCCTGTAATCACATCTATGCAGGTAAAAGCTGCACTCTCTAAAACCAAAATCACAGCATCCATGGGACCGGACAACATCGCAGACTGCGTTTTACACAAACTTCAGAACGAACTGGCTCCCCACCTAAGCACCATGTTCAATCATAATCTCATTTCAGGCTTTGTGCCCACTGAATGGCGCACAGCAATAGTTATCCAACTCCACAAATGGGGAGCCATCACTGATCCTGGGAACTATCGCCGTATTAGCCTGATGAGCCTGGTCTGCAAGGCCATGGAACGTATCATCATGGAACTCATAAACAAAGACATTGGTAACCTCCAAACTCTGGACCACACCTAGTTCAGGTTTGTGAAAGGCAGATCACGCCTTCTGAACCTGATCGACTTCTTTGAGGCAGTCACCAAAGCCGTAGACGAGGGTAAGGTGGTTCACACAGCCTATCTTGACCTCGCCAAGGCTTTCGACACCATCCCCCATTCTGGAATTATAGCTAAACTCGCTAAACTATGTGTAAATCCCTTCATCACAAGATGGGTTGCCAAATGGCTCACTGACAGAACCCACAGTGTAAAAGTTGCAGACTCCAAATCTGACTTAAAAACAGTGATAAGTAGAGAACCACAGGGTTCAATCCTGGGACCTCTCCTGTTTAGTATCTACTTCTCTACAAGCTAACACAGAAGGCCTCTGGCTAATAAAGTTCACAGATGACTGCAACCTAGGAGCCATAGTCGAGTCCCTAAATGATGTGGACATCCTACAGAATGGCTTCACTGAGACAGATGCCTGGTGTCAGAGGCATGGCCTCAAGCTCAATGCCAAAAAGTGCATTGTCATCCCCTTTGGTAAAAACTCTGTACCCATGAACTACCACATAAATGGCAGTTTACTTAACGCTAAATGTGTGATAAGAGACCTTGGGACCCAGGTGGACAGTTGTCTCTCCTTTCATAATCACATCGCCACAGTAGTCAGGAAATCCTTCTATGTGTCACAACTCATCACAAAAGTGTTCTCATCCAGGAAAAAAGAGGTCATTGTTCCCCTCTACTCGGCACTCATTAGACCCATTATAGAGTACAACGCCCATTTTGGAATGTACCTCACAAGACATCTGCAGCAGCTGGAAAGGCCACAGAAGTACCTCACAAAGAGGATTACTGGCCTCAAACAGTTGCCCTACACTGACCATCTCAAAAAACTCCAGCTTTACTCTGTAGCAAATCGCCTACTCCGATGAGATCTCTGCCTAACATGTAAAGCTATGTTAAACCCAGAGCTGTTGGACATGCTACACCTAAAGAAATCCCAATCCCTCCAAGCTACGTGCTCTAGGGACGTAAACCTTATCACCACAATAAACAGGACATGCTGGAGGGATAGATTCCTTTCCCAGAGACTTCCTATACCCTGGAACAAGCTACCCATCTATGTCAAACAAAGTTCCTCATTAGCACTCTTCAAGAAAAATCTTGATGAATGGATGGGAAATAGGAAATACACCCCAGGGATCACTTCTGTAGCTCTGTTCGACAGGGGCACAGGAAATTAACTTTCTTGGGTGGCGTAACCCAGGGAATCTTGTTGGCTACGCTTACTTAGGCCCTTGGGCCGATAGCCTAGTACCTACCTATGAACCTATGAACTTATGAATTGCTTCACTGAGTAGCACATTTCTGACAATCTCAACACTGTGAGAATTGTACCTCCAATGAAAAACTTTGACTGACAGACTAATTTTTTCAAAAACCTCACAACCAGATGTAACTCCATACATTTTACAGTAACAGAAATTTGCATTTGACAATGTCAGATGTCTCTTTACAAACTCTGTAACTATTTTAATGTCAAATCAAAAGCAATTGAAAGTAATTTAGGGTTAGATATAAGAAATGACTAGAGGTAATACATTCTTCTAGGTTTTTCTGTGATTACATGATACAGCAGTATGGAATAAAAACAAATATACATGACTATTAATTTGTAGTGCATGGAGTATGCTGACTACACTCCAATATCTCGAAAAAGACAAGTCAGTTAAGCACCAAAATGGCACGCGACCCGACCTTAACAAATTTTAAGCACCCCTGTGAAAGTTATTAAGGTCGGGTCCCATGCTAGGCAGTAAAATCTGCCTGTAGCAACTCAGAAATGACTGTGGCAGAACAAAACATTAATTTCTACATGCTGTCCATATGCTTAACATGTCCCTAATTTCCTGTAAAAAAATAAACTTGAGAGTTGCTAGAATAATAGGATGTGTGTTCACCTGCATAATGTGAGCAATGCAAACACTGAAACTCAAGTGTATGACATTATTTAGTGATTTCAAGCCTCAGTGATTCATTCAAAAAACACATTTTAAGAGGAACAGACCAGAAATATGAAACAATAATATGGATGTCCTGTGAAAATCTAGGCAGTTGAGAGGTATGGGAGTAAACATAATGGAATATATTATACTACCTGACAGCACTCACTAAGTGTTTTATGACTTTGAAAGCCGGGGAAACACACAGCAATTTTTTCTCATTTAACTAGTAGAACATGGAGCAGATAAAGTTCCATGCACTCCAAAAGAATTATGATCATCTGACCGATCATAACTTGCTTATTATATGTTCTCTACATGGATGCCAGATTCACCTCTTGAGCTTCATTGTCAAAGTGAATTTCTTGGCATCCATGTCTTAAACAAATAATAAGCAAGTTATGATTGTTGAGATGATCATAATCCCCACTACTGGACATACAAGTATAATAACAGAGACATTATATACAAATTTATAAATATATATATATATATATATATATATATATATATATATATATATATATACATTTTGTTTCCCTATGTTAGTCAGTTTTAGCTAAAATTGACCTCTGTATTGTCGACACACTTTGGTCAGCTGTACAGATAGTTGACAGCTGTGGGACAATGGACAATTTCCGGGGTTTAGGAATATGCCCTTTCCCCATGATTGTGCTATCTTGGAGTTGGAATAAATAAGTATGAGGGCATGTTGGAAACACAGTTTTATTAAATGCATGTTCCACAGATTAGTGTCAGTACATGCATGGCACAGTGTTGATGTTTGATTGTTGATGTAAGTGTAATAATATTAGCAAGATTATTGTAGCAGTTATTTAACTGGTGCATGTAGATCCATACATATGTATATCTGTAGCTTTCTTTCTCTCTCTCTCTCTTTTTCCATGTTTATATAGACAGAACAATATATATATATATATATATGGATGAAATTCAAAATATCAAAGTAGCAGTAGGTCAAATCATTGATACCAAAGGATTAAAACTCAAAAAAAGCCATTATGTTAAGGGGGCTGCACCCCCAGAGCACTTGCTAATAATATATATCAACTCTGTGATTGCATAACAGTGGGAAGGGGCACATCAACTGATTGCACAACAGTGGGAAGGGGCACATTCCCCCGCTCTTCTATCACAAGATCTCCCAGAAAGTAATGCCAGCAGACATAATCATATGACTGTTCATATTAGAAACATTTGACTATATAGCGTGCTACAATATATGGGTCCCTATCAGATTATCGAAGTTTCAAAACTTTGATCATATGGTTCTGACCATATTAATTTCGAAGTTTTGAAACTTGAAATATTTTGAATGGCGATTGCAGTACAACTTGGAATGGGAACGTTACTCTTTTCCGCAATGTAGTGCAATCTTGGAGTTGTTATATTTAATTAGCATGGGGTATAGAGGTGCAGGGGGCCTTAAGCCCCACCACAAAAATGTAAAAAATAGAATTTTTTTTTTAAATGTTCGAAGTTCAACAGCACGAACCACCACGGAGTCAAAATATAGAATAAAATAAAATTTACTAATTCCAAACTTTACATATAAAACACATTTAGTGCTTTCGTCAATAATTAGACTTCTTCAGAATAACATATTACTGCCTGCTAGCAACTTAAATACACTGGCCATAATTAGGTAATTACATAATTTCCTTGCTGAACACCATGTTACAGGAAATGCTTTACATACAATAAGTACACACTGAAATTTTACATAATTAAATAGATGTGCCTTTACATTCCAAATATAAATGATCACAAACAAATACATATATTAACCTATTCCTATAATGATGGGTTAAATATTAAATAACTGTTTTAGTTTTAAATAGGGTAATATAGACATCTTCTCATTAAGTCCGGGGGGGAATGTGCATTTAGTCTTATCTGCCATTTTAGCTCAAGGAATTCTAAATGTTCCTCCACAGGCCCCCCCCCTCCCCCAAATCCACTTGTTCTAGAATAAAAAAGCAAAAGCTGTGCCTACTATTACTATTAACATGCTTGTACAAGGCATTATTATTATTTCTTTGTTTGATATCATATAAATGTTGATATACTCTATGCCTGAAGGCGTTTTTTGTGTGAAAAACTGAGTAATATGTTACAAAAAAGGGGGTACCCTAAACCTTTTATTACAGATATTATATTTGGAATGTAAAGGCACATCTATTTAATTATGTAAAATTTCAGTGTGTACTTATTGTATGTAAAGCATTTCCTGTAACATGGTGTTCAGCAAGGAAATGATGTAATTACCTAATTATGGCCAGTGTATTTAAGTTGCTCGCAGGCAGTAATATGTTATTCTGAAGAAGTCTAATTATTGACAAAAGCGCTAAATGTGTTTCATATGTAAAGTTTGGAATTAGTAAATTTTATTTTATTCTATATTTTGACTCTGTGGTGGTTCGTGCTGTTGGACTTTACCCGCTGCTCTCAATATTTTAATAGTTGTTCTTGTTTTTAATTTTTGAATGTTCGAAGTTCCAAAATTTCAGTCATGTGGTCGCAGCCATATGATTTTCAAAGTTTCGGTACATCGATAATCTGACATAGATCTATATATATATATATATATATATATATATATATATATATATATATATATATATATATATATATAGCTAGATAGTGTATTTATATGTCTATGCAGAGATATATACACACATACACACTCTGGGCTGAATTCATAGAATTTTACTACATTGCACTAAGCTAATTTGCTTGAAGTGTGGCAATGCACAGGTTGTATGGGATTCAGAAAACCAAGCAACACAGCATAGCCAAATGAAATAATATTATTGGTAGCATTGTTTGCCAATGACCACACAATGAAGTGCCACGTATGCAAATGTGGCCAAACAACATGGAGGAGCAATTTAGAAACATTTACTTTGCCCGCTTTAGATCTGTTTACTCCCAGATACTTGTATTCAGGCAATGTAATGTAGTGTACAATGTTAGGGGCTACTGCAGCCATTGTACATGCGTTTATCTGAAACAGGTTCTTATAGTACCCACTGTACCTGATGGTTCCCTAGTGTTAACCCCCCAAGGCACCTTCATGCCCTCCTTAACAACGGCACAATGGACAGGAGCACCAACCAACAAATAGTGGACATACGTAGTCCTTGCCTGCACCCCCGTGAGAGTCATGGTGTACCAATCCCAATTGATACTAAGGTATGCATGTTTTTTATGAATATTGGCTACAGAGGCCTTTCACCAACCCACTGGGTAAACAGTGGGGTATTTCAGGCATCTGCCTGAAGAATACTCTACCAGTTTCTCGATGCCATGCCACACCATGTGGGGAGAACATATATGGATCCCAAGTACCCCAGAGGAGAAAACAAACACCATTCTGGACTTCAATACTATAGCCAGCTTCCCTGATTTACTGGGGACATAGACTGTACTCACCCACTTGATGAACTGGGAATCAGGTACATGAACCACAAGGGGTATCACTCTCAACTGTCAGGTGATCTGTAATGCACAGGATATCATCTACAATGTGTGCACAGACCACCAGGCAGTTTTCATGACTCCCAAATACAACACCCATGTGACTTTTAGCAATGGTTTGTTGTAAGGGATTACTTCTCACAGGGGCTTCTTGTAGGTGATGCTGGATATGCCCAGGAACCCTAGCTCATGACACATGTTAGAAATCCTGAGAACTACCATGCCGTAGCACAAACCAAAAAAATCATAGAATGTGTGTTAGGACTGCTGAAGTCTTGTTTTTGCTGCCTGTATACATCTAGTAGTGCCCTGCAGTATGACCCTGTTGCATGTGTAAAAAATCTTTCTGTGTGTGCTGTGTTACACATTATAGTTAGGATTACATTAGTGTGGCCTCTTGCAGGGACCACAGTTCCCAGCACCACAGGCAGTGGCAGCTGAGACAGTTGAGGAGTCAGAGGAAAAGCCAGCAGCAGGGATGACCATGCCATATGGAGGTGGGTGAAGTACACTGTAGCACTAGCACAGAGGCAGTGGATTGCACATAACTTTACAGCATAAGTATGCAATAGTTAAGCAGCTCTACAACAGTAAAAGTGAGGTATGCAAAACACCAGACTGTGTTTACCTCTGCATAAGCTGCCTGGGCTATGCATCAGACAAAGGAAGCCCAGGTCACAATGTATGCAGTGCAGGGCACAGGTATCATCATATTCACTGGCGGGCAAGGGTGTAGAGGAGTGCATGTCTTTCACGGGGAACTGTGTGAGTGGGAGTGCTAAGATGTAGCAAAAGAAAAAGTGCATGTATGGGTAATATGAGAACTTGTTTGGGGGCAGGAGATTAATGTGTAAAAGGGCCAGATTTAGTAGATGTGTGAGATGTGCTGGGGGCTGTACTGGTTTGTGTGTGTGTATCTGCAGCAACACATCCTCAGCACATGAAACAGCACTATACCATGCTTACTGGACAGGTCCAAAGCATGCATGACAGAGTGCTCAGCTTCCCATGCACTCCCCTGCCCATGAAAGCTGCCTTTGCCAGGAGTTGTTCTGACTGTTTCATGACCTTTGCTATATGTCAGAGTGCTCTCTGACTATAACCAATGTGTGCTGGAGCATGTGTTGGCATGATAACAACTATGACCACCTGAATGGCCTCTCCTGGGTATAGACATATCCACAACCGATTTTTCCATGTAAGATCAGGCATGAGGATGGCTCCTTGCCCCTGACAGATGACCCTGAGAAGGCACTGCATGTCCCTATGTGTGATTAATTATATCTGAAGAATCACACATATGGGTCATGCACAGTCTGGATAACCCTCACAACTTCTGCTAAGGTTGTGGCGGAACTCACACTTTGTCTAACATTGGACCTGAACATACTTTAGGTTGCAACTATTAAAACGTCAGTCTCAGGGAGAGGGCAGTAGCCATCTATCCAGGGAGCACGTGTACCAGATAACCACCCCCACCCCCTACCCCCACCCCCGCTGTGTAGACCCCTCCTACCCATCATGGCTAGGAACAAATTCAAACATATCTACTGGGGACCACCACACTTCCCTGACCTCTACTGACTTTATTAACTTGCCACTCTGAGATGGTTGTATGTCCTGGGTATATGCAAGTTTAGAGACAGTGTGCACTTCCTATTTCCAACACACATTGTGCACCCAACAGACTGTGCCAACTTATCCCCACCATCTTTATCTGAGGTAACAGATACCAAGCATCAGATGGGGTTAATTTCACATTGCTGGTGCCAGACAATAATTAACCTGTGAATGCACCAAAACAAGACATGTCCAGTGTAAGTATGACCCATCACCACCACTGCACATGTGACTGATACCATTACAACCATATAAATATGATATTGAGTTATAACTCTGCTCATACCTTCTGCAGATGGATGTTGTGCCTGGATAACAAATGTACTTATATGCCAGACACAAGATGGACATTATAAATTTTAATGTGTTTAACAGGTAAAAACGAGAGTGGCCTTTACAGCACTATCCTGGCATGTAGAACCACACTGTGGTACTCTGTGGAGGTGCCACTTCTTTTAAGTGAGGCCAGAAACTCCTCCATTTCCAAAAGGGGATGTTCAATAGACAGCCCTAAACCTGCTGTCCAACGTTCACATGCCATGGCCTCTGCACTGCTCTGCTCTGTGGTTGGCAAGCAAGATCATATTAGTTGCTCTGCTGTGAACCATATCATAATTTATGATCCTGACCAATCACAGCTTTAACATTGGTGACAACTTCCCACCAGACACTATCATGGAAGGGCTGGTTGGTGGAATACAAGGAGCCATCTACCATAGAGATGGAGGGCCTCCACTACCATCTCATTTTCAGTCTTCATAGATACTGGCTTGATGGTGGACGTGGCTTTTTGTGCGTGTTTCTTAGATAAGGTTTTGTTGGTATTGAAAACAGCAGAATTAACAGCTGTGGTTCTACATGAGTCTTAGAAATCCTAACATTAATGCTATACTAATATGCCATCTGCTATACTTTGGTAGGGCCTCACACTAATATACGTGTATCCACAAAACAATCTTTACCTGAATGTCAGACATTATTGTCTCCTAAGAACAATAACCAAAATACTTGCACATGACTGCAAATTCACAAGCACGCAACTTAACAGGCAGATTATCATTAGGTTGTAGCAATGTAAGTGTGTCATAAATAGGTTCATAGGTTCATAGGTGGTTACTAGGCTATTGACCTGAAGGTCTTTATAAGCCTAGCAATGTGTACCCAGTATAATAGTATAGAAACCCAATAAAAGGATCATGCCTAAACTTGAGATCTTAGTTAGTAATGACTGCCCATATGTAGGAGGGTCACAGGTGAAACCCCATGTTAAGAATTTACGGTTTCTCATCCAGTCATCCAGGCTATGCTTAAACAGGGTCATAGAGGGGCTCTGTTTGATGTGAATTGGTAGCCTATTCCAGAGGCGTGACAACCTCTGAGAGACATTTCTGTCTGTCCAGCATGTATTATTTATGTCTCAGTCCAGGTTAAGGTCCCTGGAGCGGGTGACCCTTGTCCCATTTGACTTGCAGATGTGCAGCATTTCCATTAGGTTTGGGTCTGAGATTGCTCTGTAGGCCAAGCACTAATCTTGTCTAAGTAGTCTATATGCTGCTGAGTACAGTGACAGTGTCTTCAGTCTGTCAATGTATGACATGTATTGGCGACCCTGAATTTTCTTGGTTAGAAATCTCTGAGGTCTCTCAAGTTGCTGCATGTGCCTGGTAAGGTACATACCAAAGGGAGCATTGTACTCAATTATTGGCCTGATGAGGGTCAAGTACAGGGGAGTTATGACCACTTTAGCTCACGAAGCAATGCCTTTGCTAATGAGGTGTGTAACGTAGAATGCCTTCCTTACCACAGTAGATACATGGTGGTCAAAGTTTAGGCTGCAGTCAACTTGCATCCCAAGTCTCTCACTACTGAGTTGTTACTTAATGTATTATTATTTATTTGATAGTCTGTAGGGATATTGTTTTCACTGAAGGAGATCATAATGCATTTTTTAGCATTGAGTTTGAATCCATGGCTTTGGCACCAATCAGTGGTTTGTGTAAGTATCTTTTGAAGTATATTGACATCGTTTGAGGATTCAATGATTGCACTTAATTTGCGGTCATTAGCAAATTTAGTCAGCAACAGTCCCTCTGTTTTGCCTTGAATGTCTGAGAAGTATATTCTAAACAATAGGGGGCCCAGCACTGACCCCTGTGGAACCCCACTGTTGACAGTTCTGCTGGTTGAGGTAAAGTCCCCAACTTTGACTGAGTGTGATCTGTCAGTGAGCCAGTTAGCAACCCACCTGATAACATACGGGTTGATATTCAGCTGGGAGAGTTTATCAATGATGTCCGAATGTGGGACTGTGTCAAAAGCCTTGGCTAAGTCAAGGTAGGCTGTAAGCACAGATTTTCCTTCATCTATTGTTCTGGTGACATATTTGAAGAAGTCCACTAGGTTTAACAGGCATGGCCTGCCTTTGACAAAACCAAAATGTGTTGGATCAAGGGTTTGGAGATCATCTACATCCTTATTTATAATGTCCATGATGATTTGTTCTATGGCCTTAGAGATGAGGCTGGTTGACCTTATGGGTCTGTAGTTCCCAGGGTCTGTTGCTGTACCTCCTTTAAGAAGGGAGATGACTGTTGCTGTTTTCTATTCATCAGGAACAAAACCAGTGCTTAGACTGTGGTTGCAGAGGGGTACCTAATGGAGTTGCTAACTCATGTTTTAGACCATTTAAAACACAACTTGGGATGCCATCCAGTCTTATAGGCTGTGTTTCTGGCCTTACAGAGAGCATTAATGACTTCCTCTTTGGAGATGCAAGGTGGGGGAGATGTAGCGGGAATGCTTTGTGGAATATTTGGAGAGGACAGGAGAGTGAAATTTTCATCAAATCTGTCAACTAATATGTTAGCTATTTTCTCAGGATCAGTGTGTGTGATGCCATCCACAGATAGTTCAGCACACGTCTGGGTCCTACCTTTTAGGTTACAGATGTAGCTGAAGAATGCCTTATGGTCATCCTTAGCTATGGCTGCTAATTTTTTTTCGAAGTTGCCCTTAGAGGATTTTACAAGTTGTCTTATTTGTTTGTTCAAGCAGAAGAAGGTGTTCTTCCAGTGCTGAGAGCTCTCTTTTTCATTCTTAGACAGCAACTTGTGTAATGTCATGTATTTTAAACATATGTGATTACAATATAATTTTTTCAGCAGTTGTGACTACTGCAACATGCATGCATGTTACTATGGCTAGCACACTTGCAATGTACTCCTTCAGACAGCTTTGGCTGATACATGCACATACACTGAAAAACTGACAGCACTTCTAGTCCTTACAGTAAATAGCAACAAAAAGCTACCATTGTACAAAGAAGTAGGTTTATTTTATTTCTTTATTTATTTATTTCCATTTGTTTCCTTGGAAAGACATCTGAGCTTAAATGGCCTGTTTTCAGCAGAGGCCCAGAGAGAAAAGCTCCACAATATATACAACAAAAGTTCCAAGATACAGTGATACACCAGTAAAGTATTTGAACAGTATATGCAACAGGACTTCCATGATACATTGATACGCTAGTGCAGTATTTGAACGATAGATAGCTAATGAAAATTTACTTAATGTAGAAGCCATACATATATGAAAAGAGTATAAAGATAAGTCAGATATAGACAGTACAAATAAAAAAATAAAAATAAAATAAAGATCAACACTAATTTAATTTAAAAATTACCTCACACCTTATGTAAGCAGATAATCTTATCTGTGAGCAATTTGTTTCTGTAATAAGCAAGATTCATACACGTTTATACAATGCTGATGATCTGTGGTTTCTGTCACACATATCTTGTAGATTGTTCCCACCGGGTACAATGATTATGCTAATTAGGGCTCACCTCATTATTGTCTCTGAATCTATCAATTTGTGCGATGAGGAAACCTGATAAACATTGTGTTGACTTCTAGATAATGTTTTGCACATGCACAGAAAGCCCAGGCTACAGGAGTAGGAAAGTTATCTTACCCACTCCTCTCAAGTGCACCTCATTATGAAGAATGTTCATTAATTTAAATTTTAAAAAGCCATGTTACTCATATTTCCACACTGAGTGATCTGTCACACATTCATGTGTTAGCAACGTTTTTAACTGATATCCATGGTAAATAGTACTGAATAATATCAATTCATCAAAAAAATAGTTTATAAGTATAATATCACGTTAACCATGCTGTGTGCTATACCTGTCAACTGTACAGATTTTCACAGAATGTCTAGATTTTTGCCTTATATTTTTGGTCTGTTTTTCATAAAATTGTGTTTTTTCTGGCAAATTAGTGGCAAATCATTAAAAATTGAAATCAGAAAATAATGACAGAGTTAAGTTTCAGACTCCATACCCTTCAGAAAATGCATGCTAATGCAAAACCTGTTATTCTATCAACTTTCTAAGTTTTAAGAGCAGTATTTAAAAATTGTCCCTATTTTTGGGCCTTTGTCCAGATTTCTTGCTCTAAGAGTTTGAGAGGTACACTGTGTGCTTCCTAACTGAAGTTGTTGGTAAGCTGTTAGTAAGTGTTCCACATGTTGCTCATTTGTTCAGCATTACGAGAGGTAGTGTTCCGCAATCTATAGATGGAAGATTGATCATCTAGATCAGGGGAGGTCATCGTGCCTCTTTACTCATCCCTCATCAGGCCCATAATTGAGTACAATGCCCCTTTTGGGATGTACCTTACCAGACACCTGCAGCAACTGGAAAGACCCCAAAAGTACCTCATCAAGAGGATCAAAGGGCTCAAACAGATGCCATATGCTGCCCGGTTAAAGAAACTCCAGCTCTACTCAGTGGCATACCGCCTGTTCAGAGGCAATCTGTACCTGACGTATAAAGCCATGTCCAACCCGAAATTAATGGACATGCTGCACCTCAGAAAATCCAAATCCCATCGAGCTACGCGCTCGAGAGACTTGAACCTCAGCACTGAAATAAATAGGACATGCTGGAGGGACAGATTCATAACCCAGAGGCTCCCTTCACTCTGGAATAAAATCCCAGTCCAGGTTAGGCAGAGTCCCTCATTGACTCTCTTCAAGAGGAATCTTGATGAGTGGATGGGAGATCGTAGGTTTACCCCGGGTATCACTTCTGTGTCACTGTTAGACAGAGGCACAGTATACTAACCTCAAAAAAGGGCGTAGCAAAATAAATTTAAAATGGGTGGCGAAAGCCAAACACATTCTGACTAGGCTTATAAATGCCCTAGGGCAGATAGCCTAGTATGAACCTATGAACCTATGAACCTATGAGAGTAAAAGTCATGCTGCCTTTAACCATGTGAAGATAGAGTTACTGTTACAGCAAACAGAGGAATAAAAGAATGTCATGGTTCACACCTTAAAGTGCCATTGGACCCATAATAATACAGTACCTATACTTTATTATTTTGCCATCCACTGAGGTGGCCATTGATGTCCATCTTTGCATGAAGGATGAGACAAGTGAGAATTGTTTAGATCACCAGTTCCCTGTAATTTTTCCTGAGATCTTTAAAGGTGAGATAACTATGGCTGGAGAAGGTGAGGATAGTGCTCCATTTAGAGCAAAAAGGTGGTGTGAGGAGAAGTTCAAGATTTTTCTGGACATCCTCAATAAGCAGTACAGGTGGAAGCTCCTGCAGGAGGGCTATACCAAGGTCACATATAAAGCTAATGCCTGGAAGCATACATTCTTTCACTAACCAAATACCCAGATAATGCTAGCCACCATGGCATTTCTCATTATGCCCTTTTTATATCTCTAGCCACTGCAGAGATTGAAAGGAACAGGGAGATGCATGTGAACAATTAGAGCACCTAAGAGAGCACCGGGGTAAGTATACCAGCTGTTGTGAAATATATGTCTGTTTGCATGGTAACAGGTGTATAACTTTTATACAGGAGTACCACATCTGGCATTACTGGTATATCTTAATGGAATTAGTATGACTGTGTAATGCTAGAATTGAGTTTTTGCGTGCCACTACCTGTATAGGTAGACAAGTGACACATCATGTTAAGTATATGCACACTGAGATTGTCAGGATTGTAGTAGGGTCAATTTGTCCCCCCTCAAAAAAAAAAAAAAAAGATCTGCTGTCATGGCAAAATATATTTATCTGTCAACTCAGAAATATGAATGTACTAGTACAAGGTCCATATATGAGCTCTCCATACTTATTATTAGGGTGGGCATTTCACAATATACATTAAGTATATTTGTGCCTTGTCTGTCACCTGTGCTTGACATATTTTATTGAGTGATCAGCACCCACACAAACACACAGACACAGATAGATAGATAGATAAATAGATAGATAGATAGATAGATAGATAGATAGATAGATAGATAGATAGATAGATAGATAGATAGATAGATAGATAGATAGTTCTGTTCTTGTCAAAAGTGAAATAGCATGAGTGGCCAAAACCATAGCATTGCTATGATCTTATGCCAGACTGCATGTGAGGATAGCTTTTGGCCTTGTCTCCCCCTCCACCAAATGTAATTCTCAAACAGGCTGATAACATACCTGTTTAAGTCCTAATACTAAAAGTTTATTTTGTTTCACTTTATGAGTATCAGAGACCAGTTGCCATTAATGGTTAAGGTCTTTGCCTCTCATGCACAAGGTACAAGTTTCAATTGTGACCTCAGGACAATGCCTATTTGGAGTTTGTATATTCTCCCTGTGTCTCTGAGAGGTATTTCCCACTTCTAAAAAAAACACATTGAGTGTTTCCATCTCAGATTCACCAATGAATGGAGCTGTGGCAGCAGCACAGACTCTACATGGTACCCTATGGGGAAGAGTTGTATAGACCACCCGCTTTGGGCATCTACTGTGGTGTGCAGTATCTTCTAGATAGGAGAACATTGATCATAGACTGTGTGACCTACACCAAGGACCCATGCTAATGATGCGAAAGGTGTATGCACCCACCATAAAGCCCAGGGGTCGGTGTCCAGTTGCCCAATCTGGATTATCTGGACTAATGCTGTTGAGCAAAAGCTGGACATAAAACCAGTCAACCTGCCAAACATGAACTAAGAATTGCTACACTCAATGTAGGTTCACTGACAGGGTGTAGCTTTAAAGTGGATGACATAATGGTATGGAGAAGGTTGGACATTCTATGTATCCAAGATCCAAGATGAAATGGCAGTGCAGCAAAGATACTTGGCTTGGGATCCAGAGGCTTCAGGAGGCTTCAGAAGGCAGTGAGGAATATCATCAGAATTAGTGACAGACTCATGGCAATCAGACTCCAGTGTAATGATAGGGCAGGATTTATAATCTCGGCCTATGAAACATAGGCAGGGTTGTGGAGAAAAACAGAACATTCATATAGCAGCTGCAGGCTCTACTAGATAATGCAGGACAACATAAACTGGTGTTGATAATGAGTGACTTGAATGCACATATTGGGACAGACAGAACAGGATATGAAGATTGCATGGGTCCACATGGGTGGGGCAACAGGAATAAAGAAGAACAGGCCATTCTAGACTTCTGTCTGGCAAATGACTTGGTAGTAGCCAACACCTGGTTCAGAAGACAGGCAGCCACAAGATCACATACAACTAGGGTTACCACCTGTCCCACTTTGCGAGGGACAGTCCCTCTTTGGGCAGTTGTGTCCTGACAAAAAAATTGTAAAAATGGCAAATGTCCTGAGATTTTAGGACAAAATGATTTCCTATATTTTATGTAATAGTTGCATAAAACAGTTATTCTGTATCTAAAATACCTAAATGTTATAAGAAACAGAATAAGCAACTAAAATTTTACAAGAATAAGCTTTTATTTAGGCAAAAAAGTTAAGTTCTAACCTTTGTACTGACCGTGGGCATGTGTCGGCCTGTAAAATCTGATGTTTGTACCAAAAATGTCCCACTTTGGCCATTAGAAAAGGTGGCACCCCTACATACAACTAGAGTGGCCAACATGCAAGGTAGGTAGGCTTCCTACTAGTAAGGAAAGAGCACTGGGGGTAGAATCAGTGATTGCAAAGTTATCCCCAGTGAAACAGTCAGCCCACAGCATAAATCACTGCTTGCCACAATCAATTGCAAGCAATGGTCAGGTTACTGGAGACCAGGCTGAAGACCTAGAAGTTGATTGGAGAAAAAGTATAACAGTTCAAAGAATTACTCAGGACTCTAGTACCCCAAAAAGAGGAGGAAATAAGCAGAGTTAAAGAAGAATAGCAGCACCTCAAAACAGCATGTGTAAGGACTACAGAACAGACATGAGGCTGAGACAGGTATGGAAACAAGGTACATAAGGAAAGCTGTTGGTGGAATTCAGAAGTCTAGGATGTCATCAAAGAAAGAAGGAGTGCAGAAAA
Source organism: Protopterus annectens (assembly GCF_019279795.1). Lineage (NCBI taxonomy): Eukaryota > Metazoa > Chordata > Ceratodontiformes > Protopteridae > Protopterus > Protopterus annectens. The sequence continues at coordinate 890,418,502 of NC_056741.1, read as the reverse complement.
AAGTTGGGGATAGAAAGATGGACTGGGCTAAGAAGGAATACTGGTTGGCTTACAAATAGGCTAGGAAAGGAGTTGCAAAACCAAACAACAGGGAATTGGATGCACTCTACCAGCTTCTGGAAAGTGACTCAGAAGGTAGCACAAAGAAACTATATCAGGTTGCAAGGCAAAGACAGAAAGATAAAGAAGACACTCACCCAGCAACAATCTGCTCACCAGTCCGTAGGACATCAAAGGCAAATGGAAGGAATACTTCCAACAGCTTCTGAAGGAAGAAAACACTACAGAAGTTCTAATGACCTAGACACAGCCTGTAATGAAAGAAGATGAGGAATGCAACCTAGAAGAAATAAGAATAGCACAATGGAAAATGAAGTCAGAGAAAGTAGCAGGCTCAGATGAGGTCACAGCAGATATGATAAAGATAATGGGTGAGATAAGGGGGGAAATGGCCCCTGAGGGTACTCATAGCTATGTGGAGAGAAAGGTATGTATCCCAGATGACTGGAGAATAAGCATACTGCCAGTGTACTAGAACAAAGGGGGCATCCACAACTGTGGAAAGTACAAAGGATTCAAACTCCTGTCACACTGCATGAAAGTTCTGGAGAGGGTAACTTATAAATGAATATGCTGAGAAGTAGAAAGTAAGATGGGAGATGAGCAGTTAAGATTCAGATCAGGATGCAGCACAACTGACCCGATGTTTGCAGTGAGACAGATAGTTGAGAAGAAGCTAGAGATGAGGAAAGAGTTCAACTGGGCATTCCTAGAGTTGGAGAAACCATATGACAAGGTCCCAAGAAAGCTGATTTGGGCAGTACTGCTGTAGTTCGAAGCACCAGAAACATTGGTAGAATTAGTGCAGACTATGTACAAGGACCCAATGACTCAAGTACGAACAGAGTTTGGTCTCACAGTGTGGTTCCCAGTGGGAGTGGGTGCACACCAGGGTTCAGCTCTGAGCAAGCTGCTGTTCATACTGATGACGGATTACATTAGCAAAGAGGTCAGAAGGGACAGATCAACAAAGTTGCTGTATGCAGACAATGTGACATTACAGGCAGACTATGAGCAAGAACTTCAGCAAAAGATAGGGGAATGAAATGCAACACTGAAGGTACATGGGATGAAACTAAGTACAGCTAAGACCAGTGGTAATGGCAGCAAACTGGGGAAATCAGAAGAAGCTGAGAATTGAGATAGAAGGGAAGACAGTGGAACAGGTTAATAGTTTCAAGTATCTGGGAGGGGTGGTTGAGGAGAAGGGAAGTAAGAATGGGGAGATCAAAGCTAGAGTCAGAGGGGTTGCAGCCAACTGGCATAGCCTGTCAGGTGCAGTATATGACAGAAGAATGCTAAAGAAGCTGAAAAGGAAGGTGTACAAAACAGTGGTGTGACCAGTACTACTGTATCATACAGAAACCTGGGCAGTAAAGGCACAGTAGAAGAGGAAGCTAGAGATGATGGAAATTAAGTGCCTAGGAAGGGTGGTAGGATGCACACTGTGGGACAGACGAAGAAATGACGACATAAGAGCAGAAGCCAAAGTAGCTCCAATTACAGAAAAGATCAAAGAGAACAGATCACTGTGGTTGGGGCACATGTGCAGAAAAACAGAAAGCAATCTGGTGAGGAAGATTTGGGACAGACCTGGAAGAAGGTAAGAGGAAACAAGGATGTCCAGCAAAGAGGTGGATGGACTGTGAGAGAAGATCTGCGACAGTCAGACATGCGTGTCGAAGAAGGCAGGAGTGTGGCATTGATTCATGAAAGATGGTGACAGTTAAGATGACACCCCAACCTCATGTAGAAAATGGGAAAAGGTGGGTTGATGATGATGATGATGATGAGTATCAGCATAAATAAGAATGCAGTTTCATTGTTTTTGTATGTCTCTTCTCCAGCTCTCTTTGTCTCTGTTCTTTCTGTTTCATACATTTATTTATTTTTTGTTTCTGTCCTTTTCTGTTACTTTTATATACAGCAGCAAAACAACCTGTACAAACCACACTAAGTCAGCATGTCTTCCCCCAGAGGTGAACAGCAGCACCTCCACTACCACCATCAGAGGCACATAGCACATCTAAGGTCCAGCCTGCTACCATTGTCTCCACACCTCCTGCCCTACCTGCACCACCTGTGTCAGGCTGCCTTCTACCAGAGGGTGATACATCTGTACCTGCTGGTAGCAGTGTAAGTGGAAGTGGCACTTTTGTCACCCATCAGGAGCTGGCAGAATCTGTGGGGGAGATAATAGGAAGGAAGATGAATGCCCACATCTGTCATATAGAGATTATGTTCTACCCAGACATGTCTCCAGGTTCTGAGGCAGCACCCAGTTCTGACAACTCATAGTGAAATGAGTAATTTCCTACTTGGTCTAAGCTAACAGCGACTGCATCTCCAAACACCCAGTCCTATCCGCAAATCTGGTGTACCCCTCTCTTTGGTGTCTACGCCCACCCCAGTAAGTTTTACAATCCCCCACCCACCATTGTCATCCCACTTTCTGATGTGTCTTACACCATTTTGTTACCCACACCCTGTCATTCTGGTCTGTCTTTCCCTATGACCTACCCTTCCCATTTTACCCACCTCTTACTTCCCTGACTTCCTTCCCCAACTTCCCCTTCTCATTAAAAAAGGGGCACCTGTCCTTAAAAAAATACTCCCAATTCATACCTCTCAAATTCCCAGATATTTCAGTAATGTAGACCTGACTGGCTTCAGTTGTTCAGCCTAAAAGGTGCAGTTGTCTAACAAAGCATTGATAATTACTGTCAGCAAATATTTACAAATATTTGTTGCAGATCAACATCCTTATTGAGGTAAGAAGTTGAGAAGTATGCTCTTATCCCACTCCATCATGCTCATTCCTTATTTGCTCACTTTGTGTTATATCCTTTGCTTGCTTTCTCTTTTCATCTTTGTCCTATACTCCTATTCCAACCTTTAATCTGATCAAAAATAGATAAATGCACCACATGTATGACCAAAAATGGCTTATATATTAAAATAGATAGTCTTTCAGTGGTCATAGTCCCACCAGGGGCTCCAATATCCTAGACCTGGTCATTACCAATATGGGAAATTGATGCTCCACACCTATGGTCAACCCCTTGTTAGTCAGGTCTGACCATAAGCTAATCACCTTTAACATCCACATCCCACTCCCCAGTAAGGAAACCTCCATAAAAAACTTCTTCAAAGCCAACTTCATGCTACTCAAGTCAGAAGTGACAAACTTCATGACACCCATGCAGACGGGAACTGAAAGTTCAACTGCCGAATCCTACACTAAGGCACTGTATGAGCACATCCACTCATGCATGAATCATGCCATCCCAAATACAACCAAGATGCTCTCATCCAAAAAAAGGAAGCCAATCTGGTGGTCCCCTGCCATAAACAAACTTTACAACAAAAGGAAGAAACTGTTGCAGAAAAGAGGAAAATCCCAGGATGCAAAAAACTCCCTTACCAGCCTCAGTAAGAAACTGAGATCCCTCATAAAATCTTCCAAAGCTAGTTACGAAAATAAAATTGCCAAAGATTCCAAAGACAACCACAAGGCATTCTATAACTATGTCAAGAATCTAAATGTCAATGCTCAGATCTGCTCTGAGCTAAAACAGAATGGCATTAAATATACTGATCCCAAGGATATTGCCAATATCCTGGCAGATCGATTCAGTGCCAACTTCACTCTCCTCTCACCTCCTAAATGGCCCATCACAATACCAGAAGATTGCCAGATTCCGGTAATAACGGCCACATAGGTAAAAAATGCACTCTCCAAGCTAAGAATACAGCATCCATGGGACCAGATGACATCCCGGGCTGTGAACTACATGAACTACAATATGAACTGGCACCTCACCTAAGTGTCATGTTTAATCATAGCCTCACCTCAGGTTTCGTGCCCACTGAGTGGTGCAGAGCTACAGTTATCCCACTCCACAAGGGGGGAATCCACCTTGGATCACAGAAACTACCATCCCATCAGTCTGACGAGCCTTATCTGCAAGGCCATGGAGCGTATTATGATGAAACTTATAAACAAAGACATTGGCAACCTTCAAACACTGGACCCCACCCAGTTTGGGTTCGTGAAGGGCCAATCTTGTCTCCTGAACCTGATTGACTTCTTCAAATCAGTCTCCAGAGCCATGGACAAGGGTAAGGTTGTTCACGCAGCCTATCTAGACCTTGCCAAGGCCTTTGACACCATCCCCTACTCTGGAATCATAGATAAACTTACTAAGCTGGGAATTAATCCCTACGTCACTCAATGGGTTGCTAACTGGCTTACTGATAGAACCCACACTGTAAAAGTAGCCGACTCCAAATCCACCTCCAGACAAGTGACAAGTGGAGTACCTCAGGGTTCAGTCCTGGGACCGCTCTTGTTTGGCATCTACTTCTCTGAAGTACAGGCCAACACTAAGGGACTCTGGCTAACAAAGTTCGCAGATGACTGCAAATTGGGAGCCATTACTGAATCCCCAAATGATGTGGATACTCTACAAAAGGGCCTTACAGAAACAGATGCTTGGTGCCAGAGCCATGGGCTCAAGCTCAATGCCAAGAAATGTATAGTTATCCCCTTTGGGAAAAAACATGTACCCATGAGTTACCATATACGTGGCAGTACACTAAACACCGAAAGTGTGATAAGAGACTTAGGGACACAGGTGGACAGTGGTCTCACCTTCGATAACCACATCGCCACAACAGTCAGGAAATCCTTCTATGTGGCACACCTCATCACTAAGGGCTTTTCATCGAGAAAAAAGGAGGTAATTGTCCCACTGTACTCATCCCTCATTAGACCCATTATAGAATACAACTCCACATTTGGTATGTACCTTTCCAGACATCTGCAACAACTGGAAAGACTGCAGAAATACCTCACTAAAAGAATCACAGGCCTACAGCAGATGCCCTATGCTGACCGCCTTAAAAACCTCCAGCTATACTCTGTTGCATATCGTCTACTCAGAGGTGATGTCTGCTTAACATACAAGGCCATGTCAAACCCAGAGCTGTTGGACATGCTACACTTAAAGAAATCCCAATCCCTCAGGGCTACACGCTCCAGGGATCTAAACCTTGTCATTACAATAAACAAAACATGCTGGAAGGATAGGTTCCTGACCCAGAGACTCCCCAGACTCTGGAATAGATTGCCCATACATGTCAAGCAGAGTGCCTCTTTGGCCCTCTTCAAAAGGAACCTTGACGATTGGATGGGAGAAAGGAAATTCACCCCGGGGATCACGTCAGTCGCCCTGCTAGACAGGGGTCCAGGGAAGTAAATAGTGTGGGAATAAATAGCGAGGGAATTGTTATGGCTAGGCTTGTATAGGCCCTAGGTCTGGTAGCCTAGTACCAACCTATGAACCTATGAACCATACATTATACAACTGTGCAAAGAGAATGACTTGCCCATACATAACTACAGAAAAATGATACTTCTTGACCTATGGCAAAACTGAAGAAACTGTGTTCTACATGAATTACAAAGTGAACTAGCACCACACCTGAGTACCCTGTTCAGTCACAGCCTTATTTCAGGCTTTGTTCCTACCAAATGGTACACTGCTACGGTCATCCCACTCCACAAAGGGGGAGCGACTACAGACCCTGGGAACTACCGCCCCATTAGCCTGACAAGTCTGATATGTAAGGCTATGGAGCACATCATCATGGACCTTATAAATAAGGACATAGGGAATCTCCAAACTCTGGACCCCACGAAGTTTGGGTTTGTGAAAGGTAGATCATGCCTGCTCAACCTGATAGACTTCTTCGAATTGTCACCAGAGCTGCGGATGAGGGCAAGGTAGTTCACACAGCCTACCTAGATCTTGTGAAGGCCTTCAACACCATCCCTCACTCAGGAATCATAGACAGACTCACTAAACTAGGCATAAATCCCTATGTCATAAGATGGGTTGCCAACTGGCTCACTGATAGAAACCACACTGTGAAAGTAGCGGACTCCAAATCTGACTATCGACCAGTTACAAGTGGTGTCCCACAGGGATCGGTCCTAGGTCCTCTCCTGTTTGGCATCTACTTCTCTGAAGTTAAAGCCAACACAAAGGGACTCTGGCTGACCAAGTTCACAGATGATTGCAAACTAGGAGCCATTATAGATTCTCCCACTGATGTAGACATTCTACAAAAAGGCCTCACTGACACCGATGACTGGTGCCAGAACAGTGGCCTTAAGCTAAATGCCAAATATTGCATTTATTTTTTATTTATTTATTTATTTATCATTTGTTGACCGGGAAAGTCCGACTAGGTTCCACAGAGCCTGTTTTCAGTGGAGGCCTGGGGAGAAATGCTCCAGATTCCCTTCCAGATTCCATTGTCATTCCCTTTGGGAAAATCCAGTGCCCATGAACTACCACATAGGCGGTAGTCCACTAAACACTGAAGGTGTGATAAGAAACCTGTGTGGTTGACAGCAACCTCTCCTTTGATAACCACATTGCCACTGTATGAAGGAAAGTCCTTCTATGTGGCACATCTCATTACAAAAGATTTCTCATCCAGGAAGAAAGAGGTCATAATCCCTCTCTACTCATACCTCATTAGACCTCTTATAGAATACAATGCCTCATTTGGTATGTACCTCACTAGACACCTACAACAACTGGAAAGGCCACAAAAATACCTCACTAAGAGGATCTTAGACCTTAGACACATGCCTTATATGGACAGACTCAAAAAACTCCAGCCATACACTGTCTCTTATCGCCTACTTAGAGGTGATCTCTGCTTGACCTACAAAGCCATGTCTGAGACAGAGCTGCTAGATATGCTGCACCTAAAGAAATCCCAATCCCTCCATTCCACATGCCCCAGGGACCTAAACCTCATTACCACAATAAACAGAACATGCTGGAGGGACAGGTTCCTAAGCCAGAGACTTCCCATACTCTGGAACAAACTTCCCATTCAGGTCAAGCAGAGCACTTCACTGGCCCTCTTTAAGAGAAATCCTGATGAGTGGATGGGCAATAGAAAGTTCATCCCAGGGATCACTTCAGTGGCCTTGCTTGACAGGGGCACTGGGAACTAACTTTGGGCGGCATAATGCCAGGGAATCTTCTTGGGCTAGGCTTATATAGGCTCCAGGGCCATTAGCCTAGTACACACCTATGAATCTATGAACCTAAATGCTTGACATGGTCAAAGGATATTGCCGTTGGTCATGCAATTGAGTCAGGGGAAGATATGCATCTTCAAGCAGTAATGAAATATGGCAAAGTTAATACTTTCCCTGTAATGGAGTTTTTGACTCACTGTGTTCATAATGTGATGAGTCCATTCTCAGTACACTAATGTGGTGTTTTAATCCCATGAGGGTGGAATGTTGTCATGCATTATTATGTTTTCATCATACAACAGTATTTCATTCTCCTGCATTTTTTAATGCCTTTCCTCCGAGTGCTTTAGTGGAATACCTGGCTAATGCTCTGGTTCAGGGAATATGAGTGACCCAAGTTCCATTACCCTGAAATGTGTTTTACCTATGCCTTCCCTATGTATGATAATGTAGCATACTTGGATAATACTCTGATTTAGAGAATATGAGTGACACATGTGTGGTTTCAAATCCATGCAGGTGTATTCATTGTGTCTTCCTATCATGTATTCCTTTCCCCTGAAATAAAACATTTTTATCATCCCTATCATCATTCTATACATTATGTCATGGAGTTTAGCTCTGTCTAACAAAACGGTAATATGGAGTCATCTAGCATTGCTGAGCTAAGTTGAGAGGCATGCTCCTACCCAATTTCCATCCTGCTCATTCCATATTAGCTCATGTTGTGTTCTACTTTCAGTGTGTTTCCCCTTTTCATATCAGTCTTATACTTCCATTTCCAATCTTCAACCTGGTCAAAAATAGATAAACATAAAACATACATATCCATAAATGGCAAATAAAACAACTCTTATCTCTGTGATCATATATTGCGTGACAATTAAAAAGCAATATCGGTGGTCATATATAACCACTCATGCACTTATTTTTACTATGTCAATGCACTGGCTAAGGGTTTTGAATGCTCTTATGGTTGTATGTTGTTATTTTACAATGTTCAGTTTGCAGAGTGCATGTGCTACATTTCCCTAATATCTGTGTTTTATGAGTTCTTTTACTTTGACTGCTGCAGTGATTTTCCTTGCTAGGAAACTGTGGATATACTGATAAGCGGACTGCATTGATGGCTGGACTCCCCTAAGGGTATTATGTTATTTATTTAATGACAGTAACATTGTAGTACAGGTCCACTGCTCACATGTTGATGTTGTCAGGACCTGGTGCAGGTCGGTACATCATGTTACTTTATTGTATCCCACCTCTCTGGTGTAGAGTTCACATTATTCTAGATCCATGTAATGTCATGCCACCATCTCCGTTCTACTTTTCAATCAGTGCTTTGTTGCACACCTCCCTTTGCACTTTTTTTCTATCCATGTCTGTGGACTGTTGGTATATTCCACCCTCAGCCATTAGTGATATTTTCCCTTTCATTGCACAGTTCTCTCTCTCTCTCTCTCTCTATATATATATATATATATATATATATATAGCCATATACTGCACCAGCATTGTACGTCTGTATGTGCAAACCCACAACAACTACTACAGGTGTTTGTGGACTATCAATGCATGTATGCTGCTTGTACTTAACTCTGCCCATGAGGTGAATTAACACAATGCAGCTGTGAGGCTGTATTGTGGCCACAACAAGGAGCTGTTCATTGTGTAGACTAGCCTGACTTTATGCATGTATGAGTTGCACTAGTGCTTGTCATGCTTGCACTGTGAATAGTACTGACTTGCCTGCGATCATGGACATGGTGTTTATGAATCCCCAGGTCTGTCTGTTACTGACAGACAAAGTCACTTAAACACACTAGTACACAAATACACAGTAGACTGTCTGCTGTCAACCTGAGGCTAGAAACAGAAGTATTACTGCTTTTTGCAGTAATGGTACAAATGAAAAATAACCAGCATTTCAAAACAGAAAAATGTTTCAAAATAACTAGGACAATCATGCACAGTGAACCAAACAGCATAATGACAATTTGTACAGTTTTCATAATAATATAATAATATGATATAAACTGGAAAAAGTAAATTTGTGGGCTCATTTTTTTGTAACTTCTACGACCTTCATGCACATAATTTATTTTACCAGTGAGCTGCCTTCTGAAACTTTAGCAACAAATGGGATTCCCTGGTACTGCAGTTTCCTCCTACCTGGCAAAGATGTGCCATAGATGAACTGCCAGTCTCAAGGTGTGTGTGTGTGTGTGTGTGTGTGTGTGTGTGTGTGTGTGTGTGTGTGTGTGTGTGTGTGTGTGTGCGCCGCGCGGTGTGTGTGTGTGTGTGTGTGTGTGTGTTCTGAGTGCTGGGGTAGGATTTGGCTCCACTGTGGACCGAGTTAGAAATCAGAAAATTTAAGAATAAATGTATTCCTTGTGTATGCTCATTGTATTTGAAAGTTCAGAACATGTACTATAACAAGAACAGATTATTAGTACTGCCAGTGATGAACCTGCAATCCAGACATGCTTCATTTTTTGTAGACTTCAACACTCTGTTAAAATGAAGGATGCAGGCATGTTGTGTCTCTTTGGGTTTTCTACATAGCGCTCAACTTCTAAATGCTGGAATTAAAGAAAAAGCCAACAATTAAAAGTGATAAAGGCCCCAAATCAGAGACATTTCTAAAATATTGCCACTCTTGATGTTGAAAGTTGGCAGGACAATAGGACTTGAATTAAAAAGCATGTTCCGAAATAAAGCAACTTTGCAACTAAAACTCATTATTTGTTGAATATAATCCACCACCTTTTCACAAATATTCATTGATTTTAAGAGGAACAGAGCAAAATTTCAAACTAAAAATCAAGCTAAACTCTAGAGTATCCCTGAAAATCTGAGATGACTGAGAGGAATGCCTCTCTTATTGGAGACTTCATAGTTATTAGTTATTGTTAATTAGATATCATATCAGGCCGAATAATACTTTTAAAGTAACTTTTTCTGATGGGAAAAAGCTGTGGAACTGCAAACCACAGTTTTTTAGCAAACCTGTAGGGGACGGGGAACAGTGTGCTCCCCAACCCCTACATCTCTAAATATATTAATTCTGACTTTGTACAACAGTGGATAAAAGGTGAGTCTCCCTTTTATCCACTGTTAAGTGATATTACACTTCAGGACACTAAACAATGACCTTAACTGCTTGAAACTTCAACAGAATGTACAATGAGCTGAGGACACTTCTAACAAAATACAGTGAAATGAGTTTAGCCATACAAATGTCTCCTATCAGATATTGTATATATACAAAATGGAGTGTGTGTGCATATACAAAAACATATACACACACACACACACACACACACACACACACACACACACACACACACACACACGACTATCCAGCTTTTACATTTGGTAGTGAAACTTGTGATTTGGATCAAAATCTCTTTCTACTTTGCCCAGCTTTGCAGCATAGTGAAGTAAAGTCCTAACTGCATTCCAGATTATTTGAGTTTAAATGGTGACTCAGGCTGACACTGGCTTGCCTCTCCTGGGGAGATGCAGAAATAGTTTTAGTTGGCTGATTGCTGTTCCACTGCATCAAAAAGAGAACAGGATTGATAATGTGACCTTGGCAATCCCAATCTGTTTATGATAACCTTCATTAGTGTGTGTATGGAAGCATGTGTCTCCATGGGAGGGGCATAGGAAACTCCTTCTCAAATCATCTTCTATGGGTCATCATCACCAGGATGTTGGTGTATGGCCATTAACTACCTCCATAGCTGCCCGAACAATGATCCCACCAATTTGCTCTTGTCTCTGGGAGGCGATACCAAGTGCAGGGTAACGAATAGTCTCAAGACTAATGGCATGATGGTATAAAAGCACATGGAGGTAGAAGCCCTATTCAGTCATAGCCTCCAAACAGCCTTCTTGCCCAGTGGATCAAGGGCTGCAACTGTTGTTTCTCTGTAAAGAGATGGGCCTTCTATGGACCCAGGAAACTACCATCTCATAAGCCTGACTAGTCTAATATGTAAGGCCTTGGAAAGAATAACCACGGATGCGACAAATAACATTAAAAACTTTCAGACATTGTATCCTAACCAGTTTGGTTTTGTCAAGGGCAGGTTATGTCTATGTCTCCTGGTGGCCTTTTTAGAGAAAAGTCACCAAAGCAATGGATGAAGGCAAAATGATACATACTACTTTGACTTGATCAAAGCATTTGACACAGTACCTCACTCAGGCATTTTAGACAGACTGATGGAATTGGTATAAATCCTTACATCACGTACTGTATTGCTAGTTGACTCACAGATAGGACACATGAAGTCAGGATAGGTGAGCCTACCTCCACAAAAAGGCTAGTCATTACTGGAGTCCTCCAGAGTTTGGTGATGGGGCCGCTCCTTTTTGGCATCTATTTCTCTGAAGCCAAGAAAACATCAAAGGCCTCTGGCTGAAAAAGTTTATAAATGATTGCAAACTAGCTGCAATCATAGAATCCCCCAAAGACACAAACATCTTCTAATAAGGTCTGACACAGAATAACTTGTGCCAGAATCACAGTTTAAGGCTCAATGCCAGAAAATGCATAACAGTATCTTTCAGAAAGACGACCACCCCTGGACATTACTGCATTGATAATACACCCCTAAGAGTTTACTCCATTGTCTGAGATTTAGGAATGCATGTAGAGAGTGACTTTGTCTTTGATCATTATGTGTATACTGTGATAAGGAAATTATTCTACATTACACAAATTGTAAGTAAGGGTATGGCATCATGGTCCAAAAATGTCATTGTTCCATTGTACTCATCCCTCATTAGACCAATCATTGATACAAAGCCCCCTTTGGTATGTATTTAACTATGCATATGCAACAACTGGAGCATCCACGGATGTTCCTTATAAAAGAAATACAAGGTGTAGACAGCACGCCTACATGAGCCGCCTCAAAGCCTTACCCTTGTACTTGGTCTCCTACACACTGCTAACATAAATCTATGTCTGGCATTCAAAGAGTCCTCTGATCCAGCTCTTATGGACTCATTGCATGTCCACAAAACAAATAACATCAGAAACACCCAGTCTAGAGACCTTAACCTCATCTGCAACACAAATAAGACATGTTGGAGTAGCAGGTATGTGTCTCAGAGACTACCCCTTCTCTACAACAGGCTTCCCATCCATGTGAAGCAGAGTTCCTCCCTGCACTTATTCAAGCACAACATGGATCAATGAATGGGGAATCATTAATTTATCCTTTGTATGGCACCTCTGTCCCTATTAGAAAGAGGAAGAATGTAAATAAACTTTCACTTATGACAAAGATATACCACTATACACTTGGGGAAAAATGACTAGATTTAAAAAGGCCCATTAGTGTAGTTAGCCTAATAATCACCTATGAACCTATAGGAAAACATTTCTATGTAGTTTAAGTTTGCTACTAGAAAAATATTTGATAACTCTCGACCTCTGAGCATTAAAAATCATAGCATCAAAGCACTGACCTTTAAAAAAATCATAATAGGGAGGGTTATAAAGAGTTGCACTTTCTTTTTTTAAACACCTTTATTAAATTATCACTTAAGACATAAGTACACATATATTACTAGAAAATAAAACATTGTTTTCATTTGCATACATTATACATTACATATATGTTTTCTTTCTTTACAATAACTCTCATTTAGTCCAACATTACATAAATGTATAATTGCCCCTTCCCTTTTCTAGCTCCTTTATCTCTTTTACCATATTCAATAGCTCAGATAAAGTTGGTTTTCTTGTATCGCTTTTTTGAAGAAATACTGCTAGGAACCACCACGATAAAATAAAGATCCAATTTTATTTTATAAGAAACAAGCGCTTTCACGCATACAAATGCGCTTCATCAGGTTACAACTTTCACATAAAAAACGCCCATTTATATATTAAAACAGTCATCAATTAACTAAGATAATTGTCAATTAACTAATTGATTAAAACACAATCAATGCAGTTGAAATAACCACCAGTGTGTGTCACTTCTCTCAACAGATGCGTAAACAGTACAACCGAGCATCCTTCAACATTTCACTAGAGGTACTAAAAGCACTAAATAGTTAAAATATCATATCATACAAGTCAAAAAGTGACTTAGTATGAGTATCAAAAAATTCATTTATTATATCAGAAATCATGAAGCGCTAATATATACATATGCGCTTGAGCCGAATAAATGAATTGTATTCTATCACTTTAAGTAACACATCGAATTAGCACCGCAAATGGAACCAACATGATTCTTAACCAGCCCATTTTATAATTCATTATCGTTCTGAGACTATGGTCAGCAAACAAACGTACATGTAAATATCAATATACAAGAATGAGCCATAAAATATCTTTTTTTAACCCATGAGTCAAGTCAATTGCTGTGAAAAAGTTATCATTTATGTTTCATATATTTCTTAGTTTCTTATTTTCTTGATGTTTCTGTACTCCCATCGGCAAGCATATTATAGCCGACAGACCTTCATCTTAGCATCTAATGCCCAGCACAATCAGAACAAATCCACCATGGGTTATAAAAACATGTGAATGTTCTGACATTATCTTCACGAACTCTTACAGCCGTATTAGTTCAAAACATTGTATATAGCATTCTTGATATATATACACATCATAGCTTAATGTCGCCATTGTTTACAAATGATATAGAAACTTTTTGAATGTAAAATTTCATAATCAACACAGCATGGTAAGGCGGGACATAGTCCAAGCCTTCGAAACTAGCCCCAAGTTCATAAATGGTACCTCAAGAAGTAATATATTTAGTTCCTATATCAGAATAGTCCTAGCATTGCAAGGCAAATGTTAATATATAATTTTACATAAACACTCAATCGCAGTTTAAGACCTCAAGATATCAAAGGTCAGAAACTGGTCAACAAACATTGTTCAACAGTTTTTTAACAGATACGGCAGTGCAGATCGTTAATATGGAATGTAAACAGGTGTTTACAAAGAACTTCTCATAAACCACATGCCATTGCATATCAAAATATGACGAGAATCTATAGCCCTGACTCCAAGGCCATGAGGTGTATATCAAAAAAAGGGTCCTAGCGAAGTAATTCGCAGCTAGTTAACTAATATGGCCATGCCTTCACCTATGAACCTATAGGAAAACATTTCTATGTAGTTTAAGTTTGCTACTAGAAAAATATTTGATAACTCTCGACCTCTGAGCATTAAAAATCATAGCATCAAAGCACTGACCTTTAAAAAAATCATAATAGGGAGGGTTATAAAGAGTTGCACTTTCTTTTTTTAAACACCTTTATTAAATTATCACTTAAGACATAAGTACACATATATTACTAGAAAATAAAACATTGTTTTCATTTGCATACATTATACATTACATATATGTTTTCTTTCTTTACAATAACTCTCATTTAGTCCAACATTACATAAATGTATAATTGCCCCTTCCCTTTTCTAGCTCCTTTATCTCTTTTACCATATTCAATAGCTCAGATAAAGTTGGTTTTCTTGTATCGCTTTTTTGGCAGTCAATAGAATTAAACTTAATAAGACTTTACTACGTCTAGGCAATTTAGATCCTGTGCCTCAGCTCAAAAAAATTATTTCCTTAATTACAGCCATTTTCTCCCCCAATATTTCTGACAGAGTATTCTGTAGTTTTTTTAAAATCTGCCAGCTCATTACACTCCGAAAACAACACGTTTCCAGGTACGTCTTTCTTTCCCATCACACATCAGGCTCTAATATTTGCTATCTAACTGAGAAAAAAATCTTTGAAGACTGCTTGAGGCATAAAAATACCTATACAAACACTTCCAAGCAAAAAAACCTAAACCTCCTGAACTTTGCTGCATACTTAGGTGCCATGCATATGTCCTTCCATTGTTCCCTTGTAAATTGCTTTTCCTGTCTCTCTTCCCAATGTTTTCTATTGATTTATATAATTATAATGCAATATTTTATATGCACTACTAATTATCCCTATTTTCGCAGCAGCTTCAATTCTAGATTCCCTTAAAAACTCTATCAGAACAGGTCTTCTACTTAGATATTCCCTATTCATTTTTCTTTGCCTATATTATGATAACACTGCCTGGTGGTAGCCTCTAACCTACAATCCAAACTTATTCTTGGCTTAATCCCACTCCTGTCCCTGTTCCTGTGTAGTTATTTGTTTCTGACACCTTGGTTCCTTTGGCAGTTTTCTCCAGTAAATTCTATCAATTTCTTGCCTATTTTCTGTACCCCTGCTTGCATTCATCCCTACTGAGACAATTTCCTTTCCCCTTCCGGTGTGGGCTTAGTTCTTAGAATACTTTCTGTAACTTTATAAATATAATACTCTTTATGATTATTGTTAGTCTCCTCAAGGATCTACCAGAATTCCATTCTCTCCTTATTTCTTCAACCCCCCCCCCCCCCGCTTCAGTATCATCCCTTTCCACTTTGAATTTCCACTTTTGCTTGTATAACTACTGTGTAGCTCTAAAATAGCCCTCCAGATCAGGTAATCCAAAACCACCTTGTTCTGTTGGGAGGATCAGCTTATCACAATTAACTCTTGCCCTCTTCTCCTTTCAGATAAACTCCTTCAACTCTTTCTTAATTATTGCCCATAACTTCTCCTCTTTTTGATAAATCTATACTTTATCTGTATATAAAACTAAATTGACTAAAACATTTTCACTGCTTGTATCTTACTATCTATATCTATAAACAAGAGCTTCCAAAATTTTATTTTGTTGTATTATCTTTTATTTAGTCTCTTTCCACAGGTGCCATAACAGAAGTCTTTTTAGTCCACACTCCTGAATACCTCATCTTATGGTGTCCCCATAAATATGGGTAAAACAAGGTGCACTTTCTTACTTTTAGGAATAGAATAGAATAGAATATTTTCAACATAATTAGGGATGGAATCTTTTTATAGTCTTAGTTTTATTTATTCCATAAGGTGATGTACCCATAAAAAAGTCTGACTTTATAAAGATAATCAGGATATCCACAAAGGACAAGGGTAAAGTTGAGGGATGTCAAGGATCTACTGGGGAATTCAGGACTGAAAGAACCCGGAAGACAGGAAGAACACCACACCTCTCAAGTGTACCTCATTATGAGGAACGTTCCACATTTTTGGTCTTAAAATGTCCATTTTCCTCCCAGTTCCACATTGCAAGAGTAAGCCACACATTCTGTATTCAGAATTACTTTAATTGATTTGCACTGTTAATAATATTAAATCATATTAATTCATCAAATGAACCGTTTATGCATATAAAGAAACACATTTTAACTATCTTGTGAGCTTCCTGGTTGAAATTGTTTGTAAGTTGTTAGTGAGCGTTCCACATTGTGACTATTTGTTCCATATTATGAGAGGTAGTGTTCCCACATTTTGTAGCTGGAAGGTTGAGAACTATGAGCAGAACTGTATCCAACACTAGGTGACCTAGGCAGCTGCCTAGGTCATGTGCTGGCTTGAGGGGCCCAACTTTGATATAAAAAATAACAGTTTTGATAAATAAAACAAGCCCCAACACCTCAAGGAAGACTTCTGTAAATACAGTAAGGCTTTAGGACCTCACAGGAGACTACTGTAAATAAGGGCAAGCCCCAGAAACCTCAGCATTAGGTCAACATCCTAGCTGCGGGAAATTTGATTTAGGACATCAGAGCAGCCAAATGAGGAAATCCAAAAGGATCTTTAGAAGGGAAGTATGTAGCACAAAAGGAGCTATTCCAATGAGCGCAGCAAACAGAGTTGAGCCTCTATATGTGTATGAAATTCCAGGAGGAAGGGCGCTGTTGATTGTTAAGAGACTTTGTTCAGAGCCAAACCTTGAACATTAATTATTGGCAAGCAAGGGCCTTAAAATCTCCGTACTAACTGCCCAGTCTCCTTAGAGGTTCATAGTTATGCCGTTCAGTGTCCGTGACACAACACTTGCCTTTGGCGAAGACGGCTGTGGGTTCTTTTCCCACAGAATTATAATTTATATTTATATAAAGGCTCGCCAGATTGAGTAGTATAACGTTTTTCTCTGTGTGTTAGCTCTGCGGCTTTAAAATAATTTATTTTTCATTCTCTCTTAAGACATTTCTTTCCTGGCCAGTAAAACTCTGACGTTGGCTTACTCCATAGATAAATGCTTACGTGCTACATGAGAGTCAGCAGACAACTGATTGGATCACTCGCGTGCAAATGTTGTTTGAATCAGTCTTGGGCATATGATATTCTGGCGGGATAAGGATTGCTGTTCGCGTAACCGTAGTCTTGAAAAGTGTAGTTTATGGGTTTGGTAAGAATGACTGACAACATCTGTCGATTGACGAATTATTAAGGATTTACGATTAGCCCATTATTTTGGTTGAATTATAAAACTGTAATGTAAAATATATTATCTGATATTGACTACTTTTACAGCTTTTGGTATGTGTATTATTGGTACCATGGCACGCCTTATAATAAGCCGTTTTTCCAAAATGTTCTTCAGGGGGATGAAAAACACCTGCTTCGGTGGCAGTAATTGCAGCTCAGAATTTCTTAAGGAGGGTATGTCGTGCTTTTAGCTTATGCTGTCTTAGTTTTGTGCTCACGAATAATTTCTTGTGACTTAAATTTTAGTTTAAACCCACGTTTTAGGAAAATAGTCCTATTTGTAATAAACAGTTTTTTTTTGTTTGTTTTTGCTTATAAAAGACAAATGTGTCTGCTTCTTGGTCTTTTTGTCTGCGTCATTAGTTAAGACTTCTATCAGGGCTAACCAGTAATATACTTTTTAAAGATGGCCAAGAAAAAATAGCTACCGTGGTCAGTTCGGGGTTTTGGGGAAAATAAAAAATTAATTTTTATATGTTTTTATATAACATAATTGGCTTCCATTTTATTTTTGTGCTTCTTTTGTAATTTGTTTAGGATTAGTTTCCAAAAACTTCTTTAATTTAGAGACTTTTATATTTTTTTTAATTTGGAGTGGAATTGCTGACATAAAAGTATTGATTCCCATGGGTACTTTTACTTCATTATGCTCTCAACTCTCATCTGATTCAGACTTAGTTTGTGCCATGTTGACAAAGTAGTTTGGACAGCTTAGAAACTCTGTGAGCTGAGTGCTGTTATATAAAGCACATGCCATAACAATAAGTCTCCGGAAGAGATCACTATAACTGAAAATTCATAAAACTTAGGTCTGCCTACCATATATGAGCTTTCATTGTTATGGGTTTCATCAGTTGTGCTTCTATCCCTGTGAAGGCTAACATTGGTCTTGTACCATTATTAGCTGGAACCTTAATTGGTGTGCAGGCACTCTTTCTTATAGAAAGCATTCTTAGGGACTTTCTTCTGTTTTTCACGACCCATTCTTGCCCTCACAGAAAAGGTTGTTTGAAATAAGCTATTATTCTTTGTATAAAAATTATTGTCACAAAACTATTCATAGACCAACTTATAATATTTTAATAAAATTGCTACAGTGAAACTGTGTGCAATTTGTGACATTTTATTAAACTTACCCTCAAAACATAATACACTGCAGGACATAAGACAAATAGTTTGATCTGATTGATTGGGTATAGAGGTTCTGAACCACACACACACACACACACACACCTGAAAATCATGGAGTTGACATGACTGTCCTGTTCTCAGAACAGTTATGGTGAAAATTAAGTGGGATTTTCTTAGGGGTGGAGGAAGGGCAGCTTTCTGTTATTGTGCTGTTTCCCTGAAAATGTTTTATATGGAAAATACCTTCCCTAGATGAACTGCCCTCCTTATGGAGGGTAACAGTAACAATAAATTGTAACATTTAGGTAGATTCCCAAGCAGTGTTTATATACCTATAGGAGACAGTTACATGATCCCCGGTAGTGTGGACCGTAGTCCATGTGCCAACTTGTAATTTGTCTTGTACAGTGACTTTTCTGAAGTATGCTGCTAATGTAGGTACTGCTCTTGTGTAATATGCGGATACTCTGTCTTGCATTACACTTGTTATGGCAAAAACAATACAGAGGATCAGTCATGCTTTTTGACATGTAAGCATTATTTTTCTTTCACGAGTTAGACAAAAACAGCTCATTTTTAACTCTTTAATTCTGCTAATGAAATGCTTGAATTTTCTTGGCACATCGTGCATGTGTAGAACATATTCATCTTCATTCTGATGATTTTGGTAAATGACTGGCAAGTTGTTGTCACACTGCCAGCTCAGCTATCGGGAATTTTGTAAATAATTCTATGTCATTTATGAATATTGATATGATTTATATAGACGTGTGTGTAAAGTACTGAGCTAAAATGTAACTACAGCATGCCCTATTGGAAAGAACAGGAATGTACCTGCACTGTTGTGACTGTTTAGATGTATATGTTTAATGGAAACTGGAACACAGGAGGTTAACATGAAAAAAATTCAGAGAAAATAGTTGAAATTAATTTTTTTTTTTATAATTACTGGGCCATAAACAGACTATGTTATCTGTCAGTTTCAGTGCAGTAGCAGACACAGTGCCCAGAGCTGGAAGTTTTTTTGTATCGTCTTGATAGTGTTTTTGCGCGTTTTTGTGCATAGTGCAACAGCAGGCAGCGCCGCCTAATTGGGTTTAACTATTCCTGGCTCCACAAAGTCTGCTCTTCACTTTTTCCCTTAGAACTGCTCTATCTCTCAATTTAAACACCATATTCTCATTCTAAGGCCCTTCACTGGTCCAATTAAGTAATCCTACAAGTTAGCACTATTAAACCATAAGCACTACTTACTCTTATACTCTCTACGATTACCCTGTCCTGTATTGGTCCGTCTTAAATTCAGTTTCCCTATATTACTCTAGCATGTCCAAAGGTCAGTCAATGGTTTCCTCTCCAGTCCAGCTGGTGAATCTGGGAATTTTGAGGCAATGTTACAACTGTCTCATGTACACGGACAACCCTCTCCTCCTCCAAACAGGTTCAAATATATGTGAGAGATGCAACTATTTAGCCAAACTGGAGGCTGAGCTCTCTCATCTCAAAACTGGTGTAACCAGTCAGGAGGAGAAGGTAACCTCACACAACACAATTCCAGTATCACATAGTCCCACCACATCAGCGAACCAAACACATAAATACACAAAACATACTCGGAGGCTCAAAATAAAAATCTACCTAAGCAACAGAGACCTCCAAAGCAGACATCCAAGCAAACGCTACCTCAAAACAAAACACGCACAACACATAACCCACAAAGTCAGTGTGCCAAGCAGCCACAGCCCTTAAGGCTGAATAACACACCTGATACTCTTGTAATAGGTGACTCTATTGTCAGGCGCACTGACGTCCCGCTCACCAGGCTGAATAAAGAGAAGGTCACGGTGAGCTGCCTGTCGGGTGCTAGGATCCGCCACATAACGCAAGCACTCAGGTCACTCCAAAGCAAATACAAATATGACTCAGTCATTGTACATGATGGTGTGAATGACCTGAGACGTACCTCCCTGGACTACATGAAAAGAGACATAGAAGAACTCTCTGATCATGTAGCCCAGGCTGGTATGACCCTGACCTTGAGCAGCATCTTACCCTCACCTAGAATGATGCCACAGTACAAAGACAAAATGATCGATTTTAACAATTGGCTAAAATTTTGGTGTCATTCAAAGGGGATCCAGTGTCTGTCAGCCTGGGATGACATGCTCGACAAGCCACGTTGCTTCGCTAGGGACGGCTTGCACCTGTCACCACTGGGCTTTTGGATATTGGCAAAGGCTCTTGCCACCCGCATAGTGCCTTTTTTAGGCAAGGCTCAAAAGTCAAACCCACCCCCATAGACAGCACAAGGAACAAGAAACTAAGGGTAATGCTGCTAAACTCCAGAAGTCTTAACCTCAAGATGCATGCACTCGAAGCTCTCCTCAGTATGGAGAACATCAATATCTGTGCAGTGACAGAAACCTGGTTCAAGGCTCCAGAGAGCACCCCAGCACTACCAGGCTATACCTCATATCATGTTTTTCGGCCCCAAAACCCGGACCGAACCACAAAAGGAGGGGGAGTTTCCATATTTATCAAGGATATCCACACCTCCAGGTTAGTGGCATTGCACGGTATCGGAGACCATCCATGTGCAACTAACAGTGGGCAAGACTGCTTTTCAGTTTATAGCATCCTACAAACCACCCTCTCAAAGTCAGGAATCCCACTCGGCTTTCCTGAAAACATTGGAGAACATGAAGATCTCTCCGAACACCATTATATTGGGCGACTTCAACTACCCAAACATTGACTGGGAGCACTACTCAAGCCCCAGCACCTTAGCCCAAAGGTTCCTGGAAATTATAAACTCAAATGCTATGGAACAACTAGTCACCACTCCCACAAGAGGGGACAACATACTAGACCTGATCATTACCAGCATGGGGACTCTATGCTCCACACCAGAAGTATATCCCTCATTGGTAAGATCAGACCATAAATTAATTTCACTGGATGTCCACATCCCGACCCCACCCAGCCCAGAAAACCACAGTGAAAAACTTCTCAAAGCGAACTTCTCACTTCTCAAAACCGAAGTGGAATCCTTCAAGGCCCCAGGGCCAGTGGAAACTACGGCCCAAACTGCAGAATCCTATATACGCATTCTACGGACATCTCCAGGAATGCATGGATCATGCTATCCCAAACAAAACCAAGACCCAATCATCCAAAGGCAGGCGTCCAGTCTGGTGGACCCCTGCCATAAATAAACTGTACAACAGAAGGAGGAAGCTACTACATGATAGAGCGAAATCCCTAATAGGGAAGGCATCTCTGATCAGTACTAGCAAAAAATTACGATCCCTCATAAAATCCTCCAAGGCCAGCTTCGAGAGAAAAATTGCACAGGACACCAAAGACAATCATAAGGCTTTTTTCAGTTATGTTAGAAACCTGGGATGCAACTCCCAGACTTGTTCTGAGTTGATTCTAAACGACAAAAAATACACTGAACCCACAGACATCGCCAATATCCTGGCAGACAGGTTCAGTGCAAACTTCTCCCCCCCTCCCTCCCAAAAGAGCAAGTATCTATCCCGGCAGAGGGCTGCCTCCCAAACATCTCTGATGCTCAGGTGAAGGCTGCCCTCTCCAAAGCAAAAAACACTGCTTCCATGGGACCAGATGGCGTCCCAGGTTGCGTCCTACATGAACTCCAAGAGGAACTAATCCCTGAAATAAAACAGCTATACAATTTCAGCCTCACTACAGGATATGTGCCCACAGAATGGCGTACAGCAACAGTGGTCCCACTCCACAAAGGCGGAGCCTCTACGGACCCTGGAAACTATCGCTCCATAAGCCTGACTAGCTTAGTCTGCAAGGCTATGGAGAGGATAATCATGGAGCTCATAAACAAAGACATTGGGGACCTACAGACACTAGATCCTACCCAGTTCGGCTTTGTCAAGGGCAGATCCTGCCTTTTGAACCTGGTTGATTTCTTCGAAACAGTCACCAAAGCCATAGATGAAGGGAAGGTAGTCCACACAGCCTATCTGGACCTTGCAAAGGCATTTGACACAATACCCCACTCGGGCATCATAGATAAGCTATCCAGCTTAAATATAAACCCCTATGTCACAAGATGGGTCGCAAACTGGCTCAAAGACAGAACCCACAGAGTGAGAGTTGCTGGAGCCATGTCAGACTCGAAACCGGTCACAAGTGGCGCCCCACAGGGTTCTGTCCTGGGACCACTCTTGTTTGGTATATACTTTTCTGAGGTACAGGCAAACGTGGGAGGAGTATGGCTCACCAAGTTCGCAGACGACTGCAAACTGGGCGCCATAATCAGCTCTTCAGCTGACACAAACATCCTTCAAAAAGGTCTCACAGAGACAGATAACTGGTGCCAGCGCCATGGTTTAAAGCTAAATGCCAAAAAATGTATAGTCATACCCTTTGGCAAAAACAATGTGCCCACAAATTACCACATAGGCGGAAACCCATTAAGTACAGAGAAAGTTATTAGGGACCTGGGGACCCAAGTTGATAGCACTATCTCCTTTGAAATCCACATTGCCAAAGTGGTTAGAAAGACCTTCTACATAGCCCACCTCATCACGAAGGGTTTCACATCTAGATCAAGAGAGGTAATCGTGCCCCTTTATTCATCCCTCATCAGGCCCATCATAGAATACAGTGCCCCTTTTGGGATGTACCTTACCTGACACCTGCAGCAATTAGAAAGACCCCAAAAGTATCTCACCAAGAGGATCAAGGGTCTCAAACAGATGCCATATGCTGCTCGGTTAAAAAAACTCCAGCTCTACTCAGTTGCATACAGCCTACTTCGAGGCGATCTATGCCTGACATACAAAGCTATGTCAAATCCAGAATTAATGGACATGCTCCACCTCAGTAAATCTAAATCCCTTAGAGCCACACGCTCGAGGGACTTGTACCTCAGCACAGAAATAAATAGAACTTGCTGGAGGGACAGGTTCATAACCCAGAGGCTCCCTTCGCTCTGGAATAGAATTCCAGTTCATGTGAGGCAGAGCACCTCACTGAATCTCTTCAAGAGGAATCTCGATAGGTGGATGGGGGATCGTAGGTTTGTCCCAGGGATTACTCCCGTGTCACTATTAGACAGAGGCACAGTAAACTAAACCTTAAAAAGGGCACAGTATACTCAAATCAAGGGGTGGCGTAAGCCATACAGAATCGGGCTAGGCTTATAATTGCCCCAGGGCAGATAGCCTAGTATGAACCTATGAAGAAGTGTTTTATTGTTTTGTGACTTCTATGATCTGCAAACATCTGAGAGATATGTATTTTCCATTGAGAGATGCTAAATTATGCTAGTTTCTGACAAGGGGGTTAAGCTTGGGAACTGAAAGTCAGGTGACAAAAAGTGATGTCATCCAAGCTAACCCAGCAGAAATATTTGATATTAATTGAAGAACTCTCTCAGAGAGAGAGAGACAGTGCATTTTGTATTTGTCTTTGACCTGACAACATCTACTCATCACCACATCTGCACTTGCTTTGCTGTAAGGAAGTTTCTATGGTATAGTAACTCTCTTAGATTCAGATAGGAATATAGTAAAGCATAGCTTATATGTTTTTATATTTATCTGAGAATGCCCTGCAATGCTGTTTTAAATATTTCCTGTGATTTTGAGCTCTAATGTAACCGATTATTTACTGAGTATTTTCTTGTTCTTTTATTATTTATTATTAAATATATTTCAATCGTTTAATTGTGGCTGGTCTGTTTAGAGATATTTAAGCTGTTAGAGTACTTGCTTGGTGATAGTGTACATGCCACTCCTAAATAGCCTTGCTCTTGGTCAGACTATCATTTAGATTAATGGTAACATTACACAGCAGGACTGTACACCATTTGTTAAGGGCCTTAAAGTAGCTGCTAAGTAGTGGCGTGTGGCAGTGGAAACTACCTTATAGTCTGGGCAGAAGGAGGCATAGCTAGTAAACCTGTGTCAGCTTTTCCCAGGAGTGTGTGTGTTTGTATATAAATCAAATCTCAAAAGAGTTTGTGCATCAGCTACTTTGGCAGGGACACGAAGCACTGGTTGGACAGAGAGGGTGCTGGAGATCTTGGTGTGGGCACTCAGCTGAGATCTCAACCCTATTGCTGTGCTAGTGAGAAGTCTCATTGTGGATCTGGAGAAAGAGATCTCTGTGTGCTCTTAAGGGAAATTGCACTTTCCTTTGTGTGTACTTATCCTCCCAGTGTGTACGTTCCAAACTGTTGCCAGTGGTGAGGATTGAGGCTCTTTGATTACACTGCTAATGCAGGGGTGTCACATATTAATTGCTCGTCAGTTGTGGGATAGCCACATCACATGATTGGTTTGTAGTGGTGTGGATATTGAATTCCTGTAGCCTGTAAACAGTGGTCACTTAGGAAGGTGTTTGTACTCTCAATCAGCTACACAGTGAACATTCAGAGTTTCGTATCACAATTGTTTTATGTGTTTTTGTTAGCTTCGTTAGTCAGGCAGAGCAGGCAGGCACATCAGCAGAGGAGTATGGCAAGCTGACAAGGAGCCAGTTGGCTGATATGTGCCAGGCTAAAGGACTGGTGCATGTCAACCTGACTAAGGCAGAAATGATTGTAGCCTTGGGCACAGCTGCATCACAGACCAGCAAGCAGGAGGACAACCAGGCTGGCCTTGGAGATGTACCACTCTCAGAAAATGGACAGTTCAACCTTTCCACACAGGACTTAAAAATCAGTCTGGAGTTAGAGTCTTGAACTGGAGGCCAGTCGTTTGGAAATAGAAGCAGCAGAGAAACTACGACATCTGGAAACTGAGGAGAATGAGAGGCAGAGGCAACATGAAAAGGAGATGTTGACCCTTCGCCAGGGTCATGGAGGTAATGGGTAAGCGAGTAACCGAACCCCAAAAGCAACAAAGGTCAATAAATTTCTTCCTCAATTTACAGAGGGGTATAATTTTGATAGTGTCATTCATATGTTTGAATGGGTATCTAAACAGTATAATGTTGACCAAGGGCTCTGGGTACGGTACAGTTTCTGACCCCCTTACTCCATGGTAAAGCTGTAACTGCTATTTCTAAATTGTCTGATACTGATTGCTTAAATTATAATACTGTAAAAAACTGTCTTTTAGAATGTTTTAATTTAACACCAGAAGCTTATAGGAAAAAGTTTCATGAGCATAGACGCAAGGCAAATAAAAGTGTGTGTAAATATATTGCTGAACTAAGCACTTATTTTCATAGGTAGGTGAGTAGACGTCAGGTCACCACTTTTGAAGGGCTGGCAGACCTTTTGGTGAGGGAACAAGCCCTTAGCACTTTGCATGAGGACATGAGAATCTGGTTAGCTGATAGACAATCCAATACTGCAGATGAGTTCGGGAAGAAGAGAGACCTATAGTTAACAAACAGGGTGTCACTGCATAGGAAAGGGATACCCAGTGCTGCTCATGGGTCTAAGGGAACCCATGGTGGGCAACCCAGACTGCCCCAACAGAGTATGCCAGCAGCAGGGGAAGCCACTAGTCCAGGTACATGTCCAGGACCAATGGTTAAATGTTTTAAATGCAACCAGTGGGGCCATGTAACATATAGATGCCCACGGAGGCAAGGTGGGTAACAAAAGGTGGGAGAGCCGGTAAGTGGGAATGTCAAAGTGCCAGAAGTAAGCTGTCACAAGAGAACAAGGGTACCAAACTACTACAAGAGGTCATATCCTATCTTAGTGGATGAGAAAGAGGCCACTGCTAAGAGAAACACAGCCTCTGACCTAACCATTGAGAAGCCTGCAATGGTTAAAGAAGAGCACTACTTGCTTGGGCAGTCTACTCCAGTCAGAGCTTTTGGAGGGACTCCATTCCAAATACCTTTGGCTAGGGTTCACCTTGACGGGGAGGATGGAAAAGGAAGCAAGCAAGTAGGTGTGTTTGAGGATATCCCTGCAGATGTCTTGATAGGGAATGATTTTGATAATGCAGTACCTTGTGTGCATGCAGATGCAGTTACAAGCAGTCAGGCTTGGAGACAAGCATGTGGGTCTGGTAGCCCAGGGGAGACCCAGACAGACTGCAAGTTACAGCCAGGACCAGTGAGGTGGTTACTTCAGGGAGGGAGCTAGCCAGTAGCAGGGAGACAGAAGGTGAGCCACAGCTGCTTGTGGGTACTGATGTTCCCTTGGACAGAGTGACTGCAAGGGCAGAGGTGAGTAGTAGTATCCAGGCTGACAGTGAGACACTGCTGTCAGAGGATGCCAGACTTTCTGTGGAAGGGGAGCTGGGAAGGGTAACAAAGAGAGAGTTGAGACAGGCTCAGCTCTCAGACCCTAAATTACAAGGCCTGAGAGAGGTAGCTAGTGAGGCACCTGATTTTCAAGGGACGAGGGAATCTGTATACTGGGACAAAGGGTTACTGTATAGAGAGTGGATCCCTGAGGGAGGGTTAGAGGATGAGAGAATACAGCATTGGTAGTGCCCAGAACCTACCATCTGGCACTCCTAACCATAACCCATGATATTCCATTTGCAGGTCATATGGACATAATGTACCAAAAGACATATTATGCTGAACTTTTTTGGCCCGGGATTTCTTGAAATGTAACAGGGTACTGCGGGACCTGTGAGCAGTACCAAAAGGTAGGCAAGGAAGGAGACAAGATGAAAGCTCCTTTGATGCCTTTGCCTGTGACTGAGGAGCTGTTTCAGAGAGTCGCTATGGATATTGTGGGGCCTCTGAGTACCCCAAGTTCCACAGTGAAAAGCTATATCCTAGTGGTAGTAGATTATGCTACCAGATACCCTGGGGTGGTGGCTCTGTCTTCTATTGAGGCAGAAAAGGTGGCAAATGCTTTGTTAGAGATTTTCAGCAGGGTAGGTTTCTCAAAAGAAATACTGACTGACAGAGGTGCCTATTTCATGTCAGACCTGCTGGCTTGTCTGTGGAAGCACTGCGGGATGAAGCATCTAAAGACGACCCCCTACCATCCCCAGACTAATGGTCTTGTTGAGAGGGTAAACACTACACTCAAGACAATGCTACGGGCATTTGCAGACCAGTTTAAGAGGGAGTGGGACAGGTGTTTTCCTCATCTATTGTTTGCTTATAGAGAGGTGCCCCAGGAATCCACAGGTTTTCACCCTTTGAGTTGCTGTATGGGCATAGGAAGAGGAGACCTCTAGATTTGATTTGTGATGAGTGAGAGGGTGAGTGTGTATCCCACAAGGAGTCTGTTGTGGCATATGTCCTAAACCTCAGGACAAGGCTCGGGGAACTCATGGGCTTGGTCCGGGAGAACCTGGCAGAAGCCCAACAGCAGAAAAAGGTCTGGTATGACAGGAATGCTTGAGCTAGAGAGTATGCTGTAGGGCAACAGGTTATGGTTCTCATTCCTGTCAGACACAACAAGCTGCAGGCAGCTTGGGAGAGACCATTCAAGGTGGTAAGGAAGGTTAGTGATGTTAACTACATGGTAGAACTGCTAGGCAGGAGGCAGGGGCATAAATTGCACCATGTTAACATGCTGAAACCTTACCATGATAGAGAGGCCCTTGTGCTGAGTATTTGCAGTGGATGGCAGTAGGAGGCTGAGGGGGATCTGGTGACTGATCTCCTCAGTGAGGCTCAGGCTGACACCTCAGTGGAAAGGGGAGCAATGTCCAAGCAGCTATCCCCTACCCAGGTTTGAGAAATCTGAGCATTGTTACAGGAGTCTGGGGACATGTTCACTGGGAAACCAGGGTGCACCCACCTGCTGCAACACCATGTGGGTACAGGACCACAAAGGCGTATTAAGCAGGTCCCTTATAGGGTGCCTGAGAGAGTCAAACAGACTCTGAGGGAGGAGATAAAGTAAATGTTGGAACTAGGGGTAATCCAGGAGTCCTGCAGTCCCTAGGCCTCCCCAGTGGTGCTGGTACTAAAGAGGGATGGCGGCACCAGGTTTTATGTGGACTACAGAAAATTAAATAGTCACACAGAGTCAGATGCTTACCCCATGCCTAGGACAGATGAAGCCCTAGAGCATCTGGGTGGGGCTAAGTATCTTACCACTATTGATCTTACCAAGGGTGACTGGCAGATGCCCTTGACTCCCAGTGCTAGAGAGAGGTCAGCCTTTGACTCCTTTTGGCTTGCATGAGTTCACGAAGATGCCCTTTGGAATGAAAAATGCCCCAGCGACTTTCCAGAGGCTGGTAGATCATATCCTAACAGGAGCAGAAGATTTTGCCCATTGCTTACCTGGATGATATTACCATCTATAGCCATTCCTGGCAAGAGCACCTTCAGCATGTCAGGGAGGTGCTGGGCAGACTGCAAAGGGCAGGGTTGACCATTAAGCCCAGTAAATGTCAGGTGGGTATGGCAGAGGTCTCCTACCTGGGACTAGAGTGGGCAGTGGTAAGATCAGGCCAGAACCTGCCAAAGTGGAAGCCATTCAGGCATGGCCTACCCCTGTTACCAAAAAAGCAGGTGAGGTCATTCTTACGGACAGCAGGGTACTTCAGAAAGTTTGTCCCCAATTATAGTAACATAGCTGCTCCCCTCACAGGCCTGACAAGGAAAAACAAGCCAGATAAGATAGTGTGGACCACAGCATGTGAGCAGGCATTCCAGTACCTTAAAGGAGCTTTGGGAGGGCCCCCTGTGTTAGCCAGTCCAGATTACATCAAAGAATTTGTTGTGCAGGTGGATGCTTCAAACCATGGGGTGGGTGCTGTACTCAGCCAGGTCTGCTCAGACGGAGAAGAGCACCCAGTGGTATATCTCAGTCGTAGGCTCCATCCCAGGGAGGAATGTTATGCAGCTGTAGAAAAGGAATGTCTAGCCATAGTGTGGGCACTGCAGAAACTTCAGCCTTATCTGTATGGAAGGAAATTCACTGTAGTTACAGACCACAATCCCTTAACATGGCTACATTGAGACAGCCAGCAAAATGCCAAGTCACTAAGGTGGAG
The DNA here is from genome assembly GCF_019279795.1 of Protopterus annectens. Lineage (NCBI taxonomy): Eukaryota > Metazoa > Chordata > Ceratodontiformes > Protopteridae > Protopterus > Protopterus annectens. The sequence goes on along the minus strand of NC_056741.1, from coordinate 890,388,926 downwards.
CCTAGGTTTGCAAGCATATGATATAACAGTGCAGCACTACTGTAGGGTTAGCAATGGCAATGCAGATGGCCTTTCAAGACAGGGAATGGAGTGAGGTATTCCCAGAGAGTCAACTCTCTCAAGGAGAGTTTCTCAAGGGTCATGTGAAAAACTAGCTTGAGTTTTTTTTTTTTTTTTGGTGGGGGGGGGGGGGAGGGATGTCACACTGCCAGCCCAGCTATCGGGAATTTTGCAAATAATTATATTTCATTTGTGAATGTTGATATGATTTATACAGTAGTATGTGTAATGTACTGAGCTAAAATGTAACCACAGCATGCCCTATTGGAATAGAACAGGAATGACCTGCACTATTGTGTCTTTTTAGATGTATATGTTTAATGGAAAATGGAACACAGGAGGTTACCTTGAAAAAAATTCAGAGAAAATAGTTGAAATTAAATTGTTTTTTATAATTACTGGGCCATCAACAGAAGATATTATCTGTCAGTTTCAGTGCAGTAGCAGACACAATGTCTAGAGGTGGAAGTTTTTTGTATTGTCTTGAAAGAGAAGTAATTACTAGGTTTAAGATGTAGAAGTAGTTTATTGTTTTATGACTTCCAGGATCTGCAAACATCTGAGAGATATGTATTTTTCACAGAGCGATGCTAAATTCTTTTAATTTCTGACAATATGTGTTTAGCTTGGGAAATGAAAGTCAGGTGACAAAATGTGATGTCATCTAAGCTAACTCAGCAATAATATTTGATATTAATTTAAGAACTCTCTGAGAGAGAGAGACACTGCATTTTTTGACCTGACAACATCCACTCATCACCACATCTGCACTTTGCTGTAAGTAAGTTTCTAGGGTATAGTAACTCTTTTAGATTCAGAGAAGAATATAGCAAAGTATAGTTTAGATGTTTTCTTTATTTATTTGAGACTGTCCTGCAATGTTGCTTTAAATATTTCCTGTGATTTTGAACTCTTATGTAACTGATTAATTAATTGACATTGAAAGTGTGCTGACCAACAGCATTACAGTCTGGTATGGGATCTGTAATAATCAGGATCAGAAGGCTCTTGAGAGTTATAAGGTCGGCATAAAGATCATTGGCACCTCCCTTACACCTCTGGAAGATCTACACAAATGGCGGTGCATCAACAGGGCCAGTAAGATTTCCAGCAATTCAATGCATCCTGCCAGTGGTCTGTATACTTGCCTCTCCTCAGGCAGGCTATACAGAAGCTTGACTAAATAACAGTTTATTTCCACTCATCATTAGACTGTTGAACTCTTGGGAAAAAATGAACGATGAGTCTGTCAAAACACTGAACCACTTCTATTACATAATTAGCCTATCAAGTGGCTTATTTTATGGATGTCCAATAACCAAGTGCAATACTAAGGTATCTCACCTACCACACTGAAGCTTTAAGTGCAGTATACAAACTGTGTAATAACTCAGTCTAATCATAGATATGCTGCTGTTGTTTCAATTTTACTTTGACAATATTACCTTCATATTGTTCCTTGTCTTCCTTGTCTCCTGTTCTGGAATGGGTGTGGGTCACTGCTGTCCTACTTTATACTTACTGATTGCTACTTATTAAATTTCTGCTGTGATATTTTGTTAATTTTTCTCTGTCTATATGTGCAACTGTTTCCTGCATTGAGATTGAAGGATTGTAATTTTGTTCAGCTACACTGCTGTGTAGTTCTGAATGACAATAACATTTACTTTGACGTTGACTTTAACTGATTACTTACTGAGTATTTTCTTGTTCTTTTATTATTTATTATTAAGTATAGTTAAACATTTTAATTGTGGCTGGCCTGTTTAGAGATATATAAGCTCTGAGAGTACTTGTATATCTGTTTGGTGACACTGTACAGGCCACTCCTAAATAACCTTGCTCTTGGTCAGACTACCATTTGGATTAATATTAACATTACACAGTAGGATTGGACACTCTTTGTTAAGGGCTTTAAAGTAGCTGATAAGTAGTGGCTGGTGGCACTGGAGACTACGTTATAGTCTGGGCAGAAGGGGCATAGCTATTAAACCTGTGCCAGCCTTTCCCAGGAGTGTGTGTGTTGTATATAAATCAAATCTCAAAGAGTTTGCATGTCAGCTACTTGGGCAGGGACACAAAGCAATGGTTGAACAGAGAGGGTGCTGGAGATCTTGGTTTGGCCACTCAGCTGACATCTCAACCCTATAGCTGTGCCAGTTGGGAGTCTTATTGGGGATCTGGATAAAGAGGGAGAAACCAGCCCCAGACAGACTGTGATCTCTGTGTGCTCTTAAGGGAAATTGCACTTTACTGTGTGTGTACTTGTCATCCTCCCAGTGTGTACATTCCTCACTGTTGCCAGCGGTGAGGATTGAGGGTCTTTGATTACTGGGCCAGTGCAGGGGTATCACAGTTGTATACACTGATTTAGATTAATCTCTGCTATAACTGTTTTCATAATTGAAGTGTTTGTCTTCCCTAACATCTCTTCATTATGAAATACCAAGTAAAGTGTTTTGTACATTAGTTTGAAACTTGGAAATTCTTCTGCCTGAGATTTTTTTTTTGGGGGAGGGATAATTTCAAATCTGTTGCATCTTTTGGTACATACACAGATAAACAGACATTTTTTTTCAACATAAGTGCAGTTTCCTGTAGGAAGTAAAACGTCTTTTCTTTTTAATTGCCCTAGGTCAAAAACTTGTTTTAGACAGATACTAACTGAAAGTTCTGCAGCTTCCCTACACTTCATTGAGTCTAAAGTGGATGAGTTTTCTTTTGTGGTTGAACTCTGCATTCTCTGTTTTCTGTAGAAAATCACCATTTTTAAAGTCTATAAGTTGTTTGCGTGGCTATAGTTTTTTTTCTTTGAAGCACTCCCCACCAAAAAAAATAAAAAATAAAAAAAAAATGTTTTAAGGTTGAGTTCCCAACAAGTTGAGCACTGAATTGAGACCTTGTTGATTTGAACATCAGCCTCATAGCTGGAGCTTCTGCTTCTGTAAATGAAAAACTGAGACGTATTAACATTTATTGATGAACCCGCCACATCATCAAATATATGGGTCAAATAATCCAAGAGAATTAATATAGTACAATTTAAAAAGTTCAGCCCTTATGAAGCAGTCCGGATGACAAATTTCCTCTGCTTGTGAAGGTAATATTTTATTGCATTTGTTTTTCTGTTTTCTTTTAGGGCATTTAAAACTTAACGTGAAAATAAATTGCTGGTAGAAATTAAAATTCTGTATTCCATGCTGATAGATTCAGAGATGTGAGACTGAAATGCAATGCACTGCCGTCATATTATGTCAGTAAGAACCTGTGAGGAAGTAAGAGTCATGCTGGAAATGTGATCATACTGACTTAAGGAGAGTATCATGGTTGTCTGGGCCACGAGAGAGCTATTCACATTACATTTAACTTGACTTGTTTTGCTTTAAGTAGTACCTTTGGAAAAAGAGGAAATGGAGAGAAGGCCTATATTAAGGTGCGAGTGCATGGTAAGGCTAAACAATTTATCTTCCATATTATCTTGTGAGGAATGAGGGAGCAAATGATCTTGACTAAATTGCTGTGGCTTGTGGTAGATAGGTTTACTTCTGGAAGGTCATGTGTACATTGCGTTGAAATAGGTTTACTTCTGGAAGGTCATGTGTACATTGTGTTGAAATATGTAAGTATGCAGCTTCCATTCATGGCCTAGTGTTATTTCCTGATTAAAGCATCCAATAATTGACTTTGTAGACCTAAAGATGAATTAATGAGAGTTGGATGTTTTATTGTAAGGCTTATTTGAAACCACAGATTCTCTTTGCACAGCTGAAAGTTTCTGTTTCCTCCTTGTTTATAGTGGTATTGACTGTTTTCACTTTATTCTGTCCTGGCTGTAGTGTTAAGGGGTCTTTTGAAGCACTCTGGAAAACCTGTCAGGAACATTTTGCAGATGGAAAAACTTTCTTGATTTACCAGACGCAGTTCTAACTTTACAGATGTTTGTCCTTCCATTAATATTTTATTTAGATCATATGATTTCCACTTACACAGTAAACTGTCAGTTAACTGGAACTCAAGCAACCAGCACTCTCAAGCAACCGGCAAACAAAACAGAAAAAAATACAGTACAATTTTCATGTGTTTCACTTTCTGATTTCCCCCCGCAGAAACATACCTTATGTTTTTAGAGTTTTAGAGTTTTAAAAAGGAAGACAGGAATAAATTCCCTGTCTCCTCAACCTGAGAACAAGTCAAACCAAACAAATAGCATAGGGTACAGTATTAGTCAGGCCTATTTTTAACAGTAACTCTCAAGCAACCAGAAACTACAGTTATCCGGCATCTACCTATCCCCATGGGTGTCGGTTAACTGAGAGTTTATTGTACTTCAATAGGCTTTTAGAAAGTTGAAATGGGCAACAATATATTTTCTGTATAAAATAAACTAGTATTGCCACTGGATCAAGGAGGCCTTGAAGTCCCTAAATTTATCACTACAATGTATTTCAGCTGAGGCTTTTTTCACTACTTTATTACAAGATTATTCCACTGGTTGGAAATTAATACTTCAGACTCCATTGGGTGAAAGGAGGTCATACATTCATAGATGTTTAAAGGCTACTACATCTTATTACCACAAATGCCTTTCCAGTATCCCCATTCCAAACATTCTTTCTCCAAGATGGCCATTTCAGTCAGTCCTGGAGTAAATTTGTGATTACCTATCCAGTCATTTAGGTTATATTTAAGGAAGGAGAATGACTTGCAGGGGAAATTTATTCCAGCAGTTTTGGTGACACTGGGTTATAAACCGGTCACTTCACCATGTTTCATTATCTGTTAGTAAAGATTTAGTTATCTTGTTCTAGCATTGGTGAAGATATTAGACTTTTGGATATATAAGAGTTCTGGGACAGCTGTTTCTGTAATGGCATGGGAGGTGAATCAGAGACTTCTATTCTTTCTTGGTAGCGCAGGAATTTTAGGTCTGTGGTGTTTCTGGTTAGTAACATTTAGGGGCTTTCTGATTGTTTGATATGTTTAGTGCAATACATCCAAAATATGGTATTTTGTACTGAATAAATGGTCTGAACAGTGCTGAGTATAAAGGAATGATTACTTCCTTTGACAATTAGCTGTGCAAAATAAAAGGATTTCCTGACCGCCATTATCACAAAGTGGTGAAAAGAGAGGGAGCTATCAATTCAAGTTCCTAGGTCCCTGAGTACATTTTCATTTTGTAGTGCTGGGCTGTCTATACAGTATGATAAGGAAGGCTTTGTCTACCAGAAGTGACAGTACTACATTTAGTTTGAGCCTAATTTAATTACACCAAGAGTTTACTAGGGGGAGTTTATTCTAGAGGATTTTGGTGTAAATGGTAGCTTAACAACAGCCCCCAGTTTGCATTCATCTGCAGACTTTGCTAACCAGAGGTTTTGGTTCTCTGATTGGAGTTATGAGAAATAAATGCAGAAAAGATGAGGTCCCTGAACTGAGCCAGGAGAAAGACTGTTGGTCACTTTTATACTGTTAAGACACCTGCAGCCCACACTGTGTGGGTTCTGTCTTTCAGCCAGTTTATCATATCTTACCACATATGGATCAGTTTTTAAAGCATTTAGGTTCTGTATAATGCCAGCATTGGTAATGTTGTTGAAAGCCTGGACCAGAACAGGATATGTCATGCGTCCTGCTTGACTGTGATCTACAGCCTCTATAACACTTTCAAAGAAGTTTAGCAGATTCAGTAGACAGGATGTACTGTTCACAAAGCCAAACTGCTGGGGTTAAGTCTAATAAGTTTCTTGATATTTTAGTTTATGAAGTCTGTTATATGTTCCATGGCTTTGCAGGTGAGGCTTAGAAGGCTAGTAGGTCTGTAATTACTCAGATTGGTTATAAGGCCAATGTTTTGGAGGAGCATCACCACTACAGTGCACCACTCATCAGGGGCAAAACAAGTAGCTAAACGTAGGTTAAACAGTTTGAGCGTATCTGAAAGGATATGTCTAACCCTATTAATTAAGCAACTGGGTATATTGCTAGATCCCATGGAGGATGTTCTTTTGGTTTTGTTAGCACTTTCAGTAATTTTAGAGATAATTTTGGGAGTAAGGGATTCAGATATTTCAAGACATTTAGATAGAAGTCTCAAAGGTGAAACTGGTACTAAATTTGTTTGCAAGGATTTTGGCAATGTGTATTTGATCAGAATAGGAGACGTTGTTATGTATAAGTTCAGAGCAGTGTTCTGTCTTGGTTTATTGATATAGCACATAGCCAAATAAGGGTTTATAATTAGCTTTGGCTTCAAAGACCAGTCTAGGTTCATGGTCTTCTTTAGTGTACGTAATAGTGTTCGTCAGGTTTTTGTAATGCTTTTGATATCCTTGTGAAGAGGGGTTTTGGGACTATTAGCTTCTTTCTTTTGTTGTGTTGTTTATTTATGGTGGTAGGCTACCAGGGTGGTTTATTTTTGAATTTTCCATGATACTTGATTTTTATAGGGACTTTTAGCTCTATGCATTTTTCTAAATGGGTGCAAAATTCACTAGTGAAGCTTGCTGCTGAATCAAGATCGGGGAGGTGAAGTTACACATGAATTTTGATATTTTGCCATAGAGCAGGTTGGCGTAGTTGTAGTCATTAAATTTATTGAGATTTGCTATAGGGTCATTTGGAAGTTTAATGGAGAAGGTCACAAGTTTGTTGTCAGCCTTTACCGAAGAATGAGATAACAGAGGAAGTAGTGCAAGAGACGGACATATTAGTAAGAAAGGGTCAGAATGCTCTATCCTCTAAAAGGTTTATTTATCTACTTCTCAAGAGAATTTTTGTTTATTAAGTCTAAGAATTTTGAGGCATATCCTACATTGGAGCTATAGATGCCCCAGTTTATTGAAATGTATAAACTAACCTAGACATTATACATATATACTTGCCTGGTCTGGTCAAGAAAGAGGGAACAAAGTACACTCCTGCTGACATTATTAGTGGAGGCTGAGAAAACTGGGTGCTAGGAGCAGAATAAGTCAGATGGTCTTTCCTGAGTTGATTCCCATAGCAGAATGTGATTACTGGCCTGTAACCAAAGTCCATAGGTTTAGATAATTAAGATGCTTCCAGACTTAAGGCATTGGAACCGTTTCTTCAAGATGAGGTTCCAGTGATTTGGCATGATTTTCAGTTAGAATATGTGATCCACAAAAAAAGGCATTTTAAATGTAGACAATTACTGAATATACTGCAAAGATCCGCATGAACGTAATCAAATATGGAAAGCAGAGCACAATGGATTTAGTTTTTATATGATATAAGGTGACAGTCCATTCATACTAGGCATTTGGTCAGTAAAATCTGCAAAGAGTTAGACTAATTTTGAGGTTTATGATTCCCTTTATACACTGTGAAAGTGTAAGAGAAGACCATTTGGCAGTCATTCAGACCCATCTTAGATATGCAGCTAAGTCTCAAAGATGCCAGATATTTGCATGGAAGTATTTTCACAGGTATTTTTGCATGCCATTCACTTTGGCTATGATGTTTCTGTTGCTGCCTCTTTACTGCTGGAGGTGTGATGATTAAGTAGATACCCAGTATCATATTTTGGGTCTGTCCAAAAAGTGAGTCCTTTAAATAAATATGCAGAAGATTTGTGAAGAGATTTGGCCTAGAAGAGTGTATGTTTACCATTCTCTTTTTCCAGTCACTGTGGAGCCAGGCAGACTGGATAAGCCTGCTATACCTGGCGATGTAAAACAGAGGTAACACACACAAAGCTGAATATGATATAGATAATGAATGAGATTTATGGACTGGAGATTTCTGTGGTAAAACAATGTAAGGGCAAGATTATAGGAACAAATGGATGCCATGGATTTTTGCTGTTAATAATTGACCTATATATGGAAAGTTATATTAATATACAAGGGTGACTAGGTTTCTGTATATTCTGGCAAGCAGGTATTTCTTGTGTAGTTATCATTTTCTTTGCTTGCCAAAAGGCTTGTTTTAATATATTTTTTACTTGTTGGATTTTTATTGAATGTCGAGAATCAGATTTTTTTTATAAATGGCATTGAATGATGTTTTCCATATACTTAGTGGACTGCAAAGTAAATGAGTTTCATCTCATTTCATTTATTATTCCCAGTGTTGAACTCCCTGATAACAGCTCTCCATAGATTCTCACTGCTAATGTGATTTCTATATGTTGACTAGTGGTGATTAATACTGTTTGTGCTTTTTTCTTTTCTTTTCTGTTGTGAAACCATGGAGTTAGAAAATATAAGTTAGGGGGATGATGACAGATCCCTACAAGGGAGTTGCAGGAAGGTTTGGTCTGTTCAAGAAATACTTTTGATTGGTAGTCATATTGACTTGATGTTTTGACCAATTTGTTTTCTGCACTTGAAGCTTCTCAAATTTTTTCTCAATGAAATGTAAACGTATCTTGAATGATATTTGCATGTACTGGGATGTACATCAATTTTTGTTTGTTACTAGTACTACATTTTTTACGCATGCTAGCTGTAAGCTAGATTGCACTAATATTTTACATTATGTTGATGTGTTAAGTTTTGAATAGGGTGACATCTAAACAAAGAAGAAGACTTGGGTGCTTTCCACTTTTTCAAATGTTGCATGACTTTGTATGCATCATGAAAAGTATATATAATTTTGCAGTTTTAAGAAAGTAGGAAGGTAATTTATCAGCAGAGGAGAAGGAGAGTTTATGTTTAGTCAGGAGAGATTTGATGAAGGAGGTGGGGTATTGGTTCTTATGAGAAAGTATTGGAAGATGTTTTATTGGGGGATGAGGGAATGGTAGAAGAAGCATTGTGATTTTTGAGTAAATTTTTGGATAGTTTCTATGAAATAGTTGTTTAGGAGAGTGGCTGTTTCAGTAGCTGTACTATGTGAGAAGGAGTTGGGAGTGGAAGGATTGCCAGGATAAAGAAGATTATTAATGGTTGTCCAGAATGTTTTGCGATTTTTTTTTTTGTGGGCTGAATTGGGTGGAGCAGAAAAAAATTATCATTGTTGACTAGTGTTTTTGGTCTATATTAGATTACTGAACGCTTAAAAAAGCGAACAGTGATTAATCGACCCTATGTAAGCGAAAGCTTACAATGCTGAAGTGTCAGAACAGCGATTTTTTTCCAAGGGAAAAAATAACTATTCCAACAAAAAATAAATAAATAAACAATTTCAAACATTACATTAAGTGGGGGGCTTCACCCCCACACCCCCCCACTTAAATATATCAATTCCGAGACAGCACTACAGTGCCGAAAATGGCAAAGTACCGAAGCAGCCAAGCAAATTCTTTCCGAGGGTAAGAATTCGCTTAACAGCCGCTTTGATATTTTGTGTTTTCAGCCTTTTAAGTTTGACCAAGATGCATTCGAAAGACTGCATCTTCAGTCTTCCAATATAGACCCTAGTTTTTTGACAGGTTACTAAGCTCTTTATATCTTTGAAGTAGGGGAGGGGATTTATTTTTGACTCGGGCTTTCCAGACACTGTCTCCTTAGAGTGGGTACATTTTGTGAGCCAAGGGGCAAAGTTGCATTTTGTTCTAATTTGTCTGATAGGTGCCAGAGAATTAAGTATGTCAAGAAATATCTTATTGAAAGATACTGCAGCCTCACTGAGAGGGAGGTGACGTAGAAAGAATCAATTTATGCCAGACAATTTAGAGTTAAAAGTATCTGGATTGAAATGGGTAAGTTTGCAGCATTCTCTATAAGTGTGGTCTTTAGGTGGATGTTTGGAGAATCTGTGGATATGGGTAGGGGAATGGTTGCTTAAAGAGTTATGGAGTGTCCCAGGGTTATGATAAAGGTTAGGATCTGAGGTGAGGTTCCAGTCTAGAGTTGGTCCAGAAATAGAGGTTTTTGTTGGTCCGAGTAGGGGAGGATATTAGTTGGTGGAAACCATGTAGATTGAGACTAATATTAGGAGCTGTAGTCTGAAAGTTTAGTTCAGTCTGTTTTCATCGCCAAGGATAATGGATTCATGTGGTATGTATTGAGTAATCCATGAGAGAATGTTCTGAAGGATAGGAATGTTATTCCCAGGAGGTATAAAAATAGAGGCTATGGCAAATTTTTTGTGTGAGTTTAGATGACAGTTTGAGAGAAGAATATCAGCAGGCTCAAAGCTAGGTATAGAAATGGAGAGTAGGGAGAGATTAAGTTGATCAGAATAGAGGATGGCAACACCTCCGCCCCTCTTACTGATTCTGTCAGAACGAAAGATATTGTAGCATGGAGGTAGGATTTCAGTGTCTGAGATATGTGGTTTTAACCAGGTTTCTGACATAGTTAAGTTGGGGGGGGGCATGTTAGCAATCCAGGAATGTAGTTCTGTGGTTTTATTTACTAGGCTTGAAAAGTTTTAAGAGAAGGAGTGGGGGTGTGGGGAGAGTGGTGGAGAGGGTGAGGTGTGAGGTGAGTATTTGAGAGAGGTAGAGGCAGGTTGACCTAGATTGGGATGGATGTCCCCACCGAGGAGGAGTGTATCCAAGAAAGTAATAATATATGTAAGGAGGATCATGGGGGTAGACCTTTTGACCTCAGAGTAGGGGAGAGAGTGGCATTAGGAAATGTGCAATCTTGAAGAGGTGTGAGGGTGAGAAATGAAAGAGGGATGGAAAGATTGGCTGTGAGTGAGGGATGATGCTGGTGCTGCGATTAAAAGGGAGAGTGGGTGATGGTGTTTGATAGTGGAGTGGAAAATGGTATGTGGTTGATAGTGAGAGGAGGAAGAGAAGGGTGGTGGAAAGAATAAGCAAGTATGATGAAGGATAAGTAGAGGTAGAGAAAGAAGAGTTAGAGTTTAGATGGTTGGTAAGAGTTTGTACTGTTAAAGTGCTTGTGAAAGACTAGTGAGAGTTTCAGAGTTTGGTAAGGGTTTGCACTGGTAAAAGATACAGAGGAGTATGGGGACTACTTATATGAAATGAGTATAAAGGAGAATAAAGATAAGGTAGGAGGATACAGGGAGGACAAGGATTAATTAGTGGGACTGGGAGGGAGGAGAGTATGGTGGGAGTGGTAACAGTAGAATGGAAGAAAATGGTGGAGAGAGTTGATTGGTTAGAGGGAAGGAAGAGGTGTGGCTTAGAGAGTATAAATGTAATGAAAGTGGGGGTGGGTGGGAGTGGGGATAGGGTAGTGGAGTAGGACCGAGTGGACCGAGGGCTAATGGAGCGGGCTGGCCCAGCTGGAAAAGGCAAGTGAATAGGAAAAAAAATCAGACTGATTATATGCAGGTAAGCTACACACTTCCTTTAGTGGATGCTAGAAATTAGTATTGAGAGAGCAAAAGTTTGCAGGCATGTAGGTCTGGTGCACTTTGATGTTTTTTTACACCTTTATTTTAAGCCTTGCTCTTTATAAACATTGCATTAGGGTAGTTATATATAATGGATCTACTTTAATTGAATTATCACTTCGTCGAATCACAGAAGATCAAGACCACGTTGCCAAAAACTTAATTCAGCAAACTCCTGGCCACTTGGCCACCAGTATTCAAAATACAAACCAAACCCACCAAAGTGGGGGGGGCTTCACCCCCCATAACTAAATATATTAACTCCGAGATCGCACTGCAGTTGAGAAAAGGGCAACGTTCACCATGGTGGCCAAGTGGTTAGTTTCCTGGTGGCAAAATACGATGTTCTGGGAGTTCACTAAATTAAGTTTTTGGCAATGTGGTCTTTATCTTCTGCGATTCGATGAATGGTAATTCAATTATTTAAAATAGATCCATATATATATATATATATATATATATATATATATATATATATATATATGAGGATATTTGAAATCATTCAGTCCATACTCAGAAGTAAGTGAATAAATGCATACATAAATACATTTATATTTATTCTGTGGACCTATAACTATCACACATTCACATAATGCAAGTCAAAACGATTAGCAGATGATAATTAAGCTGATGCCAAATATAGCTGTTTATTTGCTGGGATTTGGAATTTCCTATCTGATGATCCACATTGTACTAACATGAGCAGGTAAACCGTTTTGTTATATGACTAATGGACCAATTATTATAAGGATATCCTCTCTATTCCTCTTATTCCCAGGGAAATAATTTTGGTGCTCCTTATTTTTCCTTTGATCTTTCATGCAGTTCTCTCCAGCCTCATTTTTTTTCTTTCTGACCTGTCCAGTGTTAGTCTTGGTTTCTTTCCATCTCTTTTCCTATACTACTACTTTTATTTTACAAGTTTTTCAATACACTTATGGGTCTTTGTTTCGTTCTTCTTATCATATTAATGGTATTGTCCCATGGCCTGTTTTGATTCTCTTCTTTTCTGTTCTTCTTCCATTACATAATTGCTCTCTTGATACCTTGCCTTTCATTTCTCTTTAATTTACTTCTTGTTTTTCTTATTACCTTTGGTCATGCCGGGAACAATTGTGTACTTTCAGCATGTCCTTTCTTGTCATACTTCTACTCCTTAGTACTCTTTCTCCAGCTGGTCAGTAAAAGTTTTTGCAACTGTCATTAATCACATCTCATAACATTTGTGTCTACTATCATATATATTTATTTATTTTTTTTTAAACAGTCCATATTTATGCCTTTCACAAACGGCATGTTTTAAATTTTACTTCTTCTTCCCCTGCATTAGTTCTTGGGTGTTGTATATAATTCAACACGCATTTGACTAGTCATCAGTCATGTCCATTAGTGCAGCTGGAATGAGCTGAATTATTTGTACACTTGGATTTATTTCACTTGTTTATTAGGGTAATACACTGATCACTGTAGATCATTTGCAGCCACAGCCTGGGTGAAGAGATTCACAAAAAAACCCAAAATAGAACAAATTCACAAACACAGAGAATCACTGAGGGTAGATAGTCACACAGACAATTGGTACAGAATGTAAATTAATACCATAATAGCAGAGGAGAAAATCAAATATGAATTTAATTTTAGTAGTAAATATGAGAGGGAAGCAGCAGCTAAGAACAGAGGGTCAAGTAGAAGTGATTCAGGTGAGGAGGGAGTTAGGTTGTGTCCAGTGGAAAAGCACTTGCAGTCAGATTTTTGATGAAGGTGTCTTTTTAAGTTGAGCATTGAAGGTGTGGAAAGAGGAGACAATGTGAAGGGGAGAATTTGCTAGAGTTTGGGTGCAAAAATGGAGAAGTAATGATTGGTACAGTGCAGATTAGTTTACGATGTCTAAAGTGAGGGAGTTAATTGGAAGAGGTTGCAGAGGTTGTAGGAAGTGGTATTATTATGGAATTTGCTGCAAGAGGTAGAAAGGTACCTGGTTGAAGCAGTTTGATAATGAGATCATAGAAGTAGCTCAGCTCTGTAGGAGACTGATAGCCATTTGGCCTTGGAGAGGGTATGCTTTTTAGTGTGTGTGTGTGAGGGTATGCTTTTTAGTGTGTGTGTGTGTGTGTGTGTGTGTGTGAGGGTATGCTTTTTAGTGTGTGTGTGTGTGTGTGTGTGTGTGTGTGTGTGTGTGTGTGTGTGTGTGTGTGTGTGTGTGTATGTGTATATATATGGAGAGGGTATGCTTTTTAGTGTGTGTGTGTGTGTGTGTGTGTGTGTGTATATATATATATATATATATATACATATATATATATATATATATATATATATATGTGCACCCATACACACACACACATACACACACACTTGTGAGACTTTTCTCAAAAGGCGTCCACAGTAAATGTGCACTGCAGAAATGGATATCCCAGTTAATAAAACATAAACCAATAACATAGCATATTCTAGGTGTACTACTCTCACTTAAGGAGATTGGCTATTTTGGCTGTTTGGGGTGGGGTGGGGGTGGAATGCATGCACTTGGGGCATACAGGGAAAGTGTGTTTTCTATTATGGAGACCAGAAAACCACCTCCTATACTTTGGGACAGAGTATAGTAGAGTAGTAGCTAGGGAAAATTGTGCCCTAGGCCATCCCCTGCACTGGCACACCCTCAAACCAAAGTTGAGCAGCAAAAAAAAATTCCTCTCACATTTAGCAACAAATAAATAAGTATACTGGCATTCTAGTCGTTTTGTTTACACATTTTGCATTCACTTAAACAAAATGAATGTGTTGCAGAACTGTGACTACAATCTGCAGTGTCCATGCTTTACTTCCATATTGATCTCTTCATCTGAGCTGTGCTTTAGTAAGAGGAGCAGGACAGATTGCTTGCAACATCCATTGCAGAAGTGAACGATACTAGCACAGAGAGATGGTGTGGTGGTTGGCAGGCAGTGGGGACAAAATAATGCAAAAACAATCCTGCTTAGCAAGCTTACTTGGTTAACAAATGACAAAAAAAAAATTTTAGTACATTTACCATCACATAATTATAGTTGGTTTTATATAATATATACAATTAATAGTGAGGGTGATTGAACCTGTTTCCTCTTATTAAACACGAATTTGAGACAGATTGGTACAGAGATTTTTTTCCTCAGGTGTAACTTTTCTTTGCTTTTTACAACTACAAGAACAAAGCTCATTTACAGTGGAATATGCTGAAAATAAAATTTTCAACTAAATTTATGGTAGCTTGACAACTTATTAAAAGGCAAGAAATCGAATTCCTGTCAAGTGTCTTGATAGTCTAGTGTCAAGCAGTTCATATGCTGCATACCATAATGGATAGAGGAAAATAGTTCTGTATATGTAAATATTGAACCGTTCTCCTACGTCTCATCATGGTAAAACTCAGCAAGAGTCTAACCAGATGAAAATAACCAGTCAAACCTTTCACTCGACCACTTTTTTTAAAGAAACTTTTGCAGGGAGTAACCCCCAAACACACCTCAAATTCTTTTATATGTAAATCAGCTCCATGGTTGCACAAACACTGAGAAAAGGGAAAAGACAACATACAGTGCTATAATGACCAGCATGCAAACAGAAGTCACACTGGCAGCCAATAGTGACTGGTGAGTGAAAAATTAACGAGTTCAATGTTCATCCATTTAGAGATCATGGACCAGCAGGGTAGCCTTCTCTTACAATAGTGTCATCTTGGATTTGATATCTTGGAGTGTGGGAGGATTGGATGCAGGGAGCTTGATGCCTGCAGAAATGTTTTTAATGCAATTTGCAAGATGCTGGATGAAAGTGCAGCAATCATGGCATTGGTTTCTTGACAAGTTTTTTCCTGTGATTTCAAGAAATATCAGCAGCTTCAAAATCTAGAACTTAGTGACATAGTGTCTGATTTGGCTATCAAAAGGATGAGACCCAAATTACTGATTCGTATTAAAATGCAATAGGTGGTGGTGGTGCGGTAGCGTTGTCGCCTCACAGATGCTGTCCGGTTCGATTCTCAGCTAGAGCGTCTTCTGCGTGGAGACATGCGTGAATGGGTGTACCTTCGTTGAAGGTTGTGCGTCAGGGCTGGTAACTCAGCATGTAAAAATCAACTACCAATCATTAACGGACCGGAGTTCCACTGTGGCGACCCCTAACTGGGAAAAGCCGAAAGACACAAACAAACAATTAAAATGCAGTATTGCAGAAATGGGATTTTCCACATTGCAGATTCTATATTTTTATATATTCAAATTTTTTAAACAGTCATTTTAATTTCTATTTCCAAATTACTGCAGTTAATTACCACACCATCAACTATTTACATATCAAAATCAAATAATATCACATAAAATATGTACCACCCGATAGAACTGCAAAGAAATTAGGGTTCATGCTTGAGAGAGGGTGGTAGAAATAAAGAGCAGCAGCATGTTCTTTTTTTTTTTTTTTTTTTTTTTTTTTGCTTTGTGTATCTCAAACAGTAGATCTAGAGTTTTATCAGACTCCAAATAACTTGGATGTAAGTAATAGGATAGCCTCTCTTTAAGAAGGCTTAACTAGACAAATGGCTTTTGCTGTAGAGCGCACAGCTTTCAGTTTTTTGTGTAACTATCAACACATTCTGCATTTATATTAGCTTTATAATGTAATACAATACTGATGTCCTCTTAATTTATATATTTTCGCCTCACAGCCTGGCAAGCCGGTACGTAAAAAATCAACTGCCAATCATTAGTGGACCGGAGTTCCGCTGTGGCGACCCCTAACCGGGAAAAGCCGAAAGACACAAACTAAGTCTTCAAGATAATGGTAAAAGCTAAGAATAGTGATGTTATGTCACTGAATTCCAATCTGGACTAAAATCAGTGGTGTACCTGACAGTTTGACTCTAGGAATAATGACTGCTTTTAAGGGAATTACGTTAAATGCTGAGATATATTTTAAAAATTAGTGAAGCATGGTATACTAGGCTATATGGCTAATGCACTGATAACATAAGAGTGTATAAATAATAATAGTACTGATATATACAATTGGTGTGACTGTTATTATAATAGCCAAAAATGAAAAAGTATATATATGAATATATATATATATATATATATATATATATATATATATATATATATATATATACACAATTGCCATGGTAACCACAGCACCATAGATGTAGTTGAGGAACAGGACAATAACAGATTAAATGCATGTAGAAGCATTTAATAAACAAGTATCTAAGTTTCAGGTTGGAAGAATGTGTGTGTGTGTTTTTGTAAGCAACAGTTGCTCCATGTAGCTTTTTTTAACCGCAAGTATGAGAAAATAAAACTAATCTTGTATAGGGAAACAGAGTATTCTACTGGAACAAGTAAAATGAAAGCAGTTTTCTTCTCAGTTTATGATGCAGGAGTACCACTGGAAATCTTTATGCATGCTATATTGCAAGTGGAAAAAAACTGGCCAAAATTTCTGAATGAGGAAAAGAAAAAAATACAGATTTGTGTTAATAGTTTGCTTTACATTTTGGTAGGTTTCTTTAGCAACCACACCTGATGTAGCTGTTATAGGTGTTAATAGAGAACTGTTTATCTGAGACAATAAAAAACTTGAACCATTTAATTCAATTGTTTTTCAAGACCTCTTGCAATGTTTCCTGGGAATTGAACTTTGCAGGAAGTTAGGTATGGTACACATTTCTGAAAGATGTCTGAATAATGTTATAGTCCATTAGTTGAGGTATTAGATATACATTATTAAAACAAGGTTATGATAAACAGCCAAACAACCTGTGACATTAATAACTTAGAACACTGACATAAATAATGAGTATTTAAAATTTACATTGCTAGTAATGTACTATAATATGAATGTTGCATCTGTGGAGGTGACTTGCCTTATTTTAATCTTAAAGTTTTTTGTAGTTAAAAACTGAAAAAATAAGCTGTTAGACTGGAACTGCTTCTACACTTACAGAAACGTCCTTTATATGAAGGTATATCCCAGTCTAACTTGTGCAGTTTAGTTCTTGTAGCTGACTTGGACCAGAATTTATAGTAGTTATGCATTGCATTTTTGATGATAAAGTTCAACTGAATGCATAGCTGATGTAGACATTTTTAAGCCTACCTGTCTGACACAACAACTGAAGCTGTTCTGAAGAGGACTAATTTATCAAAAAGCAACTCTTTTGGCTGTGAGAGACAATCCTTGGGGCCTTCTTAACTGGAAGGGGAAATGGACATTCTGATGAGGAGGACAGGAAAAAGTCTGATTACCTGAAGGATCTTGCAACAAGTAAGAAATTATGTTAAGTAATATTTCCCTTAGCGTACTGCATATCCTCACAGTAATTTGATTTTGGAAGGGGAAAAAAAGAAATACTTTATTTATTTTATTTTTTTATTTATTTAGTTTATATCTGTTGACCAGGAAAGTCCGGCTGGACATATGTCCATTTTCAGTGGAGGCCCGGGGAGAAAAGCTCCATTTATACAATACACTATCATACTACTACAGACTAGTAACTTTTTACAGTGCAGAGATGACGCACTTCAAATACATTATGGTGCATAGCAGACTTTTACATTTTGTGCATGCATGTGTTTACAATTTATCGATACAATACATTGCAGTTATGCTTTCATAAGGTCACATTAGAATTAGAAACTTGGTGGGAAACTTTGGTCTGTGGCTATGTAAATAGTTGTTGCTTGTATACTTGTCTTTACCCAGGGGTGTTACAGGAGCATAGCCAGTTGTTTGTAAGGTGGGTTTTTAGGAGGAGTTTAAATTGTGTAGTGGAGGTATTGGATGTAAGGGTGGCTGGTAGAGAGTTCCAGAGTTTGGAGATGTAGTAGCTAAAGAGAGATTTCCCTGCTTCATTGTTATATTTGGTGACTTCTAGAAGTTTAAGGATGCTGGATCTCAAGGCTCTTGTTGTGGTGTGAGGTTGTATTAGATATTGGAGGGCTGGGATTTTGTCTAGGTAGTAGTATAGCTTATGTGCTAGTGACAGTTGATTGAGTTGTAGTAGTGAAGGGAGTTCTAACCAGTTTAGGTTTCTGAGTGAGGTGCAATGATGTGTCCTATATGCAGATGCTTTAGCAAATCTAGCTATCTTATTGTAGCAGGATTCTAGCTTGTTTAGGTTGGATTTACGAAGGTTGGTTAGGACTGGGGATGCATAGAGGAGGGTGGATAGCAGATGTGTCCTGGCTATTGTGGTTCTGGATTGGTTTGTGAGAAATTGTTATGATAGAGCAGGCCGAGCTTTTTGTGGACTTTCTTCATAGTTTGGACAGTGTACAGGTCAAATCATAGGTTGTTGTCTATGTCAATGCTTAAATGTTTGGTGTGGGTAGTTGGGGTGATTACAGTTTTGTTATCGGAGGTTATTGTAAAGTTATCTGTTGGGGGGGGGTTCTATGAGAGAAAAATAGCAGTAATTTTGTTTTATTTGATTTAAGAATAAGCTGGTGGTTAGAGAACCAGGTTTCTGCTAGTGAGAAGGACTCTTGTGTTTGTGAGTGGAGAAGGTCTAGAGTGGGGGCTGCACATATGATTTTGGTATCATCTGCATATTGAATAACTGAGGCCCTGGGGTTGAGGATGGGAGTTGATTTGTGAATAGAGTGAAGAGCAATGGGGCTAGGATGGAGCCTTGATGGACTCCTAAGGATACTGGTATTAGAGGGGATAGTTAGTTTTGCCATTTTACTGCCTGATGCCGACCTGATAGCTCAGTTTTAAGGTAGAGAGTGAGTTGAGAAGTCTATTGTGGTTAACCATATCGAAAGCCTTGGATAGGTCTAAAAATATGGCTGAGACAAGTTTTCCATTATTTCTATGGTGTGTGTGTGTGTGTGTGTGTGTGTGTGTGTGTGTGTGTGTCTTTCGGCTTTTCCTGGTTAGGGGTCGCCACAGCGGAACTCCGGTCCGCTAATGATTGGCAGTTGATTTTTACGTGCTGAGTTGCCAGCCCTAATGCACAGCCTTCAACGAAGGTACGCCCATTCATGCATGTCTCCATGCAGAAGACACTCTAGCTGAGAGTCGAACCGGACAGCGTCTTACTGTGAGGCGACAGCGCTACCGCAGCACCGCACGGTATTAGTGAATGATATGTGTGGTGGACGTATTGTGGAAGGGCCTAAAGCCATGCTGGTTTTTAAATAGCAATTTGTTTTCTAGGAGGTAGTTCATAAGTTGAGTGTGTATGACCCTTTCTAGGATTTTAGATATGGGTGATAAGATAGTGATAGGGCGATAGTTATTGAGTTCAAAGGTGTTACCTCTTTTGTGTAGTGGTATGATATGGGAGATTTTCCATAGTTGGGGTACTGTGATAGACCTGTTGATGAGAATAGCAACTGGATAGGCTATGGCACTTGTTGCTATTTGGAGGTATTCTGCGGGTAGGTTGTCTGCAGCCAGGGTGGTGGGTTTGAGCTTTTGGAGGAGTGTTTGGATGGTTTTGATAGATACTGGTTGGAAGCTAAAGTGGGAGCTACTAGCTTGTGTTTCCACTGTGGCTGTTTTGTTTGTTGAGGTTGGGTGAATGGAGTTTATCTGGTTATTAGCTAGGGCCTGGATTGTCTCAGTAAAGTATTTGTTAAGCTGTGTGGGGATATTGTCATTGTTGTTCCCTGTTTTGGGTGTGGGTAGTAGTTTTCCCAGGTTGCAGTACAGAGTTGACTGCAGCCCAGAATTTTTGGGAGTTTCTAGCATGTTTTTCTTGTAGATTTTGGTAATAGGTGATTTTATTTTGATGAGTTTCTTTGGCTTTTTTACACAGTTCTAAGTATTTTTGTTTTTCTATTTGAGTTTTGTTTTTATGAAATTGTTCCCATGCTTTGTTCCTTTCTTTGAGAATCGTTTTGGTGGCTTTTGTTAACTAGGGGGCATGTCTGGCTTTTATTCTAGTGGTTCAGAGGGATCATGTTGATTCAGTATGTTTAGGAAGTGTTGCACTGCCTCATCAAGTGGTAACCGTTTTAAAGGGGTCCAGTTGCACTTTTTTAGGTCGTTGATAAAGGCACTAGAGTTAAAGTTCTTTTTGTTTCTGACTTCTTTATGTGTTACTTGACATATATGAGGAGTTTTGGCTCTCAGTAGATATGTTGGTTGGTGGTCACTGAGAATGTCTGGAAGACATCCAGCTTGGGCTGTAGGGGATGGGTGGGATGTTAAGTATCCAGTCCAGTATGGACTGGTGTTTGGTTCGTTTATCGTTTCTGGTAGGAGATGTAATGACTTAGGTAAACACATGGAAGTTAATATTGGTGACTGGATTTTGGCTAGAACAGTTGAGCCAATCTATGTTAAAGTCACCTAATATGATACTCTCTTGAGGTAAAGAGTTTGTGACCCATTATAGTAGGTTTTCCATAATTGTAATGTTGTTTTTTTAGGGGATATGTAATCTCATATGATATTAATATGTTTTTTGGGGTTCACTTTAAACTTGGCAAGAATGAGTTTGACATTTTTGCTGTCTGGGAGTGTAATTTCTAGTTTTTCAAGGTTAAGGTGGTTCTTATACATTATGGCTACCCCCTTCCCTTTTTCTTAGTCTGTCCTCCTGGTAGATAATATACCCAGGAGCTGTAATTTCATTATCGTGGATTTCGGGCTTTAGCTAGGTCTCGGTCAGTAGGACAATGTCTGGCTTGTATAGAGCTAATAGGGCATGTAGGTCATGAACCTTATTGAGGATAGTTCTCATATTTAGATTGAGAATGAGCAGAGAGGTACTTAATGAGGAAAGCAAAACAAACTCCATAGTGAGGAAACAATTCAGTACCAAAGATGGCATTAGTCTTTGCCAGGATGTCTAAATAATATTGCCCCACAAAAATGGTTATTTTCCATGTGGTAGCCTTTTAGATGTTGTAAAAAAAAAAACAAATGGACCAGCACCAGAATCCACACACACATTTAATGTATAAAAATCTAATGTGGGCATGTATACCCATAGATGAATATACAAACTCATAACACCCAAAGGGTGAACAAACTGAAGCATACCGGTTTCAGCATAAAGCCTTCATCAGTGTTACCTAACTAATCATATAACTATCAGTTTATATATAGTAATAAGCAATTAGTGCACAACACAATTACCCAATCACAATTGTTCATTGAGTCCTGGAGAGAATAAACCATCTAATTTAATTATCCACATCTTTTCTTTAAAGTTCAAAAGAGAATGTAAATTCACAGAAGATGTATTGTATTTAAATATTCTGTCTATAATTGTGAACCTGAACCTGGCAGAAGAATGTTTTATCTGATGTTTGTATAAGACATTTGTATTTCTGTGGCATTTAATCACTCATATGTTCTGATATTCTGAGTTTAAATGGCCGAGACGTTTGCCCCACACAAAAGGCAGAACAAGTACAATTCACTAAATAAATTACCCAATCACTGCCACAGTTTCCAAATTTTTTTTATATTATACACTTTGGAGTAATTAGAAGAAGTGAATGAACTTTGTTTGGGGACCATATAGCAAAACCTTTACATAGATTAAGCAGGAATAAGGATTTAGTGATCAATAAAGTGGATGAAAGGGGAGCAGTGGTGGTCTGGGATTGGCATATGTATTATAATGAAGCCATTAGTCATCTTCCAGATCAGCAATACTATCAGCGCATGGATTTGGACCCAACTAGTATTTTCAAATTTGAAATTGATAATTTCCTCACCTTGGCTTGTGAAGAAGGCATTTTATCCAAGCAAGACAAACATCATACTGCTAAACAAATCTTTTATATGCTACCCAAAATCACAAGATGTAGATGTAGCCAGCAAGATGGTACAACAAGTCACTAGAAAGCAAAAAGTATGAAAAACCTCTGGGTAGAGCCATAGTTTCGGGGCGAGGATCCTTAATGGAACCCCTTTCAGAATATTTGACTAAATATCTGAAACCATTGTTGACACATGTAAGAGCACGGATTCAGGACACCACACAATTTTTGAATATCATAGATAACATACAGTTGGAAAAGGGTTGGTTATTGTGCACATTGGATTTAGTGCACTGGATACAAATATTCCACACTGGGCGGGTCTGTTAGCACTTGAGTTTTGGCTTTCAAGAATCTCACTTTATCCACCTGGATTCAATACATTTCTTCTATGCTTAACAGAACATGTGATGTGCTCAATAAAAAAGTTTTTATTTTGATAATGTTTGTTACTTACAAATGAAGGGTACTGCCATGGGAGCGTCTTTCACTCCTATCTATGTGGATCTGTTTATGGGCTATATAGAATATCATTTAATTTATGATGCTAGCCATAATCTATTTCTTGGGGAAATTGGAATCTGACACCACTATTTAGATGATCGTTGGCTAATATGGCGATTAGATGAGCAATATTTGAGTGAGTTTGTGGATCTCAACGAAAATAAATGGGGGGTTCAATTTACACTGAATTACCATCGGGAGAGTATTACCTTTCTAGATGTTGAGGTTAGAATATTAGAAGATGGTACACTCAGTAGTAATGTCTAAAGGAAATATCCTCAGTTCAATTTGTTGCATGCTTTGAGTTGTCACCCCCCTCACGTTATTAAGAACATCCCCAAGTCTCAATTTTTAAGATGTAAAAGAACATGTTCCACTCTGGATAATTATAACATCCAGGCATGTGACATGGCCCGCAGATTCTATGATAGAGGTTATCGCAAACAAGATGTAGATGTAGCCAGCAAGATGGTACAACAAGTCAATAGAAAGCAGACTCTTTCTTATAGGGATAATAGTCATACATGTGATTCACATTTTAGATTTATTATGGAATTTGGAGGTAATACCAGATATTTATAACATATTATGCATAAACACTGGGAAATCTTACATATGGAGGACAGATTAGCTCCGTTTTTGCCACTCAGTTGTAGGTTTGGTTATAGAAGAGGAAAAAACATGGGTGGGTGGTTGGTTCAACCACTCTAAAAAGAGAAATCAGCCTGTTCATAACTGGTCACAAACTGCACTACAACGGTGCCCATTAATGGGTAGTTTCCCTTGTGGACACTGCAGGTTTTGTTATATGGTCCCCAAACAAAGTTCATTCACTTCTTCTAATTGCTCCAAAGTGTATGATATAAAATTTTTTGGAAACTGTGGCAGTGATTGGGTAATTTATGTAGTGAATTGTACTTGTTCTGCCTTTTATGTGGGTCAAACTTCTCGGCCATTTAAACTCAGAATATCAAAACATATGAGCGACATTAAATGCCACAGAAATACAAATGCCTTATACAAACAACAGATAAAACATCCTTCTGCCAGGTTCAGGTTCACAATTATAGACAGAATATATAAATACAATACATCTTCTGAGAATTTACATTCTCTTTTGAACTTTAAAGAAAAGATGTCGATAATTAAATTAGGTGGTTTATTCTCTCCAGGACTCAATGAACAATTGTGATTGGGTAATTGTGTGGTGTACTAATTGCTTATTATTATATATAAACTGGTGGTTATATGATTAGTTAGGCAGCACTGATGAAGGCTTTATGCTGAAACCAGTATGCTTCAGTTTGTTCACCCTTTGGGTGTTATAAGTTTTGTATAGTCATTTATGGGTATTCATGCCCACATTATATTTTTATACGTTAAATGATTGTGTGGATTCTGGTGCTGGTCCGTTTGTTTTTTTGACATTTATCTGTTTTTTTGGGCCATGCACAGTGCCGTACTTGCATGGAAATCTGTTCCTGTCTCCGACAAGCCTTTTAGATGTTCTCTAAGGAAACTGCCCTGACTACAGTACCAGAAACAGTATTTCATCCATTACATTATGCACTAAGTCCAGAAGACATAATCATGTCTTTCTTTGTTAGCTGCATAGTTGGACACACTCAGTAATCTTTGTACTCATATGTCATTTAGGCAACATAGATCTTGGAAAAAGGTCAAGCTTATAACGTACGTAGATGTGAACATTTCACCTTGAATACTTAGTTCTTTTATGAGAAAGTAATTACAACTCTGTATATCAACAAGATCCTGCATCTTCTTACTATGGAATATTTATTGTTTGATGAAAAAAAGCAGAGCAATGGGTAGATGTAGGCAGAAGCCAAAACATACCTTAAGAAGAAAGCAGCAGTTAGTTCCCTGCACTACTTTATCTTATGGATATGTAGACATTTCTTGCAACACACAAAGCCTGCAACTCACTTACATTCCTTACATGAATAAAAGGGATACATGTCAACTCATTATATTTAGATGCATATAGATTGAGAGCCATTTGCCAAAACTAATTCCCCTGAATCTCTGAGACATGGCTCAATATTAAAATGTTGGCACTCAAAATGCCAAGTGCTTGCCAAAACTGAATCTCTGAGACATGGCTCAATATTGAAATGTTGGCACTCAAAATGCCAAGTGCTAATAAGCTGAAAAAAAAAAAAGACCGAAAACACAGAAGAGCGAAACTCAAAAATCTTTCTTCTCCTTTAAACTTCTTTTTACAGAAAGGGCAAGCCCCCCCCCCATACCCCTGGACCTATGTATACCAACTCTGAGAGATTCTACTTTCAAGTCTTGAAATATTGAAATACCGAATTTCAGTATCTTGAGTCCAGAAACACGAACTTCCATAAAATGAGCAATCATAACACTGACATTCAAAATATCAAAAATAAAGGACCACAAGTAAAGACCCAACCGTCCCCCAACATAAAACGCAAAAACAAAGTCAAAACACTTAACATTAATATATATATATATATATATATATATATATATATATATATCTATAAACAGGGGGGCAAGCCCCCCTGCACCCTTTATGTGGGGGGTGACCTCTGCTACTTGTATATATACAAACTCTACAAAAAAAAAACAACAAACCTGCTATTAAGCTCATACACACCCATTGCACACTGTCATTACTTATATCCACGAGAAACACACACACTACACATGTATAAAAATCACCACTTTCAACACTTACATACACATACTCTCACTTACCTAACCCAACCTACACTAAAACTTCCCAAGAAATTAAAACAAAACACATTTCTACCCAAAACCCTTACACACTACAAACCTACCTGAATCTCCAAACATAACCACACATCGGCCTCCATGTTTACAGTTCAAAAACCACTAAACCTGAAAGGGACAGTATACTACGCAGAACAGACTGCACCACAACTACTTCGGATTCAGCAACCTCAGATTCGTCATTATGCAGTTTTGAACAACTGCACTTTAGGTATTCTCGTCTCAAGGTACTGAAATTCGATATTTCAGTATTTTGAGATTCGAAAGTAGAAGCTTCCAAGATCATCATACCTTGGAGAAAAGAGGATATTCCAAGAAATATTTTCTCACACATGCTAAGTAAAAGTCTGATCTTTTGGCCATTCAGTCTCTGTGTTTTGGAACTCATAGTAGCGGGTCCCAACATTGCAAATGGTTACCCTGAGACATACAATATGATGTTGTCAGTCTTTGTTTATTCCTTGACATATGGTTTCAGTTCCGTGCATTGTAGCCAGCTCTGCTGTTACTACAGCCCGCAAGAACCAAAAACTCTTGAGCTTAAGTCCTACCCAGAATGCTCCTCTCCAATTTAACCCAGACCTCGTTTTCAGCTTCCTGTGACAGACACATTGCCAAATTGCTCTTGAGCTAAGTTGAATTTTATTGATCTGTTTTAAAGTTTTTTTTTCTATAATTTACTGTTTTTTCCTTAATAGCATATAGTTTGTTGATTTTTTTTTTCTCCTTTAGCCTACCCTTTTCTGCTATAAATCTTCCATCTCCTCTCTTTCTTTTGTTGTACACTTCGGTGTATCTTACGACTACCATTGTTGGTAGTATTTTTTCCCCTCTATCTCTTTTTTAAAAAAAAAAAGAAGGAATGTTGTATTAGTTTATTTTTGTTTTTCTCCTTGCACTTATTGTAGTCTGTTTACCATTGTTGGTAGTAATCTGTACTTCGGTACTTTTTTCTACCATTGTTGGTAGTTTCGTGTCTCTTTCTCTTATAGTTACACGTTTTATTTTTTGTTTTGCTGCTACGATAAGATCAGATATGGCTGACAAAGTTAAAGGAGCTTCTGGTTTTAAAAAATGTCAAGAATGTGACTGCAAGATGCCCAATTCTGATGGGCATTCTCTTTGTGTCTATTGCCTGGGTCCATTGCACTTGTAAGAGGATTGTTCAATGTGTCATGCCTTTAGTCACTGAGCAGTGGTAGAATGGAAGAACAAATTGTTGCTAAAGGAGATGATTAATCTGCTTTTGAGGAGGCCTTACCTAGTTTTTCTGGTAAAAGTAAAACAGATGTATCTTCTCCTTCCTCTTCATCTTCATCTTCCAAACTAGACAATCCAAGAAAGAGGAGCCAGTCGGTGCTACCATCTCCCTCGGCACAATACAAAAAAACGAGGACTTCGGTTCCTGTTGTTTCTACAGAACCAACAGTCTATTCAAAGGCTTCTTCGGTATCGACTTTACACTGAAATTGACTTTGCCACTTGTGCTGAAATTATCAGAACTGGAGCTGACAGCTTCGGTGCCATCTTTTATTGTGGCACCGATATCTTCAGATACAAGAGAATGTCCTGAATTTTCTTTTCTGGATAGACCTAGGACCAGATATTCCCCCTCCATAGACCCCCTTGCTGATCAGTTGCCATGTCCATTTTTGGAAAGACCAAAATCCCCCTCTACCCAGTCAATTTGTTCCTCTAGAAGCCTAATAGAATTAGATGTTTTGAGACTGGTGGATCAGCTCCTTACCGCAAGGGGAGTCGCAGGTGCATTCTTGGACCCAACTCTTTTAGGTGCCAGATCCCCTCCTTCTGTGACCCCCACTTACTGTTCCTTCTCTACCCTCCTCTGAGGCCTTGAAGATTCTGGCTCCGAGTTTTCTGGCACTGACTTTTTCGATTCTGGCAAGATCTGCTTCTGTGGTACCGATTTCTACCCTGAGTTCTTCAGCTGTATCAGAGCCAAAGAACTGTCAAGGTCATAGTTATGCTGTTGGCTCCAAGGGGCAGGACTCCACTCTTTTTTTTTTTTTTTTGCAGCCATCTCTGCACCTCGTGGCTATGGCACGCATTACTTCTACCCTGGCTTCAGCTTTGGAAATGGCTTCTTCAGAGCTGACCTTGATTCCAAGGCAGTCCTCGGTTCCAGGCTCCCTTCCATCTTTGGGGGGGGGGCAGCCTTCCAGGCTATGGAGAGGGTCTTGTCTACTATGGGCATTCAGTCGTTTCCTTCCCTGTTGGAACAGATTCCCAAACCTTCGTCTCGACCAGAGCTTCTTCCGATCTCAACTCCTAGACAGTGAGCACCAAGGCCACATGTAACACCTATTCAGGTATTGTCCTCTTCTGATACCTACCCAGATCATCCCACTGAGGAGGTTCCTCAGAAGGGGAAGCGTAAGAGGAAACAGATTCCCTGGAGGAGTCCATCAGAGAAGATAGTTGTTTTGATGAAGAGAAGGGTTCCCCGTAGTCACCCCTGGAAGATGCCTCCTTTGGAGGCATCCTTAAGGTCCTTAAATAGGAGGGTGGCTGGACATCCCAAAAGCCCTCTTCACAGGAATCAGTATACCTGCAGGCCTTCAGAGCTTTATCATCTACCTCTTGGGTTACTTGGCCTGCTGATGAGCTCAGTAAGTTGATCTCGCAGCGGGTGTGGAAGGCTGCTGACACTATAGCACCTATTCCCAAGAGGCCAGACAAAATTCTTTCTGTACGAAAACACCATCAATTTTGGGCAAAGGGATTACCAGTAGATGCCATGGTGGTAGCTGTCATGCTGCCAGCCCAGCCATCTGGAATTTTGTAAATAATTCTATGTCATTTGTGAATATTGATATGATTTATACAGAACTGTATGTTATGTACTGGTTTCAAGAATGTAACCACAGCATAACCAGCTGGAACATAGAAGATTAACTTGCAAAACTTAAGAATAATTGAGGGTAAGTTACTTTATAGCTGGGCTATAAACAACAGATGTTATCTCTCAGTTTCAGTGCAGAAGCAGACACAATGTGTAGATCTAGAAGTTGTTTGTATTGTCTTGAAAGAGAAGTAATTACTGGGTTTAAAATGTAAAAGTGTTTTATTGTTTTACTACTTCCAAGATCTGCAAACATCTGAGAGATGTGTATTTTTCACAAGGCGATGTCAAATGCTACAGTGGGAGGGGAAGGGTTAGCCTGGGAACTGAAGTCAGGTGACAAAAAGTGATGTCGTCCAAGCTAACCCAGCAGTAATATTTGATATTAATTTAAGAACTCTCTCAAAGAGAGAGACTGCGGATTTTGTATTTTGTCTTTGACCTGGAAACATCCACTCAGCATCACATCTGCACTTACCTTGCTCGGCAAGTAAGTTTCTAGGGCATGGTAACTCTTTTTAGATGTACTGCTCCTCCATGCAGAAGAAAAATTACAATGTCACCACAAATATAACTAGATATAGTTAGGAATATAGTAAATATTAATTTAGATGTTTTCTGTATTTATTTGAGACTGTCCTGCAGTGTTGTTTTAAATATTTATTGTGATTTTTGAACTCTGAAGTTACTGTGTTGATTTACTGAGTATTGTCTTGTTCTTTTATTATTTATTATTAAATATATTTAAACCTATCTTTGTGACTGATATTTGTGAGACATATTTAAGCTCTTAGAGTACTTGCATATCTTTTTGGTGACACTGTACAGGCCACTCCAGTAGCCTTGCTTGGTCAGACTACCATTTGGATTAATAGTAATATTACACAGTAGGATTGGACACCCTTTGTAAGGGCCTTGTGGTATCTGATAAGTACGGGTTTTGGTGACAGTGATAACTACCTTATAGTCTGGGCAGAAGGGGGCTTATCTAGTAAACGTGAACTAGCCTTCCCCAGGTGTGTGTGTGTGTGTGTGTGTGTGTGTGTGTGTGTGTGTGTGTGTGCGTATGTATATATAAAACAAATCTAAAAGTGTGTGTCAGCTACTTGGGCATGGACACGAAGCACTGGTTGGACAGAGAGAGAGTGTTAGAGGACTTGGCTTGGAACCCTGGCTAGGGACTCAACTCTATAGCTGTGCTAGTGGAGAGTTTTATTGGAGATCTGGAGAAAGAGGAAGAAAGCAGCCCCAGGCTTACTGTGGTCTGTGTGTGCTCTTAAGGGAAATTGCACTTTACTGCGGCGGCCACAAAAAAGGAACTGGTAGAGGAAAGTTACACTATTCATCCTCCCAATAGAAATTTACAGGTGATAGATAGGTTTGGAAAGTGGGTGTTTTGCTTCATCGACCTTGCCATTGTGATCTTTGAACTTTATGACACACTTCACCAGATTTAAGAGGGCTCTGATTAAAGAGCTATTGGATACCCTGGCAGGAGTTGTGTCTGAAGAGGTCCAAGATAAGGTTGCTTCTCAGTTGGCCACCTTAGAGTCCATTTCAAATTCGTCCATGAGGCTCATAGCACATGCAGCTGAAGGGACGACTAGAGCAGCGGGATCAGGAGTAGCCATTAGGAGACAGCCTGAATGCTCTTTTGTGAATTTGCAAAGCCATTCAAGTCTTTATTCGTCAATGCGCCCTTTGACGGATTGTCCCTTTTTGGCCCTAAAGTTCAAGAAACTTTGACCATGTATGAGAAAGATAGACTCTCTCTGCAGTGGGTGTATGTTTTTCTACCCTTCAAAGGTCCTCCTCCAGGAACTAAAGGAGTGGGAAAATGTGGTTCAGAAAGTCCCAAGGGCCTTTTCAGGACACACGTGGCATTGGCTCTCCCTGGAGGCTTTTAACAGAAGATACTGTCCATGCAACAGTGGTGGCCCACAAAATCAGGGTTCCAGGGACTCCTTTCCTGGCAAATCTTACCAGTATTCTTGAAAGGAGGACTGACTGCTTTCCTCTGGAAACAGTCTGGGGGTTTCTATCCTTGCTCCACCATGCCTGGCTCCAAATAACTTCAGATGTTTTGGTGCAAAGGGATTATACCCAGAGAATACACCATACCCTTTCTCTCTTTTCCAAACAATTCCAGCAGAATCCCTGATATTCCACCCAGTCAGCGGGAACCATCAGTGCTCGAAATTCTAAATGTGCTTCAACAAAATGAGTAATCCAAGAAGTCCCACCAGACCAGATAGGCTCCAGAATTTACTCAAGATACTTTTTAGTGCCAAAGAAGACAGAGGACTGGAGACCAATTTTGGTTTTCAGTGTTTTGAACATGTTCGTTCGACAAACAAATTTCTGGATGGTCACTTTCAGTCTATTCTCCCGTTTCTAGGGAAAGACAGTTGGATGTGCTCGATAGATCTGCAGGACATGTATTACGACACAAAAATGGACAACTGCTTAAAGAGATTTATCCACTTCCAGCTGGGAGCCAGTCATTATCAGTTCAGAGCGCTGCCCTTTGTCTTCACCACAGTCCCCAGGGTGTTCACCAAATGCATGGCAGTAGTAACAGCTCACCTGAGACTGCAGAGATTCAGGGTGTTTCCATACTTAGACAACTGGCTCATTACCGCTCCCACCAGGCATCTTCTAGAACAAGAAAGAAACTTTGTTCTCCTAACCTGTGCTGACCTGGGCATCACCGTAAATTGCGAAAAATCACAACTGACTCCAACACAAATTTTAGAGTTTATAGGAGTGGTGCTTGCATAACTTCCCTTCCTCTTCCAAGACTGCAAAAGATCAAGACCCAAGTGAAAAAGATTGTCAGGAACAAGAGAATAGCCACACGATTTGTCTTATGACTTAGGCTCGATGGCATCAGCCATTACAATAGTTCCTCTAGCAAGATTTCACATGAGAATTCTTTAGTGGCTTCTAGCTTCTCAGTAGTCCATCCTGTATCAGCCAATGTCAGATCATATTTGGTTACCAATCATTGCAAAAAAGATCTAGCTTGGTGGTTTCAGTCAGATGAGATTCTCTTGGGCCGTCGTCCCTTTTTCCTTCTCAACCCCGAGCCATAGTAACCACGGATTCCTCCCAGATGGGGTGGGAGGGGGCATTATCTGGGCAAGACTGTCCAAGGTACTTGGCCCTCCATGGAGGCCAACTTGCATGTCAGTGTTCTAGAGCTGAGGGCAGTGCTTTTAGAGATGCAGGCCTTTCAAACTGCTTTCCCCTTGGGAACGATTGCGATCCCAACAGACAATATATTGGTAGATTGGTACATCAACAAGTAGGGAGGAACCAAGTCATATCCCCTTTGTTGAGAAGACCTCAGAGTCTGGCAGTGGGCGATCTCTTCCAACCTCTTTCTGATAGCAGTGCACATTCCGAGGAGTTCCAGTGTGATAGCTGTGACAAACCGAGCCGATGGATTCTTGTGCCCCTCAAGTGGTCTCTCCATCCCAAAGTGGTGAGAAAATTACTCCATCACTGGGACCAAATCTGTATCACCCCTGAACAACAAGTGCAGCAGCTACTTTGCCCTGGTTCCTCCTGCAGGGGAGTCCATGAGAGATGCTGTCCTACACAGTTGGTCTTCCGGACTTCTCTATGCCTTTCCTCCATTTCCTTTAATCCCTCAATTCCTGAAGAAAGCGATAAGGTTGAAGGGCAAAGTAATTCTCATTGCTCCCTTCTGGCCTTGACAGATTTGTTTCCCCTTTCTTTGGCCTTATCTGATCTGACAACCGTGGACTCTGCACCCAGATCCAGATGTCCTATCCCATCCAGAGGAATTAGTTCACCCAAACCTTCAGAACCTCAGGCTGACAGCATGGCTTCTTCAATTCCACTAATTCCCAGGTGTAATTCTCTATTTTCCCCAGTTTGTAAGATTCTTTTGGCATCACACAAACCCCCCACTAGAAAGCTCTACAAGAGTAAGTGGCAGAGATTTTCCTACTGGGCTCGTGATAATAACATTGACCCTTTCTCCGCTCCTAATGACAAAATCTTAGAATTTTTAACTTTATTATTTGAAGGAGGAGGCTCTGCCTCTACTAAGGTTCATCTAGTGGCTATTTCAAACTTTCACAATGGGTTGAAGAGATATTCATTAATTTCTCAAACTTTGCAAAGCATTCTTAAGAGGGACATTGTTATTAAAACCTGTGTATAAAGATCCATTTGTACCTTGGGATCAAACGATAGTACATTCCCGCTTTGTGCCTGCTGCCAAATGAGACCTAAAATTTTTATCTTGGAAAACTATTTTTCTGGTAGCGATTACATCTGACAAAAGAATTTCAGAAATTCAAGCCTTATCTTGCAAACCACCATATTTGGTATTTCACAAAAACAGAGTTTTCTTGAGGATGAACCCTTCCATTCTGCCAAAGGTGGTGTCAGAGGCAAATATTAATCAGCTAGTCAATTTACCAGTCTTTTTTCCCAATTTCTCAAACAAAGGTGAATACTCTTTGCATTTATTGGATGTCCATAGACAATTGTGATTTTTATCTCCATAGAACGTAAGATATAATAAAATGTGACTATCTGTTTGTTTTCTTTTCAAAGACCAGAATGGATAAACCAGTATCCAAGGTTACCTTATCTAGATGGTTGAAGGATTGTATATCCTTTATATACAATAAGAGGAAAGTTGAATTGCCTGGGCCTGTCAGGGCACATTTTACTAGAGCTATAGCTACTTCATCAGTTTTTCATTCTAAGGCTTCCACGGATGATATTTGTGCAGTTGCGACATGGGCTTCTCCACATATCTTTATTACTCATTGTAAATTGGATTTGGTCTCTAGGGGAAGAGCATCCTGTGAAGTTGTTCAGTCTCGCCGTTCATTCATCACTGATGGGTTTGGAGCCAATCCTCGGCTCCGACACGGCTGACTAGCAAGCTCAAAGTTCTCCAGTAGCTGGAGACCCCACCCCCTTATCCCATAATGCACTGCTGGAATTACCTCAGATCTAGTTTGCCATGCATGGCTCTCTTGGTTTCCAGCTTGGCTCGAGACTTTATTGGGAGTTTTTCAACTTTCAGCAAGTTATATATTTTTTCTTTTTTATATACCCTTGTTCTATTCTTAATAGCAGATATACTAGATAGTAAATAGTTTTTACTGTGTTTTTACTCCTTTCCTCAGTATATTCTTCTTGCCTTAGGCCTTTTGGCCTTAGGATTAGTGATTAGTCAGTGATCCCCTTTGGGACTATTGTTTTGGATCTCTTTTATTACTGTTTGTAGTTATCTAGTTGTTAGTACCCCTTTTGGGCTGTGTGTATGTTTGTGTGAGTTACTTAGTTTAAAACCGCTCTTAGTTAATCAGTGTGCTTGAGTTGTGTAATGTCTGAAGATAAGGACAAGGATCCAAAGTCTGGGTTTAAAAAGTGCCCAGACTGCGGACAAAAAAGGTCAGTCACAGATGCCCATGTGCAATGTGTTTATTGCTTGGGTGAGGTGCATCTGCAAGAGTTTTGAAGCATATGTCATTCCTTTTCCACAAGAGTGTTAGCTGAAAGGAAGAGGAAATTGATTGATAGGGGTATCATTAAACACCCCTTTTCTGAGGCATTGTCTGACCAGGATGGAGCCAGTAAATCATCTAAATCTTTTAAGTCTTCAACTGATTCTAGATCCAAGAAAGGAAAGAGGTCAAAGAGTGTGGTGACTTCGGATCCACTGCCCTTGGAGCTGACAGTCTGCTCTTTTCGGAACCGGGCCACGGCTTTGGAACCGGTTGCCGAAAAACCTCCTTCCATATTGCTCCAATCGGCTCCATCTGTCCACTCTTCCAGGTCCACTGTCAGCCTATCTGATCTGGATATGGACCGGCTGGTTCAGAAACTTTTAAAGGCACCAAGCCTAGTTAAATTGCTGTCGGCTCAGACACAACCATCGGAGCCGAAGACCCCTACCTTTGAATTGTCTGCTTCTCCTCCGAGCCATATCGGACCT
Source organism: Protopterus annectens (assembly GCF_019279795.1). Taxonomy (NCBI): domain Eukaryota; kingdom Metazoa; phylum Chordata; order Ceratodontiformes; family Protopteridae; genus Protopterus; species Protopterus annectens. The sequence continues at coordinate 890,354,686 of NC_056741.1, read as the reverse complement.
TCGAAGCCAGAGGAGGCTGGCCTGATGATTGTGGATCCCTTGGAGCCGACACCTGCTCCAGTGTCGTCGGCTCCATCTGCTCGGACGTTCTTGGCACTGACTGAGGACTCTAGGAGCCGACACTCTCCGGTCGGATCCGGGGAGGATAGTCGCACCAACTTGTCAGTGCTGACTCTTCCTCTCGGGGCCTCGGCTCAGGTGAGCTCGGCTCCTACCTCGGGCTCAGAGCGTATGGCTTAGGTGTGGGAAATCGCAGCTCCATCGGAGCCATCGACTCCTTCTCATCGGAGCCAAGATGCATTCGATGCCATGAGACGAGTGTTGTCTCCCAAGACTTCCTCATCTCAAGGTCTGGCCTCTTCTTCCCCTAAAGTGCCTGTGTCTGTTTCTGTTTTCTCCGGTCCTCCCAAGCGTGGAGACCCAGAGCCTCACGTAGCGCCACAGGGCGCTTCCTGCTCTTCTGAGACCTCTCCAGAAGTTCCCCCTGAAGAGGTTCCCAGGAAGAGATTATGCAAGAGGAGGCATTTGGACTCCCCCCAGGAGTCTATCACATCGGACACCGACCTGGATGAATCAAAAGGGTCCCCCAGATCCCCCTCTGAGGACATCTCCTTTGCAGAGATTCTTGAAATCCTTAGAGGGGTGATTGGCAGTCCAAGAGTCCTACTGAGGACGAGTCGGTTCTCCTGAAGGCGTTTGGGTCTCACCCTTCCACCTCTTGGGTATCTCCGCCCTATGATGAGCTTATGGATCTGGTCTTTCGTAGGGCGTGGGAGTCTCCAGAATCTATGGAACATGTTCCTTGGAGGCCAAATAAGTGTATTTCAGCCCCTGTGGATAAGTCCTTTTTGACCAAGGGAGTCCCTGTTGATGCCATTGTGGTGGCGGCAGCCACCAAAAAGGAAATGTCTGAGACTTCCTCATCTGTCCAACCTCCTAATAGAGAATCTAGGATCATGGATAGATATGGGAAATGCATGATGTTAAGTTGTCTATCTCGCCTTCGTTCTTGCTGGTTGGGATCAGAGCCGATCCTCGGCTCCGACTCGGCCATCTTCTATAACTTGAGAGCTGTTTACTGGCTCGAGGCTACCCCTTATCCCATGATGCCTAGCGCTAGCTACCCAGATCTCGTTTGCCGCTTTAGCTGCGAGGTGTCGTTTTCCTGGCTCAGGCTCGTATAAAGTTTATTTATACAACTTTTTTTACTAGAAATAGTCTTTTTCCTAGGGGTTTTTGTTAGCTAACACAACAAGTATAAGACTACAACTAAGTGTGTATTTGTAGCTTCCTTTCCTCCCCTCCCCCCTCCTTATTCCTGTCAGGTTAGCCATTTAAGTTAGAGGCTTTCCTTCTATCTTTTTTATAGGCTAGCCGTTTGAGTTAGAGGCTTTCCTATTAAAAAAAAAAAAAAAAAAAAAAATTTAGCTTTAGTCTGTAGTGTACTGTATTTTTCTCTTTAGACTGTATTTTGTTTGGTTAACTATTGTTGTATTTTTTGTTACAGGATGTCCAAAGAATCCAAGGTGTCTGGGTTCAAGAAGTGTAACTCATGCTGTCAGAAAATGTCTCTGACAGATGGGCACACTTCTTGCATCTATTGTTTAGGCGCTGTGCACCTGCAGGACTCTTGTTCTATCTGCCATGCATTTAGTCCAAGAGTTCTGCAGGAGTGTAAGAATAAGCTTATTCTTAGGGGCCTTTTAAAGCCCCAAGATTCACCGGCCAAGACTCAGCCTGTGAAATCCCCTAAATCTATCAAATCGTCGGCTCCAAGCTCGGAGCTGTCTTTGGTTCAGACTGTACCTGCTACTTCGGTTCCGGCTGGAACCGATAAGACTATCTCCCCGTCGGCTCCATCAGAAACTTCAGAGCCTTTGCGGAGCCACAAGAGGCTGAGGTCCCCTTCTCTGGAATCCATACATTCGGCTCTTCGGTCTCCCCTGCTGCAAAGCGAGCGCAGTCATAGATCTTCTCACTCCTCTCGATCCTCTAGGCTCTCGGATCACGACGTGGAGAGAGTGGTCAGTAGGTTGCTAAAGTCGCAGGCACTTGCCAAGATGTTGTCCGGCCCTCTTCAACAGGTGTCGGCTCCATCCACTTCTATCGATGTTCCTCCGCTGACTCCATTGAGCTCGGAGCCAGAGTTCGTTGGGGTTCGAGTAGTGGAACCGTTGGCTTCGATAACTTTATCTCCTTCGGTTCCATCGTCAGCTCCGATTCCCTCGATGGTGCCGTCCGTCGAGGGATCTGGGTGCCAGGGCTTCCTCGTCAGCTCCGAGGGGGCGAGTGGCATCGGACCCTTGTCCGACCCCATTCTCCCTCTTGGAGCTTCGGCACAGGTGAGCTCTGCTCAAACATCGGCCTCGGAGCCTTCTCCCTCGGTGCAAAGAAGGATTCAGATTTCCTTCAGAACTGGAGCCTTTTCTACGTCGTAGCAGGGACGCCTTCGATGTCATGAGGAGTGTGCTGGCTACTGAGTTAGCTCCACTATCAGCCCCATTGGCTCCATCCCCTGTAGTGCCTGTGTCAACCTCTGCTCCTCCTCCAGACCCCAAGCGTGGGGAACTGGTGCTCCAGGGCACCCCATTGGGTGTTTCCTCTTCTTCCGAGGCCTCCCCTGAACATTCGGAGGAGCCCCCTCGTAAGAAGAAGTGCAAGAGGAAGCGCATTGACTCCCCTGAGTCTGTCACTTCGGATACAGACTTAGATGATTCGGAAGGGTCCCTGAGATTCCCCTCTGAAGATGTTTCCTTTTCGGACATCCTCGAAATGCTTAAGCAGAGGGGGAACTGGAATCCCCTAGCCCCTATCGAGGATGAGTCTGTATTCCTGGATGCGTTCGGTTCCCGACTTTCCACCTCCTGGGTTTCTCCTCCTTTCGATCCACTTATGTCCATGGTGGCTCGAAAGGCTTGGTCAGCCCCGGATCCAGTGGAACCAACTCCAAGGAGACCTGACAAGTTCATCACAGCACCCCATAATAAGCAGTTCCTTACCAAAGGTGTTCCTGTTGATGCCATGGTGGTAGCAGCAGCCACCAAAAAAGAGTTAGCGGAAACCTCTTCATCTGTCCATCCTCCTAACAAGGAGTCTAGGACCATGGACAGATACGGGAAGTGAATGTTTGCTTCAGCGACCTTTTCCATGAGGTCACTTAACTACTTATGCCATTTTACCTGGCTTTAAAGGGATCTCCTTAAAGAGCTTGGAGATACCCTTCAAGATCCATCAGCTGCGGGAGCTCAAGCTAAAGTAGCTTCCCAGCTGGCGACCCTTAATTCTGTAGTCAACTCCTTCATGAGGCTCATTTCTTATGCAGCCGATGGTGCAAGTAGAGCCGCAGGTACGGGTGTGGCCCTTAGGATACATGCATGGATGTGGCTGTGTAACTTTGCGGAACCCTTTAGAGCGTCATTCACCAACACCCCCTGTGATGATTCCTTTCTTTTTGGACCACAGGTGAAAGACACTTTGACTAGTTGTGAGCAGGAAGGCAAGACTCTCTCTGCTGTGGGAGTCTGTTTTTCCACTCCTTCCAGACCATACCCCAAGGGTCAGAAGAGTGGTAAAATGTGGTTCCAAAAATCCCAGGGAGCCTCGCCTGACACACTTAGCGATTTTTCCTCCAGGGGCAGAGGGGGAAATAACAACAATAGACTCCGCCGTCGTGGCAGAGGGGGTCCGCAGAACCAGGGCAACAGAAAATCCTTCTCTGAGAAGCCTTTTCAGCATCCCTGAAGGGTTGCCCGGCTGCCCGCCTCTGGAGGCAGTCGGGGGAAGACTTTCACTGTACCCAAAAGCCTAGCAAAATTTAACGCAAGACAAATGGGTACGGTCAGTTATATCCGGAGGTTACAAAATTTCCTTCTCTCAACACCCCACCATTGAGCAAATCCCTTCCAGATGTTCCACCCAATCTGAGGGACCAAGCAGTCATAGAAGTTTCAAGACTGCTAGAAAAAAGAGTCATCCAGGATGTCCCGGCAGACCAACATGGATCCGGAACTTACTCAAGGTTCCTTTTGGTACCAAAAAAGACAGGGGACTGGAGACCGATTCTGGTTCTCAGCAGACTAAACAAGTCTGTTCAAAGAACAAAGTTTCAGATGCTCACGCTACAGTCCATTCTACCCTTTCTGGGTCAGGACAATTGGATGTGCTCCATAGATCTTCAGGATGCGTACTACCACATCAAAATGGACAGGAGCTCCAGGAGATTCCTTCGCTTCCGGCTGGGAGCCAGTCATTACCAGTTCAGAGCTCTGCCTTTTGGTCTCACCACAGCCCCCAGGGTGTTCACCAAATGGATGGCAGTGGTCACGGCTCACCTGAGACGTCGTGGATTCCAAGTGTTTCCATATCTAGACGACTGGCTCCTCACTGCTACTACCAGGCATCAACTTCTGCAAGCTAGGGACTACACTATCACAATTTGCTCCCAGCTAGGCATTACAGTAAACTTCGAAAAATCTGCCTTGTTGCCCTGTCAATCTATCATCTATATGGGAGCAGACTTAGACACAAAGAACATGTCCACAAGGCTACCACCAGAAAGGGTGTCTACAATTCGCCAGCAAGTATAAATTCTAATGCAGAGCAAAAGGATCCAAGTCAGGTTCGTCCTTCAAACTCTGGGTTCCATGGCAGCGGCAATTCTTCTAATCCCACTGGCCCGCTTTCACATGAGGATCCTTTAGTGGCTTCTGTTCACACAGTGGTCTTTCCAACAGCTACCCATGTCTCACATGATCATGATTACAGAAGCATGCAAAAGGCACCTTTCCTGGTGGATGGTCTCCCCACTAGCAGACCCTTCATTCAGCTCCCTGCTGTTGCCACGGTGACCACAGACGCCTCCCTGATAGGGTGGGGGGGCATTATCAGGGCAGGACAGTCCAAGGCACTTGGCAGCCTCACGAGTATCACCTGCATATAAACGTCCTAGAAATGAAAGCCGTGCTCCTAGCATTGCAAGCTTTTCAAGACTTTCTCCCTTCTGGGACCATTGCAATTCAAACAGACAACATGTCAGTGATCTGGTACATCAACAAGCAGGTCGGAACCAAGTCCTATCCCCTATGTCGAGAAGCACTCAGACTCTGGCAGTGGGCGATTTCTTCCCAACGATTTCTGATTGCGACGCACATCCCTGGGAGGTCCGACTTTCTCCCTACGTCATAGCAGACAGGCTCAGCAGAGCTATTCTCATGCCTCACGAGTGGTCTCTGAATCAGGTAGTTACGGATCTGATCTTCCACAAATGGGGACAGCCTTGCTGTGATCTTTTTGCCACCCCCTTCAACAGCAAATGCAGCAACTACTTCTCCCTTCTTCCGCTTCCAGGTCACACACCCAGAGATGCTCTAGTCCACGATTGGCCTCAGGGACTTTTTTATGCCTTCCCTCCGTTTCCCCTGACACCGAAACTCATACAGAAAGCAATATCGTTGGGTTGCAAAATGATCCTCATTGCCCCCTACTGGCCTCGACAGATATGGTTTCCGTTCCTGCACCATTACCTTCTCAATCAGCCTTGGACTCTGGATCCGATTCCAGACCTACTGATTCATCAATCAGGCGGGCTGCATCAATCCCTCCGAACACTCCAGCTCACAGCTTGGTTGCTCCACTTCCAACCTTAGCCAGGCTTCCCAGCATTTCCCCGGCCGTGCGTGAGATTATTGTCTCCTCTCACAAGTCCACAACTAGAAAGACATGCTAGCAAATGGAAACGTTTTTCTTGTTGGGCAGAGGCTAGGAACGTAGATCTTTTTCAGCCCCAGTCCATGAAATTTTGGAGTTCCTAGCACAACTTTTTCATTCTGGGTCCGCTTCTGCTACAATCAGGGTTCAATTGGCGGCCATTTCTAACTTCCATGTTGGGTTGTCTAATTCAAACATTATGTCTCATAAGCTCTGTAAAGCCTTTTTAAGAGGGACTACTCTCCTTAGACCTCCAGAGAGAGATCCCCCTTCTCCTTGGGACCTTAATTTGGTACTACGCCAGACGCGTCTCTGACCTTCAGGCACTATGTGTTCATCCTCCATGCTTGGTTTTTCATAAGGACAGGGTTGCTCTGAGGACTAATCCCTCATTCCTTCCGAAAGTCTGCTCAGCAATCTATAGACCTTCCTGTGTTTTTTCCCTAACTACACCAACAGAATACAAATTACACCAATTGGACGTTCATAGACAGTTGCGTTTTTACTTGCATAGGACTAAGGATATAAGGAAGTCGGACCAACTATTCCTTTCCTACGCTCTAGGCAAACAAGGTCTCCCAGTTTCCAAAGTGACCTTATCCAGGTGGTTGTCTCACATTATTACTTTCATTTATCAATTAAGAAACAAAGAGTTGCCTATCAAACCAAAAGGTCATTCTACTAGGGCTTTGGCCACCTCGGTAGCCTTCCAATCTAGGTTGCCCATGGACTCTATCTGTGCAGCTGCTACGTGGGCAAATCCTCATACCTTTATTTCTCATTACAAGCTAGATATGGTCTCCAGGAGCAGAGCTGACTTTGGTTCCACTGTTCTGAAGAGGCTATTCCAATGAGCCGCCCAGGATTGTAGGTGCTAGGGACGCTGTCTCAACCAGCAAGAATGAAGGCAAGATAGACAACTTAACATAAAGAAGTTATGTACCTACCATAACGTTCTATGTTAGTTGTCTTCATCTTGCCTTCTTTCTTGCGTCCTACCCTCCGTCCCCCTGTCCTATTGGATAGAGAGGAGTTTTGGTTTCACTGGCTGAGTGTTCTCTGGTTTGTTTCCTCTACTGACTTAGAGAGTATGACAGGTATGCTCAACCTGTTTGTTTAGACAGGTTGATTCTCTGGATCTGTCTGGGGTTAGCTATTACAAACGAGATCTGGGTAGCTAGCGCTAGGCATCATGGGATAATGGGGAGCCTCGAGCCAGTAAACAGCTTTCGAGCTATAGAAGATGGCTGAGTCGGAGCCGAGGATCGGCTCTGATCCCAACCAGCAAGAAAGAAGGTGAGATGAAGACAACTAACATGGAACGTTATGGTAGGTACATAACTTCTTTTTCAGTTCAGTGACTTTCTCACTCAGATCACTGAACTACTTGACACATTTTACCAGACTGCAGAGAGATCTCCTTAAGGAGTTGGGAGATACTCTTCAGGGTGCTGTAGCTTCGAGTTTATCCAGTAAGATTGCCACTCGGCTCTCTACCCTCAATCCGATAGTCAACTCATCCATGCATCTCGTATCATATGCAGCTGATGGTTCGAGTAGAGCCGCAGGTACAGGAATCGCTCTCCATAGGCATGCCTGGATATGACTGTGTTCCTTCGCGGAACCCTTCAAGTCTTCTTTTACTAATACCCCATTTGACGGCTCATCTTTGTTTGGGCCAAAGGTGAAGAAGACTTTACCAGGTGTGAGCAAGAAGGAAAGACACTGTCTGCCATCAGAGTCCGTTTTTCCACCCCCACTCGACCCTTTCCCAAAGGTCAGAGGGGAGGAAAGATGTGGTTCCGGAAAGCCCAAGGAGCCTTTCAAGACACATGTGGAGAGCCCCCCTCCAGAGGCAGAGGAGGGGGTTTCAATGGAAGATGCCGCCCTCGTGGCAGAGAGGGTCCACAACACCAGGGTGACATAGATCACATCTCTGGTCAGTCCTACCAGCGCTCCTGAAGGGATGCCTGGCTGTCCTACTCTGGAGGCAGTCAGGGGTCGCTTATCTTTGTACCCCAAAGCCTGGCTAAATATAACAAATGACAGTTTGGTACGAAGCATCATTTCCAGAGGGTATTTCATACCATTCTCCACCCAGCCTCTTCGCGTCAAAAAAATCCCTGATGTTCCACCCAGTCACATGGGACAAGCAGCAATAGAGGTACGCCGATTGCTAGATAAGAGTCTTAGCAGACTAGACAGGATTCGAAACTTACTCAAGGTTCTTTTTGGTTCCAAAGAAAACAGGGGACTGGAGACCCATTTTTGGATCTCAGCAGACTCAACCAATTTGTGAGAAAAGAGAAGTTCTGAATGGTCACGCTACAGTCCATACTGCCCTTGTTGGGGAAGGACAATTGGATGTGCTCGATCGATCTCAAGGATGCGTACTACCACATAAAGATGGCCAGACCATCCAGAGATCACCTACATTTCCGACTGGGAGCCAATCATTATCAATTCCGAGCTCTGCCCTTTGGTCTCACTACAGCCCCCAGAGTGTTCACCAAGTGCATGGCAGTAGTCACGGTTCACCTGTGGCATCTAGGATTCCAGGTGTTTCTGTATCTAGACGATTGGCTCCTTACCTCCACCATCAAGCATCAACTTCTTCAAGTGAGAGAGGCTACTCTGACACTCTGCGATCAGCTAGGCATTACAGTCAACTTCAAAAAGTCTGCCTTATTGCCATCGCAGCATATCATTTTTATAGGGACAGAACTAGACACGTCAACCACCACTCTCCGCCTTCCGCCAGAAAAAATCTCTATTCTTCGCCAACACATCATGTCCCTAATATCAAAGAACAGAGCACCAGCTGCAGAGGTATTGAAATTTCTAGGATTGATGGCGGCAGCTATTCTAGCAATCTCCCTTAGTAAGGATGCTTATGAAAATCCTTCAATGGCTTCTATTCACGCAATGGTCTTACCAAGAACTTCCAATGAGTCACATGATCCTGATAACAAATTCAAAGAAGGATCTTCAGTGGTGGTTGACGTCTCTTCATGTCACAGTAGGACGTCCTTTCATGCTTCCCCCTCTTGTTGCCACTGTGACCACGGACGCTTCCCTGATAGGCTGGGGGGGCTATTTCAGGGAAAGACTGCCCAAGGCACATGGACAGATCAAGAATCACATCTGCATATCAATGTCCTGGAGATGAGAGCAGTACTTCTAGCGTTGCAATACTTTCAGGACTCTCTTCCTCTAGGGACAATTGCAATACAGACAGACAACATATCAGTGGTCTGGTATCTGAACAAACAAGGCGGGACCAAGTCTTATCCCCTTTGCTGAGAAGCCCTCAGAGTATGGCAGTGGGCACTGTCATCCCAGCACTTTCTGTTGGCAACGCACATCCCAGACAAATCCAACGTAATAGCGGACAGACTGAGCAGAGCAATCTTGTTGCCCCACGAATGGTCCCTCAAACAAGAGATTGCGGACAGGATCTTCCGCAAATGGGGCCAGCCTTCCTGCGACCTTCACCAGTCACATCAACAACAAATGCAGAAGCTATTTTGCCCTAATTCCCACGCCAGGTCACTCCCCGAGGGATGCTCTTGTCCACAATTGGCCCCCGGGTCTCCTCTGTGCATTTCCACCAATTCCCCTGATATCCAAATTCTTACAGAAAGCAAAGTCGCTGGGACGGACAATCATCCTCATAGCCCCTCATTGGCCTCAGCATATTTGGTTCCCGTTTCTTTATCATCATATTCTGGAAGATCCATGGATCCTGGACCCAGTTCCAGACTTGTTGACACATCCGTCAGGGGTTCTTCACCCATCATTGCAGACACTGAAGCTAACCGCTTGGTTGCTCCAATTCCCCACATAGCCAGGCTCTATAATCTTTCCCATGACACTAGTCAGATTTTGTTGGCTTCCCACAAACCTTCCATCAGAAAATTGTATCGTAGTAAGGGGAAGAGATTTTCCATTTGGGCTTCTTCCCACAAGATTGACCCTTATCAAGCGCCATTGTCTTCTATCTTACAATTCTTGACAGAAATCTTCAACAAAGGAGCAGCGGCAGCTACGGTACGAGTACAATTAGCTGCTATATCTAATTTCCATCTAGGAATTGATGGTTTGAATATTATGGCTCACCAATTGTCTAAGGCTTTTCTAAAAGGTTCCTTTCACATAAGGCCCCCAGTGAAGACACCTTATTCCCCCTGGAATTTGAATTTTATGTTATCTTGTATCATTCTTCCTCCTTTTGAGCCTGCATCATCTTGTGAACTAACATTCTTGTCATGGAAAACTTATCTTCTTAGTAGCCAACACTTCAGCCTGTAGTGTCAGAGCTCCAAGCTCTTTCCATCAAGCCCCCTTACATGGTCTTCCATACTGACAGAGTATCTCTCAGAACTAATCCATTCTTTCTGCCCAAAGTATTTCTGAGGTTAACATTAATCAAGTCATTGAGTTGCCCATTTTCTTCCCTAATCATACCAACAAATTGGAATATATGTTGCATAAACTCGATGCTCATAGACAACTTAGATTTTATTTGGACAGAACCCAAGACATTAGGAAATTTTTGTGTCCTTTTCTGAGACCAGGAAAGGTAAACCAGTTGCTAAAACAACCCTGTCTAAATGGCTGTTGGATTGCATCACCTATACATATGCTTGTCATAATATGCCATTGTCTAGTAAGGTAAAGGCTCATTCAACCAGAGCAGTTTCTACCTCGTCAGCCTTTCAAGCCAAATTGCCTTTGGATAACATCTGTGCAGCAGCCACCTGGTCTAAACCTCACACTTTTTTATAACTCATTACAAAGTGGATAAGGCCTCCAGGGACAGGGCTTCATTTGGTTCTACAGTTCTGAAGAGTGTACTTCCGTGAGCCACACAAGATAAGGGTACTAGGGACGCTACCCATCAGTGATGAATGAACGGCGAGATTGAACAACTTCACATAAAGAAGTTATGTACTCACCATAATGTTCCATGTGAGATGTTCCATCTCGCTTTCATTCTCACGTCCCTCACTCCTTCCCCCTCCTGGCTGACAGTTGACCTCGAGGCTGTCTTCATCCTGTTTTTTCAATGTGTATTCATTCCTAGGCAGAATAGTTATTGTACTATTATATGGTACGCAGCAAACAAGATCTGAGGTAATTCCAGCAGTGCATTATGGGATAAGGGGTGGGGTCTCGAGCTACTGGAGAACTTTGAGCTTGCTAGTCGGCCGAGGATCGGCTCCTAACCCATCAGTGATGAATAAAGGCGAGATGGAACAACTCACATGGAACGTTATGGTGAGTACATAACTTCTTTTTTGGTTCTATGGTGCTCAGGAATATCCTTCCATGTGTCCTCCCAAGATACAAAGTAGCTGGGGACTCTGTCCCATATGTTAAAGAATAAATGAAGATTGACAACATCAGATAAAGAAGTTATATACTTACCATAACGTTAAATCTGTGTTGTTGATCTTCGTTTATCCTTGAGTCCAAACCCTCCATCCCCTTTCTTTTCTGACCTCCTGGTGGAATGAAATCTGGTCCTAGTTGTACATAGTTTCATATATGACACTAGGTATGGTCTTCACTAAAGTGATATTAGGTTTACGTCCTGACACGTTTATCTGCAAACTTGATCTGAGGTAAATTGGAGAGGAGCATTCTGGGTAGGTCTTAGGCTCGAGAGTTTTTGGTTTTTGCTAGCTGTAGTAATGGCCGAGTTGGTTACGATGCTTGGAAATGACCCCATATGTCAAGGATAAAGTTCAAAAATACAGATGGAATGTTATGCTAAGTACATACCTTCTTTTTTTTTTTTTGCAAAGGACCACTCCACTAAGGATGAAAGTAGTTTAGCTGAATGGCTCTTGATCTATTTGCCTTCACTGAAACTATGCTCGATGACTTGACAGGAGCCCAATGATAGTTTCCAAGAAGACAGTCTCCAAATTAAAATATAATTTTATTTCAGAGTTAATAACTACCGTGACTGCTTTAATTTTCAAATTCAAACTTTTTAAGTAGGAAGTGGCTTGTCTTAACATCCATAATTTATTTATTTATTTATTGCAGTTGGTTTACCAGGATAGTCCATTGGGCCATAAAGAACCCGTTTTCAATGGAGTCCTGGGGAGAAAAGCTCCACAAAGAAAATGTACATTCAACATTTGACAGAGAAAATGTAATATATACAATACCTCCTAATTTCAGAAAGAATACAGACATTTCAGTTTATACTTCCCATTAGATTAATGTGAAGACAGAATTTTTTGTATTAGACATGTTCAAAATGTAATACAAAACTCGAGCATTAAAAGCTGAGAAATTATTGTTCTTTTTAGTTCTGCACACATGGGCAAACATTTCCATTTGACTGCATTGTCTTTCTAGCGAAAGCTCTCCTTGAATGCGTATAAATATATTCACTTTGCCACACAAGAGAAAGATAGCAACTTGGATGATGTCAAGCCTCAAGTAAAGATCTTAAGCACTACTGACTGTGCCAAAGGACAGACTTGCTTCACGACTGAGCAGATTTGTAAGAATCCTCTATCTGGACAGACTGAAGAGAAGAATAAGGATCCAAAAAGGCCTACCTTCACAAAAATATTTGTTGTCAACATTCTAGCTTGGTGCAGCCCCATTAGAAATGACTGCCAGAGAAGAACATTTGTACAGAAATTTGGTATCCAGTCTAGAAGAAAGACTTACTCCTGAATGACTCCATTAGCTTCCAACTTTTAGCAATTATAAAAGGGAGATGCAGTGCAAGTGAATAGAAAATATGTGTATTTTTGACCTATTTTCATCTGGTATTAACTTGCTCAGGCACTGAAAATATTACTTCTGTTATTGTTCACAATCTTGTCTTGTTTTCAGGGCATTTTTTCCATATAGTCTTACACTAACACATCCTCTGTTGAAAGACGAATATTTTTCTATAATAGCTCTTCCCAAATCTAAGCCGCGGTGGTGCAGCGGTAGCGTTGTCGCCTCACAGCAAGAGGTTCTCCCGTTCGATTCTCGGCAGGAGCGCCTTCTGTGTGGAGTCTGCCTGTCCTCCCTAATGTTGAGTGGTGTTCAAAAGACATGCGTAAATGGGTGTGCCTTCGTTGAAGGTTGGGCATCGAGCTGGCACCATAAAAATCTACTGCCAATCATTAGCGGATTGGAGATCCTCTGTGGTGACCCCTAACCGGGAAAAGCCGAAAGAAGAACGATATCTCTTCCCAAATCTGCATTTCAGGGAGCCACAGATTCCAAAAGTGTGCACAATTTTACTAGTTGAGGTGGCACTTGTTAGATGTATTGTCTTCCCTTACCTCTACATTCTTGCTATGTAGTGTACAGATTAAAACATGTAAGGCAAGAATCCCATTTTGAGCTCTATTCTGTCTGCCATGGCCACTGTTCTGGATGTCACTGGTAAACTGATCTTGAAACAAGTAATCAAGTCTGTCATGTACTCATTTACAAAAAAAAAAAAAAGCTATCTATAGCACAAACAAAATGGAAGGAGATTATCCTATAAAGGACACTGAGCTGTCTTCCCATAGTCATAATAAACAGATTTCAAGCTGGAAAGTAGCAATTTGGCAGAGATGAATCCATCTACAGTAGCAACACAGACCTTAAACCGCTGGTATTAGGACAGTTCTATGAGTAATGCTGTCAACCTAGAAGGCATGAACTCAAGGTACATTTTGGAACTTTTGAAGCATTTTTCAGTAGGTTTATTTGTTGCTGTGTACTTTACACATTTCGCTTTTGTCATCTTCCATTCGCTGTATTCCAACTCTGGCTTATTTATTTAGCGAATTTCCATTCACTTGCTTCTTTCTCCCCCATTACTATCACTTCTGATATAGGGTCCATAAAAAAAAATCATCATTGCAACTTTGCCACTAAGTGTTACTGTGTTGTGTACTCCCATGGTAATTAAATATTGCTTGTGTCCTGGGATAATGAGTGCCTGTATGTGTAGGGAACAGAACACGGTAACACATCAGTTTGCATCTGTTTTAGTGATGCAACTAACACCAAAAGAAAGCATAAAGAGTCCTTTATAATGACTACAGTACTTTTTTTGTTAGATTTGAAAGTTGTTACTTCTGTATTCTCTCTGGCAACTTCTGGTTCCTCCTCTCATCAGACTGAAGAATGAAGCCAACATAGCTCCAAAGACTATAAAGAATATAAATAAGAAACCACGGTTTGCTCTTAAACCTAAGCACAAATCTGACAAAAGTAAAGTTCATATTTATTTATTGCATTTGTGTACTGGGAAAGTCCAGCTGGGTAAATCCTGCTTTCAGCAAATCTGTAGGAGGAAAGCTCCACAGTACAAACAATATGGCTGGATGGTTTAGCAAAATAGTATAAGTAGACAATAAGCAAAGCCCAACAAGACAGACAGTATAACATGTTAATATAGAAAAGTAGTATAGTCACATATTTCACTGTTTTTTATGAAGATTATTACATCTGTTTATATACAGCAGTGGTGCACAACCTTTTTGTATGGAGGGCCACTACACAAATTCGTAATGCTCTGCGGGCTACCTCAAAACATAGTAAGTCATTACGAGTTAAGAGTAGGTACAGGTGACTGGCATTTTTACTTGACAGCAGTCATGAAATTGCCTGTTTTCTACATCAGCTTTGCATGTAACTTTATTCTGGCTTGCAGCCATGACTTATTACAAACTCTTGCAGAAAGTTACTACTGTTTACAGACTACAAGTTATAAACAACAAAGAATAGTTACTTCAGCAGCTAAAATTAAAGGTGTGCATAACTGCAGTCAGTAAGGTAAGTAAGCATGTGCTGGAAAGTTTACGTGGTGGAGTAAGGCATAGCATTTTTTCACTTTTTTAAAAAATTTTTGGTTACTCTCTAGGGGCCAAATGGTGTTCTGTCGCGGGCCGGATTTGGCCCTGGGGCCAGAAGTTGTGTACCACTGATGTACAGAGACAGTAACCATGTAGCATATGTACCTTCACATCTGCCTATATACAAGATTTCATGGGGTAGCCTCATTAGAGACAGTAATCTATACTGCAGACCTTGCTACCTACTACTTGCACTACCAGCAGTTCTCAAAATTTCTGTACAAAATAGTATTTTACAGTACAGACCTTGTGTTGCTTAGTTTGATATATAAGTCTGTGTGGGCTGCTTATCGTCACTTGTTTGACAGCTTACCTTCTGACCGACTCAATCCACCACTTCTTACCGGCTTGCATACCTCTTCCTCACCTGCAGCATGGAGGCTTACTCTGGTCTTGCTGGCTTTTTTACCACTACCTTAAAAGAAGAAACAACATAATAAAGAGCCCTTGTCACCACTGTGGGCTCAGTCAGCACCTCAGACGTTGATGGGTGATCCTGAAGTGCCTATCTATTGTTCCTTGTACTTACACACTTGCTGCTCCAGGTTCCTCTGGTGTAGTCCTTTCAGCCACCATGGACCTCTCAAACACTCGTCAAACCACCAAACTAGGCTTACAAAAATAAAAATTCCACGAAGCGGTAACTGAACGACACATTTAAAAGAAACTTAAAAAGACTTAGCCCTTTCGCCCACCATATCTACAGGCATCATCAGAGCCACCATGGACTAGGGATTTAGCCACATCCTCTTTGGCTGTTGTAGTGTCCAATACGGGCATGGGAGAACCCTCTTTGTGTCTGAGAGACACTCCAGGGAATCCTTCTCGGAGTAGCTGGGGAAGGAGATCTTTTTGTCAGGATATTACTTGCAAAGAAAAAAACAGAAGGTTGGAAACTGCATATATCTGACCACCTCAAGGTCCTATCCCTATATTCTATCTCTTACAGGCTTTTGAGGGGAGATATATGTCTAGCATGCAGGGCATTGTCAGACCCCACTCTGATGGACCTCCTGCATATCCACAAAACAAACAGTACCAGAATTACCTGTTCTAAAGACTTAAACCTTGGCTATGATATAAATAGGACCTGCTGGAGAGATAGGTATGTATCCCAGAGACTACCCCCATCTATGGAACAGGCTCCCCATACATGTGAAGCAGAGTTCCTCCCTAATCCAATTCAAGTGCAACTTGGACAACTGGATGGGAAACTGGAAATTCATCCCTGGTTTGGCACCTATGTCTCTGATGCAAACAGGTAACCTGTAAATGGTTCATCTCCCAGGCACATGCTTACACTTATCAAGGGTATCAGAACTCGTCAGAGATTTGGGATGCATGGCTTGTCTTAAAAAGGCCTTTGTGGTCATTAGCCTAGTAAACACCTGTGAACCTATGATTTCATCACTACTGTAAACACGTGATGGAGAAAATGCTAGATTATTGTCTGTGTATCCCTAAGTCCCATATAACTGGGTCAACTCTAAGGGGTGTGTCAATATGATAGTTAACAGGGGTGGATGACTTCCCAGACGGATACTATTATGCATTTCTTGGCATTTAGTTTTAGTTCATACTCCATGGCTCTGACACCAGTTGTTTGTCTGTGTCAGCCCTTCCTGGAGAACATTTATGTCGGTGTGGGATTCAATGACCGCTCCTAATTTGCAATCATCTGCAAACTTAGTCAGCCTTTGACATTGGCCTTGATTTCAGTGAAGTAAAGGCCAAAAAAGAGAAGTCACAGGACTGATCCCTGAGGGACTCCACTTTTGACTGGCCTCTTTGTAGAGGTGGACTCCCCAAGTCTAAATTCTCGTGTACTGTTTTTGAGCCAGTTGGCTATCCTGCAGGTGATATAAGGGTTTGTACCTAACCTCTTGAGTTTGTCAACAGTTCCACAGTGGGGTATTGTGCCAGATGCCTTGGCCAGGTCAAGGTAGGCAATGTGAACCATTTTGCCCTCATCCAGTACTTTGGTGACTTTCTCAAAGAAGTCCACCAGGTTGAGTACTCCACATTGTGCTTTGATGGCTCTTGCATATATAAAATGTTGTACTTTCACTCAGATTTCTCAGACGGGAGCACTGCTAAAGTATTTTTAAGGCACAGGCTTCAGAAACAGCAATTTTATCAAGATTAATGTCCTTATAACTTTTAATGTTATGGAGGGGAGTTATAAGGGTAGAAGAGATCAACATGCTGCATGCTGACACTGTTAAATCTTTTACTGAGGAAATTGTCAACCATTACTAACTTTGTAAAAAACAAAACACACCGTCTAGGAGCTGCATTAAAATTTATTTTTATTCAGTCACTTTGTCTTATCATACCTGTGTTCCAGGATGGAAAAGAACACACTTAAAATTAATTCATACTGTGGCTTAGCTGGCAGCAATTAACAAAATAAAGCTTTTAAAGGAAAAACTAAATTTAAAACATTAGCTGATTTTGGTCAGTTTTCATAGTCAAATTGTGAATCGCACAGCATGCTCTTGTGCTGAATTTGAAAAGGTACAGCTACATGGTGATTCATAGAATGATGTAGTGCTATAGGGTAACACGCTAAAAAGCATTGAAAAAGAGATATGCAAATGACTGTATAATGACATGTAGATGAAGTGCGGTGTAAGGACTGCACAGTGACATGCAGATTATGATCTGTGAAGGTAGACTGTGATTCATAATCATCTGGCATAAGTTGAGTAAAGGGGTTGCTTCTGAATATAAAGGCAAAAAGCATGCTGATTAAAAAAAAAATATATATATATATATATATATATATATATATATATATCTATATATATATATATATATATATATGTATATATTTTTTTTTTTCAGAGATTCAGTAATGTCACATACATGTTGCACTGGGGCTAACATGAACAATCAGCTGTGCACTATAAACAGCATTGGTAGTCAAAAATGCAAGAGTCCAAGCTACTCTACAAGTTGAGCAGCCCCAGCTTGAGCCCACAACACAGGCTCACAGCCACACTTAGTTGAGGCAGGGCTTATTTACATAATATCAACAAAAGAATGTGTACAAACCTGAGATCTGTGAATGTGTGCACATGGCACATCAACAGATACGCTTCCTCTTGCTTTTATTTATTCTGAATTGACCTAACAAAACCAGTATATAAGGAAGGTTGATAAGGTAGTACATTTCAGTAAGTGCGGTAATGGAAAAGTGGGAACTTGTCTGGCATTGTCATGTACATTAAGAAAGAAACACATAAATGTTCAGAAGGAAAAATGTGTTTGAAAAGTCAGGCAGGTAACACAACTTTACAAATTCCCATGGCTGATATCTGTCAAAGTACCAATCCAGGAATATTGGGAACGCACTTACATAAATGTGTGGAGAAACTGAGAAATTTAATGAATACCAACCCATACAAGTACAAGTACTGATAGTGGATACAGTAACAGTTGTGGCAACAACATTATGTTGTGACAGGAAGGAAGTGCGACAGAGAGCACATTCCCAAATCTTTATGCAAGGAAATCCACAAGTATATGCCACTGAAACAGAAGTTGATGTTGAACAGAAAATTAATAGAAGATTATGCTGCAATAAATATTACTATAGATTTGTAAAATATAACAGATGAGATGTATTTACAAAGGTGATGTGGGACATTGTCCTGAAGACTTTACAAAGATGGAAATCTTGGCAGACACAAGTCATGTGGAGACAGTCCACTAACATATGTGTGTGCTTGTATGTCAGTACATACCTATGGACTTTTGTGTGATGACAAGACTGTTCATGACAGTTACCTCCTAGGAGAGGTAATTACAACACAAGTGTGCCTGATCTCCTTTATTATGCAAGGACAACTGGACCCTGGAAACTATCGCCCCATTAGCCTGACTAGCTTAGTCTGCAAGGCTATGGAGAGGATCATCATGGAGCTCATAAACAAAGACATTGGGGACCTACAGACATTAGATCCTACCCAGTTCGACTTTGTCAAGGGCAGATCCTGCCTTTTGAACCTGGTTGACTTCTTCGAAACAGTCACCAAAGCCATAGATGAAGGGCAGGTAGTCCACACAGCCTATCTGGACCTTGCAAAGGCATTTGACACAATACCCCACTCGGGCATCATAGATAAGCTATCCAGCTTAAATATAAACCCCTATGTCACAAGATGGGTCGCAAACTGGCTCAAAGACAGAACCCACAGAGTGAGAGTTGCTGGAGCCATGTCAGACTCGAAACCGGTCACAAGTGGCGTCCCACAGGGTTGTTCGGTATATACTTTTCCGAGGTACAGGCAAACGTGGGAGGACTATGGCTCACCAAGTTCGCAGACGACTGCAAACTGGGCGCCATCATCGACTCTCCAGCTGACACAAACATCCTTCAAAAAGGTCTCACAGAGACAGATAACTGGTGCCAGCGCCATGGTTTAAAGCTAAATGCCAAAAAATGTATAGTCATACCCTTTGGCAAAAACAATGTGCCCACAAATTACCACATAGGCGGAAACCCATTAAGTACAGAGAAAGTTATTAGGGACCTGGGGACCCAAGCTTATAGCAATCTCTCCTTTGAAAACCACATTGCCAAAGTGGTTAGAAAGACCTTCTACATAGCCCACCTCATCACGAAGGGTTTCACATCTAGATCAAGAGAGGTAATCGTGCCCCTTTATTCATCCCTCATCAGGCCCATCATAGAATACAGTGCCCCTTTTGGGATGTACCTTACCTGACACCTGCAGCAATTAGAAAGACCCCATAGTATCTCACCAAGAGGATCAAGGGTCTCAAACAGATGCCATATGCTGCTCGGTTAAAAAAACTCCAGCTCTACTCAGTTACATACTGCCTACTTCAAGGCGATCTATGCCTGACATACAAAGCTATGTCAAATCCAGAATTAATGGACATGCTCCACCTCAGTAAATCTAAATCCCTTAGAGCCACACGCTCGAGGGACTTGAACCTCAGCACAGAAATAAATAGAACTTGCTGGAGGGACAGGTTCATAACCCAGAGGCTCCCTTCGATCTGGAATAGAATTCCAGTTCATGTGAGGCAGACCACCTCACTGAATCTCTTCAAGAAGAATCTCGATAGGTGGATGGGGGATCGTAGGTTTGTCCCAGGGATTACTCCCGTGTCACTATTAGACAGAGGCACAGTAAACTAAACCTTAAAAAGGGCACAGTATACTCAAATCAAGGGGTGGCGTAAGCCATACAGAATCGGGCTAGGCTTATAATTGCCCCAGGGCAGATAGCCTAGTATGAACCTATGCATTGTTTCAATATATTTATGTGATTGGAGTGGAATACATTTGTACCCAAGTAAACATCATATTGTGTATATTCAATGCTGCAAACTCACACCATTAATAAACTATGACAAAGTACACTTCTGAAGGATTTTTACTATCATCTTGGGAATAAAGTGTCTACTGAACTGAGCATTTTGCAACACTCCGTAATACCTGGAAAACAACACAGAGCATATGTCACAGACAGGTGCAACATTACCATCAGGTTGTATGTGAATTCTAGCAGTTTGCAGAGTTTGCATACTGTGTGCACACTGTCCTATAACAATGTTGGCATCCTCTGCATAATGGTCACTGCCTCCATCACATGACAGTCAACAGGGCCATGCTGTCAGAAGCAAATTCTTGGCAGTTTTGCCACAAAACAAATGGAAATAACTATTCTCCACCACTGATTACAGATGGTGCTTTGTGCTAACTGTTGTGCAACACAAAATGCAATACATACATCATTATTCTGGGCATGCTAATGAGGAAGTGCACCAGTTACTGGATGGACATCATTTACCCATCCAAAAACTGTAACAAAATGTCAGAAAACATGTCCCATGACACTTTGTGACCACAATCCAGGATATATTGAATAAGCCATTTTTACATGTTACCACTATATTGTGAGCAAATAGCAAAAGGCACACACCACTGGATTTGAATATATGCAATGAATGTCAAGATCCTCTTACTGATGATGCTGTACAAGAATTTATATCTCACTTGTCAAAAAAGGTACACATGAATGGATTCAGCTTTGTGTTACAATGAATGGCTTCCATCAAAAGGAGTACAAAGTTGGGAGGCTGGTCTAATGGTTAAGGTGTTTGCCTTACAAACACAAGGTGCAGGGTTTGAGTCTCACATGGGATAATTGGCTAGGCATACAATGGCTCACAAGGGCAGTTAGCCTAGTACTAACCTATGAACCTTTCTGGCTTTCTCTCCATTTGTAACTGTTTCCCTTAAGTAAATCTGTAAACATCAATTCTGTTGGAGAAGCAGACTCAAACACCTGCCTATCTGAGTGCATACTCCATAGAACTGGATTTCAGCTGCAGAACAAATCATATTTCAAGTGTCATAGAGCACACACTTGAAGAGATTACATCAGCAGTGTGTTGGACTGATTATGGCTCCCTAAAATATAGTTTGACAGCTCAAAATCCTGTATTCATGTCAGTGTTCACACCATTGTGTGTCAGCCATCTTACCCTCTGTTGGGTAAGCCAGTTATATGTTAATACATTACTTAATACATTGCCAGGTCAGACTGCCTATCTAGGTCCACCATGTGTAGAACTGCATATTAACAGCTGATGCCACAGAAGAAGTCCTAAGTAGAGGTGTTAGAAAAATACTCTTGAAGGGATGACGTAAGCATTGTGGTTGTTTCTTGCTCAACTAAAATGTAGTTTGAGGGCTCAGAATCCTTAAGCTATGTAGGTGTTAACCCAAGTATCAGTTTTCTATATTATCATATGTTGAGTAAGCCAGTCCTGTCTATCGCTATTCTCTTCCACATATATTGCCAGAGTCAGACTCCTGCCTGTCTTAAGTCCACACTCTACTGTGGCATGAGCAGTTAATGCATGGCTCTATAGAAGTCTTACTACATGTCAAGCAATACATATTTACATGGCTGACTTCATTATTATGTTACAAGACAGATGTTTGACCTAAAACAAGATACAAGAGTAGGAGGATCCCTCTCCTGGTATGAAGTTTACCAGTAAGTGGAAGCATACACATCAAATCTGTTGGATAAGTCAGTCCTGCCTCTCACTATGCTCTTACTAGTTAGTTATTGTTGGATTCAAACATATGCTTATCTATGCCCACAATGTAGAGAAATGTGTATTAGCTGCTCACGCCACAGGAGAAGTCATATTACTATGTGTCACCCAACTGAAGGGATGATTTCATCATTGTATGCCAAGGCAGATGTTTCACTTAAAGGGAGTGAAAGAGTTGGGGAGAGCCCTCTCTCTGTGTAAATATTTTCAGTGAGTGGTAGTATATACGTCTCCTCTGTTAAATAAGCCAGTCCTACCTATCTCTGTACTGGGACACATTCATACCAGTTAATCATTGCTGGAGTGAATGACTTGCCTAAGTCCGCACTCTATAAAATCATGTATTAGCTGCTCACGCCACGTGAGAGGTCTTACTACAAATTTCACACAGCACACATTTGAAGGATGACTTCATTGTTTTGCAAGGTAGGTCTTATTATAAGTGTTGGACAGCACATAGTTGTACTTTATGTAACATATGTTGGCAGAATGGGCGATGTGGTCTGACAGACAAAACATCAATGTGTTGATCACAACTCAAAATATACTCAAAACTCAAAGTATACTCAAAATATACTGTAGCAATAACCCATGCATCATAGAATTCACATTAATTGTTGTATCATGAGTTATATATATATATGTGTGTGTGTCACATTAAGGTGCTTTGAACAGATATGTGATGGGGTGAAAGTCACAGATGTCAACCAGCCTAGTGCCACCCATGCATTCCTGGCTGTTTATGTCAAGGTCATTATATAAAAGTCTTGTTTTTTTGGTTCATTGACAAGTCTTTGTGATGTGCCACACATGCAAAACATGTACGCTGCACATAGTACTACTCTGCAAGTAGTTCACTGAAGCACCCTTGGAAGGGTAATGAGTGTTAGTGCCACAGTCATTTACATAATGAAGCAGATAAACTGCAGCACAGTTAATTACTCATATCTTGACTACAATAAGCCAGTAAATTAGTGTCATTGCTTTCAGTGTGCCTCAATCGCTTACTGAGGTGCACTACCGCCAAGTTCTTTTGTACTGTCGAAGGCAAAATCTTAGCGCATGAGTAATTATTTTTTTCATTTTTTTTAAACTTAGAACAGGAAGTAGCAGTGATCTTTGCTGCTCAATGCAAAACACTATGCAATTGAAGAGTACAGGCATATAGATTTTTCTGTTTCTGAAACAGTTTTGCGTGTCATGCATTCGAAATAGGGAGCAAGCAGGTGAAGGATACTGGTTGGCTAATTAAAGAATAAGCAGAATAGCAGTGGTGGAGTAATATATAGAGCCAGTACTTCACCAAGTAAAATGTTATTGGAAATAAAACTTTAACTGATGCTGGGAATAATGCTGGATTCAAACACCTGCAGTATAGTCTCTAGACCTGAGCATTATCTGAACGTACCACAGATGACATCATATTTGAGCTAGCAAAAAATCGCACAGTTGAAGAGACAATGAGAAAAATATGAAGCAAGGGAGTGTGTGCATCAGACTTCATAACAGTAATGAGAATTGAAAAACTCTATATGTTGTAAATTAAACCATAGAGTTGGTTATACATAGTTATGACTATTTCCTCGTATTGCTTTCAGTATTGGTTTTTGTTGTGCATTGGAGACAAGCTCCATAGTGTGAAAAGCAACACATTATTGTGGCTAAAGGCAAATTATCATTTTTTTGCCATAGGATGGGCATCGACGGTTACTCATACTGAAAGTACTGTGCTGAGGACAGAAATAGAGATTTTTGTTTTTTATGTGACATCTCTGGCCAAATGTTTGGTGTATGAATCTAGTTTTGACCTTATTAAAGGTGTAAAAAGTGGTTGATAGCACAGTGGTGAAAATGGGGAGTAAGCAGAGGTTAGGACACTAGCTGACTTATTAAAGAATGTGCAGGATGGTTGTGGTAGAGCACCCTATCTATTTATGTCTTCATAACCTACTGTTGTACTACTACAAATAATTTGACAAAACTGGATAGTTATATCAACAAAGGATATGTGACAACAATTTAATGGTGGTGTATGACCAGTTGGATCAAATCAAGTGTCATACACACACATGGAAAATGGAGAGCTATGCATATGTCATATGTTTTTTTTTTTTTTTTGGGGGGTGGCAGATGCTGTTTTCCTTCTTTTTTTTTTTTTTTTTTTTTTTTTTGTTAACAGGTGGGAATGTTGAGGAAGGTAGTTAGAGATGAGAGGGGTAGGTATATAGGGTAGATTAGGTAGCAGGCACAGGCATGCATGATATACAAGACAGACAAGGATGTTGATGAAAACAATAGGTTGTAGACACCATGATTATGGAGAGGATTCTTAGTTCTTAGGTATATCCCTGTCCATCCTCACCTTCAGAACTTTCAGGACTGTCTCTTGTTGCAGACAACTATGGCAGTGCCAGATGGGACAGCAGTTTGGCAGTTTTCTGCAGTATCTTTTTCATGCATCCAATGCCCTCCATAATTTCCTCCACAATCCCTATCAGTTCCTGTCAGGTGACTTAATAACCACCTCCACTGGCACTACTCCTGGTGGGTGCCTGTGGTGGTACTGCCACTATCACTTGTGGAAGGATGAAGGTCAGAGCTCTTGTGGCCAATGTAGCTCCCTGTGCTGGTGGTTGTGTTGCAGCAGGAATGATAGCCCAAATGTCATAGACACACAATAAATTAAATAAATAAATTAATTAATAAAAAAGATAGAGGGTGCAGAGAGAGATAGGAGCATATGATTTATTCCATGACATTTAAGATATTTTTTTCTCTATCAGTGCATATTCCCACATAAATATTTAGATTTTGCATAGCTACTGTTACAGTAAGACTAATCTCTGCAATATTATACACCTTATTTAAATAGTGTGACTTTAGCAAAACTGGTTTATGCATGGCAAGTCATGAAATGTCTATGTGAAAAGAGTAAAATATTAATCTGATGTTGTTAATCTTCATTCATTTTTTACTGATGGGTGTCGGTTCTGTCCTCAGAACTGAGTCGGCCGTTATAACAAGCTCTTGCCAGCCAAAAAACTCTCGAGCTAAGTCTTACTCATAGTGCCCCTCTCTATATTATCCCAGATCTCGTTTGCCATGTATAAACTAACACATTTCAAGCCAGCTCTCAGCTAAGTCCTTTAAGATTTTCAAATTGTCTCTCGTTAAACTCTCTTTTTGGTTTTTTTTCTATTTATATTCTTAGCTTATTGATAGTCGCATATTTATGTTTAGTTGTGTG
Source organism: Protopterus annectens (assembly GCF_019279795.1). Taxonomy (NCBI): domain Eukaryota; kingdom Metazoa; phylum Chordata; order Ceratodontiformes; family Protopteridae; genus Protopterus; species Protopterus annectens. The sequence goes on along the minus strand of NC_056741.1, from coordinate 890,329,750 downwards.
AGTGTCCCTCTCTTTCTCTCTTCTTTTTTACCAAGGTTTTGGTACTGTTTGTACCATTGCTGGTACAGGCCCTTACCTCTAAGGTATTTTCCATTACATGTGTCTATTGTCTGGGTGTGCCACACCTTTCTGTGAAACCCCTTTGTGAGATTTGGAAGGCTTTTAGTTCCCACACACTTGCAGAACGTAAAAACAAACATGTTGAAAGGTCTCCTTAAATCTTCTTTCACTGAGGCTGTTTCTGAGACTGAGGGTTCATCCCCTCCAAAGAAAAGAGGATAAAAAGAGGAGCAAGTCTTTACCCTCCTCTCCTCACACGAATGAACCTAAATCATCAGAACCGAAACCTAAGATTCCTAAATTGGCACCAACATCAGGGCCTCAAACCCCCTCCATGGCCTCAACATTGGCATCAGGGCCTCAAACCCCCTCCATGGTGCTGTGTTTGGTTCCAGCACCTCAGCAACCGACTACGGTGCCGACTTCAGCACCTCTTTCACAGACATCGACACCAATACAGACACCAATACTGATTTCCCTTTCAGCACCAAAATAGTTATCCCAACACTGGTCACTTCCCCGAAACTGTACTTCATGGTGGTCCTTCAACCTCGATGTTGAAAGGAGAAATAATGCCTTGCACCCGATATTCCCCTTCAGTGGATCCGTTTCTTAGTCAGCAATGCAGTCCCTTCCTAGAGCATCCTGACTCGCCGTCGGGGTTATCCATCCATTCTTCTAGCAACCTTTCAGAACTGGGCGTGGTGAGGCTTGTGGATCAGCTCCTAGCGGCCAGAAGTTTTCCAACACCCTCCAAATCCTCCCTCCCACCCGGAGCCGTGGATTCTTCTCCACGGACTCCTACATATTTTCCTACTTCAACCTCCCTGGAGGTATCTGAGCCTTTGACACCAACACCAATCCCAGTCCCAACTTCTTCGGTTCCATTGGTAGATCTTACCATGGCTCCAGAGCCTACACTTTGGTCTTTGACTCATTTGGAGCCGGACCTTCCTCGGGGTCGACACTGGTCCATCGGCACCGTGACCCCTAGTACGGCGCCTGTTGTTTCCTCAGTGCCATCTACTACGGTTCCAGTTTTTTTGGTGGAACTAGACCGGAACAGGGTGACATCCTTCCACAAGGTGCACACACTGCAGAGTCCTCCTCAGATGCCCCCACTGAGGAGGTACCTCGCAAGAGATCATGCAAGAGGAAGCACATGGATTCCCTTGAGGAATCCCTCACTGAAGATACAGACTATGTTGAAGAGGAAGGGTCCCCATGGTTGCCCCTGAAGATGTCTCCTTTGGAGACATACTGGAGATCCTTAAGCAGTGGGGAGACTGGAAGTCCACCACCCCTTCCTCAGAGGAGTCTGTATTCTTGCAGGCTTTTCATGCCCTGCCCACTACTTCCTAGGTGACCCCACCTGCAGATGACCTGGTACAGCTCATAGTGCAGTGTGCCTGGAAGAATCCGGATACCATTGAACCTATCCCCTGGAGACCAGACAAAATACTTTCTCCTCCAGAAGACAGTCCACACTGGTCCAAGGGCCTGCCAGTAGATGCAGTGTTTGTGGTGGCAGCCACTAAGAAGAGCTCTACGGTCGATCCCCCAAACAGAGAATCTCGGGCTATAGACAGACTTGGGAAGCAAGTGTTCTCTTCAGCGACCTTCATCATTCGGTCCATGAACTACCTGGCACACTTCACTCGGCTTTAGAGAGATCTAATCTCAGAACTTTCAGAAACCCTTGCAGGAGCAGTCACCGATGGGGTTCCAAAAGTAAAAAATCCAAAAGTGTCAAATAAAGCCAAAAACCTCAAACAAGGCACTAACAGGAACCACCAACAATGTTGAACCACCAACACTCTTTATTCCAAAACAGAGGCTCACAAATACATTAACGTTATTACAAATTATGTTTTCGTCATAGGAAATGACTTCATCAGATAAAAACATCCACAAAAAGAACATCCTAAATACCTAATCAATTTAAAAACTAACCAATCAGAATCTATCCAAGATAATTAGTAAATTGAACACATAATTGAAACACATTAAATAGGTATATTTTCTATAAAATAAAATGCATAAAAATAAGATATGTGTTAAGAAAACTTTACAAAGATGAAATATAAAATATCAAATCTCCTATTAACTGTTCACTGTCAGTATAAAAATCATTTATAAAAACATGAAAAAGTCACACTTGAATACATTTGTTAATATTTAGAACAGAGAGCATAATATGTATAAATATGAGTGTTAAGGGAAGTGACAAAAACAGTATTTTGTCTCCATCTGCTAACAAAAGAGGATGTTACAATTTGGCTGCTCTAATTTTTAGTACTGGAGCTATGGAAACAGTATCATTCATACGTAGCCATTTATTAGCTTCAAGTACTAATTGCCAAAACAATTCCCTATACTCAATATAAAGTTCCCAGTGTCCACCCCTCATATCACTAGTTACTACGTCTAAAATGAAAAAGGAAAATGATACATTACTACAATTAATGTTATGTCTGTATAGAGCATTACTGTTATTTTGATTCTCAATTTCATAATGTCCTGGATTAATATTTCCTCGGTACTACAACTTTAAACATTTCTTTTGCACATTTATTAAGACCGAATGCAATTCTTACATCATCTGTGAAAGTTTAAACCCTTGCAATTGTGCTTTCAACCCATCATTTAATGAACCATAATGTTTTAAGTTATCCACAAAAAGCAGATGAGATAGTTTGTTTTCTGGGATCCAAATTGTGACCCTATATAATCTACCAAGTAAACAGCTTAATGGGATAATGGCAAGACAAAAAGGTAGTGGTGACAAAGAATCATTCTGGAACTCCCTTTGAATCTAGGATAATAATTTTCCCTTTGTCATGGCATAACCGCAGAGTGGATTGCCACTGTTTCATGGTCCCTCTAATGTAACTGATCAGTGTAGGATGTATCTTATACATCTGAAATCATTCCTTTATCCATGAATGTGGAATGCTGTCAAATGCTTTTTTGTAATCCATCCATGCCATACTTAGATTGTTCTCCTTTTCACAATTCTCTATTGTGGCTTTATTTAGCAATACATGATCATTTGTTCCATATAACTTTCTTTTGTTGCCCTTTTGTTCTATTCCCATGACCGAGTTTTTTTTTTTTTTAAATGACTTTAAACAGTGTCTCCATCAATTCCAGTATATAATTTGTACATTGTCAGAAGGCAAGTTACTGGTCTGTAGTTTTTAGGATGACTTACAGGTTCACTCTTAAGGAGGTGTACTGTTTTTCCTGTTGTTACCCAGGTTAGTGTCAGTTCAGGATTCACATATAAGTAATTCTTACTTGGGGCTAAATCTTTGTGTAAAGATGTTAATACTTTTAGCCAAAAATTAGGTACTGCATCTGGGCATGGGTTTTTTCCATCTAGGAGCTTTCCTTAATTTAGTTTCAATTTCTCTGGCCATTACTTCATCTTATTTCAGATCCTGTATATTTGAACTCCTTACTTTTTCTTTTAATTGTTCTGTCCTTTCAGCATCTTTGCTATGATCCACATGGTCTTCATAAATATTCCTTCAAAATGTGTCCTCTTTTTTTGGTAGTGTTTATATTCCTTTTGCTTTGTTTCCCAGTTCTCTATAAAATGTTGTGGACCATTAATAAATTGCTTATTTTGTACTTTTCCTTTATATTTATCTGCATATCTTCTAAGTTTTTCTGCTTATGCTGATATCTTTAGTTAATTTGCAATATTGTATGATGGATTCTGGTATGGTCTGATATTGTGTGTTGTTTTTACCGCATGTATCTTTCTAAGTATTTTTGTTGATCTCTTCTTGCTTCTTTATTCTCCTAATAGTGACGTGTCTTTTCTTAATTGCTTTATAGTTTTCATCTATCATTGATCTTAATATGTCTATCCATCTTTATTAAATGAAGCAACTCTTCCCATAGATAATTTTCTTCTAAACTGAGAGCACTTTCTTTAATCTCTGTTTCCTGTGGGCATTCTACAGAAAGTTCCAGAACATTTTCCTGTCATATCTTCAACTGCTTCCTGCATCATATTCTGCTCTTTCTTATGAGAACTCATAAGCCCATCATTCCACCACCTTGCCAACATCAGAGTTGCCAGTGTTTCCTGCTCTTTCCCTTGTTGTGCAGTTCCAGCTGAACTTTTATACCAGTTTCCTGCAGAAGGCTCCAGAGTATCATCATGTGGCAAGTCATCAGATGCCTCCTGTTCTACCTGTTTCTCCTTAGATGGGGAACTGCTTGTTCTATCATGCTGTGACATTACCTGTGTTGGATTTTCTACACCAAATCCTTCACTTCTTAGGTAATCCATCTTACTTTCTTAGGTAATCAGTTTCTGTTGCTCTAACATTGTCATTACTAATCTTTTTTTAATACATTCCCCCTTTATTTTATTATTTTTGTATTGTGAAATTTCCCATATCCAGGTACCTTTGCCTGTATTTCTCTTCAAACATCTTTGGTGCCATTTTTTTTTCTGTATTGATGAGATGTTCTTCATCTCACATTGCTGCAGTCCTTACACTTGGGTAGTCCGCTGTCCTCGGTCGGCCCGAATATCAAAGTATAAGGCTGACGTCGGTCAAGGCGCATTTGACTGACATCAGGACGTCAGGGTACAAATGCGCATGACCGACGTCATATCCTCAGTCTTTTTTGCCGCATGGTCCGATGCAGAAGCAGTATTGCGAGTGCCGGTTGGCGTTCTGAAATTTTTCGATTCCGGAGTTTCAGACCGAGTCAAAGTTGGCTAAGTACCCCGTTGGGGAATTTTTTGGTTTTTTCTTGCCTCAGTGGTTTAACGGATGTCAGAAAAAGTGAATAATTGTATTTCTTGTGGGAAACCGATACCGCATAGAGACTATCATACTTTGTGTATTCCTTGTTTAGGGCCTGAGCACGACGTTGTTGGGTGTCGCTCTTGTGCTAGATTCAATAAGCGCACTATAAAGAGGAGATTAGATTGTGCCAGGTTAGTCTTCGGGAAGCGGTGCAATTATAAAATGCCGTCGGATGCTCCGATGCCCGCTTCTTCGAAGAAGCGCAAAGACAAAGCAGTTAAGCCTAGGCTAGAAGAACCGTCCGTACCGGACGCCGGTTCTTTAGAGGCGTCGGTGGAGCCGGTGGTTCCACCGGAGGTTTCTTTGGGATCCCAGGGAGAGACTTTGCTATTGCAGGATGTGGCCTCTCAGGAGGCAGGTCAGGATGATGGGGCTTCTCAGGTTACTATACTCCCCTCCCTGCCTAGGGTGGTTAGGCCCTCTCCTTCTGTTTCCAAGGCTTCTCCCAGAGGCAGGCCAGGTTTAGCTTCAGTTGGTGTCACCCCTAGTTCTTCTGGAACTGTGCCCAAGAAGCATATGCTTAAAATGGCAGAAGATTTGATTACTTTGATTAGGGTTCTTTGCCCCTCCTGATAAGAGACCTAGGGTGGAGCCTGAACTAGGGAGTTTTGAGCAGGCTTCGATGTTTCAGAGTCTTCGGCTGAAGACTTGCAGGAGTACTCTCCTTATTCTGATTCTGATGTGGATGATTCTACTCCTTCTGCTTCTCCTCCTGAGGATTTTTCTTTTTCAGAAACTCTTCATTCCATGAGGGAGCATTTTAAGTGGGAAGGTCAGGACTTCTCTGATTCCAGGAAAAGGCTTAGGGAATTTTTGTTTTTACCCCAGCATAGGCCTTTGGCTATACCTCCTGTTTTGGATGTAGTGGAAGATGTTTTTACAGAGGCTTCTCTTAATCCTGATTCTTTGCCTCCTGCTCCTGTCAAACCGGATAGGTATTACAGGGTGCCTGAAGCTCATAAGTATCTTTTTAAGAGTCCTAGGGCAGACCCAGAAACTGTTAGCCAGGGGCCTAAAGGTGTTAAGGCTTCTGTTGTCAAGAATCCGGTTCCTGCAGATAAACAGGCCAGGGCCTTGGATAGATGGGGAAAGAAAGTTTATACTTCTTCCACTCTAGCTATGAGGGCTTTGAATTGCCAGTTTCACATGTTGAAATACCAAAACTATCTCCTTTCACAATTGAAGTCTAAGGTTGATGCTCTGGCGGAAGGTATTGATTGTAAAGAGTTACAAGATTTAGTACATGTTTCTGAACAGGTGGGTAAGCATTCTTTGCAATGTGGTTTTGATGCTGTACAGGCCTCGTCTAGGGTGGCTGCCACTGGATCAGTTCTTCGCAGGCACGCCTGGCTGAGGGATCAAAATTTATCTGACCATGTTAAAACAAGGATTTTAGATGCTCCTTTACAATCTGATGTGTTGTTTGGTTCTCCTGTTGAGGCAGTTTTAAAGAAGATGGAGGACAAGGCTAAGTCTATGCAGACTGTTAAAGATTTTTTGCAGGTTCAACCTCCAAAGTTTAGTAGAAATTGGCCTACTAAGGGTGGACGTATCCTTCTTATGATTCCCAGTCTAGGGGTAGATCTAGACATGGTAGGGGCAGAGCTCAGGGCTCTTTCAGGCCTAGAACAGGGAGTTCTCCTGCACAGTCTTCAGGTGAGGGCAGGGGTCAGTCCTTTCGTAAACAGACCCAATGACCTACCTTTTCCGCTGCCAGAGCCTTCTCGCCTGGCAGCACCTTTGGGAGGAAGGTTGGCACTTTTCAAAGAAAATTGGAGTTTAATTACCCAAGACAGATGGGTATTGGATATCATACACCACGGTTACAGGTTTTATTTCCATACCTTGCCTCCTTTCAGAGGCATGCCAGACGTTCCTCCTCAACAAAGAATAGAGGCTCACAAGCAAATTTCTCTGTTACTCCAACTAGGGGCCATACAGCCGGTCCCTATGCCAGAAGTGGGCCTAGGATTTTATTCTCGCCTGTTCCTAGTACCAAAGAAGGGGAACACGTGGAGACCAATTTTGGATTTATCTGTCCTCAACACTTATCTGGACATTCCCAAGTTCAAAATGTTGACGTTACAACAGCTTTTACCTCTGCTGGGCAAAGATCATTGGATGGTAACTTTGGATCTCAAGGAAGCTTACCTTCATGTTCCTATCAGACTAAGTTGCAGGAAGTATCTGCATTTCCGAGCTGGGACTTCTCACTATCAGTTCTCTGCATTGCCCTTTGGCTTATCTACTGCGCCCAGAGTGTTCACGAAAGTTCTGGCTCCAGTGATAGCTTTCTTCAGGCTAAAAGGAATACAGATCTATCCTTATTTGGACGATTGCCTGATTCTGGCTCAAGGAAGGGAAGAGCTTCTTCATCATTTGGAATATGTGATAGCAGTGCTAAGATGCCTGGGGTATTCTGTGAACGAAATAAAGTCCAGTCTAGTACTCTCTCAGGAAATGTGCTTTCTGGGTGTAAGACTGAATACAGCATCCCAGATGGCCTTTTTAACCCCGGACAAACAAAAGAATCTTTCCCTTTACTTCCATCAACTATCTCATCAGTCCGGGCTGACTGCAAGGACAGTCCTTCAAGCCTTAGGGTTCATGGCATCTTGTATTCTGGTGCTTCCCAATGCCAAACTGCATATGAGGAAGCTGCAATGGTATCTCAAAAATGTATGGACACAGCACTGCCAGGATTTGGACACTGTCATTCAAATAATACCTTGCATTCAAAAGGAATTTTTGTGGTGGGCTCAGGAATGTCACCTAAACAAGGGACTCTCTGTGACCCGGCCAGAGGCGAGTCAGATTTTAACGACAGATGCCTCAGACAAAGCTTGGGGAGCTCATCTAAATGGAAAGTGGATACAAGACAAGTAGCCTGCCAGACTACAACATCTACATATCAACCTGAAGGAGATGTTAGCAGTCCAGTTTGCATTAATAGCTTTCAAGGATTTACTTCTTCCAGGGCAGGTGTTGATTCTAACAGGCAACACAACTGTCATGTGGTACATCAACAAGCAAGGGGGAACACATTCTTATCCTCTATGCAGGCAAGCAATGATTTTGTGGGAGACTGCTCTCAGTTTACAGCTCAATCTTCAGGCAAGGTTTCTGCCAGGAGCACAGAACTCCTTAGCAGATGTGTTGAGCAGAAGGATTATGGATCCCCACGAGTGGAAATTGGATCCTCATGTATTTCAGAAATTGACAGTGTCATGGGGAACTCCAGACATAGATCTGTTCGCTTCTCCACTAAACCATCAGCTGCCAAAGTTTTGCACGAAAGGTTTCATCCCACAGCTTGGAAAGTGGATGCTCTTTCTTTCAATTGGAGCAATCTTCATGTGTATGCCTTTCCACCTCTGCCTCTCCTCCCAAAGGTACTTCTAAAGGTCAGACAGGACAAACCAAGGATGATTTTAATAGCTCCAGATTGGCCTCGACAGCACTGGTACCCATTACTGAGAAGTCTGGTACGGAAGCCTCCATGGCCTTTGCCTTCGATTCCACACCTGTTGTCCCAGGAGGACAGTCATTTGCTCAATGTCAAACTTCACTCTCTTCACCTAACAGCCTGGCATATTCTGTTTTGAACCATAGAGGGTCTCAACTTCCGCAACAAGTTTTGAATGTGATTTTGGAAGCTAGAAAGCCCAGTACAAGGAAAGTGTACGCAGATAAATGGAAGAGATTTTTATTTTGGAGTGCAGCAAAGGATTTTGATGTTTCTGAGCCTAATTTAAGTGTGGCTCTTCAATATCTTACTGAGTTACTGGACAAAGGTTTGTCCTTCTCTTCTATTAAGGTTCATACTGCAGCAATTTCAGCTCACTATGACTGTGAACCACCATTGTTTTCTCATCCTTTGTTCAAGCAATTTCTTAGAGGGGCAAAGAATATAAGACCCCCACGTAGAGCTCCTACTCCTGCTTGGGATCTCAATTTTGTGTTGGAGAAACTCACTCTACAACCTTTTGAGCCTGCAGCTACTACTGAGTTGAAATATTTATCATGGAAGACTGCCTTTTTGTTGGCCATTACCTCTGCAAGAAGGGTTTCTGAATTACAGGCCCTTATGGCGGTTGAGCCTTTCTTAATTTTCCATAAGGATAGGGTATCTTTACGCACTAATCCTTCCTTTATGCCTAAAGTGGTTTCTAGTGTGGCTTTAAACCAAACTATTCATTTGCCTACTTTTTATGCAAATCCCCAAAATAAAGGGGAAAAGATTTTGCACACTTTAGATGTACACAGGCAGTTGCGATATTATTTGGACAGAACTAAAGGGTTCAGGCAGTCTCAGCAGTTATTTGTTTCTTTTGCTTTGAGTTCTCAGGGCAAGCCTGTGTCAAAACAAACTATTTCTAAGTGGATTGGGTTTTGCATTGCTTTCTGTTATTCCCATCATGGCAAGGAGATTCCAGCTGGGATTAGGCCTCATTCCACTAGGGCTACTGCCACTGACAGCTTTTTTGAGGGGGGTGGCAACCAAGGATATTCTGGAGGCAGCTACTTGGAGTTCAGTGCATACTTTCTCTAGGCATTATCACCTGCCACTTTACTCTAAATCCAGGGCTGGTTTTGCCACTGCTGTTTTGCAGGGCATTTTGGCAGCTCCTGCTTCCTTATAGTTTGGCCATCCTCCCTTACCTCTGCTTTGGGATTCTACCCAAGTGTAAGGACTGCAGCAATGTGAGATGAAGAACATAGTACAGTTTTGTACCTACCATAAATGTAGATGTTCGAAGATCCACATTGCTGCAGTCCAATTTACCCTCCCTCCTTCCCCTCTGTAGTTAGAGGTAGTTGTGTGGGTTGGGTTGTAAATATTGTGTATATTGTATATATTGTACATATAATTAGTGCAAGGGTGGTTGGTTGTTTGTTTGCTGTCTTTTGGTTTTGACCTTTATTTTTAGGGTCTTCTGACATCTTGGGCAAGAAAAGACTGAGGATATGACGTCGGTCATGCGCATTTGTACCCTGACGTCCTGATGTCAGTCAAATGCGCCTTGACCGACGTCAGCCTTATACTTTGATATTCGGGCCGACCGAGGACAGCGGACTACCCAAGTGTAAGGACTGCAGCAATGTGGATCTTCGAACATCTACATTTATGGTAGGTACAAAACTGTACTTTTTGTTTTCTTCTTTGCATAAATATAGTACCATGTCACATCTCTTTTTCTTTCCCATGTCCCTATTTCTTTTTCAGATGTCTTCCACTCCACCTGTTTCTGCTTAATTTGGAGACTTATTGTTCCATTTTGCTGTGACATTACCTGTGCTGGATTTTCTACACTAAATTCTTCCCTGCATAGGTAATCTTATGACTTCAGTTTCTATTTGTTTAACATCTACCTTACTAATCTTCTGTTCTACATACCTCTTTTGTTTTCTTATTTTTTATAGTAAAATTTTCCATATTTGGATGCCTTTGCCTAATTTTCTCTTCATATAACTTTGGAGCTTCCTTTTTGTATCGATTATTTTGGCTTTTTCCTTTGTATAAATATTGCACTATGTTAGATCTCTCTTTCTTTTCCATGCCCATGTTTCTTTTTATACCTTTTAAAAACCTCTGGGTTTTGTTCTTTATATTTTCACACTTCCTCTGTAACTTGTTTTCCAGGCAACCCAAAGTATCTCCATCTATGTAATGTTTTTCATGGCTCTGTTATATTAATGAATGCAGATTTGCATTTGAAGCTTTTGACAGTTCCTCTTGTGCAAGTATTTTTCTTTTCTCTAATTTGTCTCGTAATCTTTCTGAATATCTACTGTCTGTAAATTATGGGCTTTTTCAATAGTAACAATACATAACTTCTTCCTTATCCGCAGTAGTCCACACTGTCATCTTTATGGCTCTCTTTTGCACTGTCAGTTTTTGTAGACTACTACTACTACAACATGGCGTCTTTTCTCCCCATGAGCCTGGCATAACCCCATTGTACGAATGTTGCCATGTCTTGAGGATTCTGCATTGTCATTTTTTCCATTCCTTGCACCAGTACATACATCAGAATTGGGCATTTTTGTATCCTAGGACCTGTGCTGTCTTTTTTTATTTTTTATCCTGCCTTTCTCCATGGTATATGCTGTATAACATAAAGTCTGTATATTGGTGTCATCTTGGTAAAATTTTGTAAAGAAAGGGCCTTCCATGAGAAGGTACTCACCAAGACTTGAGGATGAATTCAGTTCCAGTAATACTTTTCTGTGTTTCTTGCTGATTTCATCATCTCTCCTGTTGTTTGGTCCAATGTATCATTCATCCTATCCAATGAGTCCTACACAAGGCACATGCAGTCTCATATATCAGAATGCGCAACATGCAATACTGTCTCCTGCAAAGTCATAGTGGAAGTTGTCTGTGCCTCCATGATGGCCCTGCACAGACATTGGGTAGCAGATACTACTGACACACCAACATCAGGGGAGGGCAGTACACATACCTTCTCTGAGCACCTCTGCCAACACCCCTGTGAGGTACTTCATCCTCACAAAGGCTAGGGAAGATATGGCCAGCTCTAGAGCTAGGTTATCCAGACTACCCTAATCAACCATGTCCCATCAGCTTGTCCACATTCAGTTGGCTGTGTGCCATGGGTATATGTATACATAAACTGTGGGAAGGGGATTCAGGAGACTTTACCTGTTCATCACCATTTTCCTTATCAGATGCTACTGGTCATTTAACATCAAACAAAGGGAGGTCCACAGTGCTGGTTCCAGCCTCACTTGTCAATACACCAAGAAAACAGAAAAAAATACAAATCAACCACACAAGGAAATTTAAATAATTTTACAGATTAATACATATAACTAATGACAAAAGTTATGCCTGTACAATGTGCAGGTAGTCATTGTGCCTTAATACCAGATATCCCTAGAGACACAAATTTTAGTTGACAGAGGAATTATAAGTATACAACTTAAGAAAACTTAATTGGAACCATATACTAAATTTATATATTTGAATGGCATACCTGGAGCATCACTACTGGAAATCCTCTGGCTGTCCTCTACCTCTGCCCTAACTTCCATCACTGCATTGTGGAATTCTTCTAAGCTGCCTGGATCCCTTACACTTGATAAGAACTCCTCCATCTCAGTGAGTGATGGTTCAGTAGAAGCCCAACCTTCAATAGCTTTTTGCTCCCATGCCTTTGCTTTGTCATTAGCCTTTTTAGTCTTATTAAATTAATGACCCTATGTCTGAGACTGTGGTAGTCGTGCCCTGACTACAGACATTTGCATCATCAACCACCTGTCACTAGACACTGTTATGGAAGAGACTGTAAGCTGAATGAGGATCTAGGAGCCATGCTCCATAGAGACAGAGGGACTGAACTATGACCTCTTACTCTGCATCAAAGAATGGAGGATGGGAGTTACAGGCTGATATATTCCTTATCCAAACATTGTTTATAATTGTGCCAAATAATTATGAAAATATCAGTGCAAGCCCTGTAATCTCACCATATACACCACCCCCCAAAAAAGGATAAAACTTATAACTATAGAATTGCACAAACTGATTTCATGTTCATGTTGCGTGAACCACATGGAAGCAATACTTGTAAAGAAAATTACATAATGTGAAAAATTATGGACAGCTCTAAAAGTATTGTTAATCTAATAGTATTAAGTATTGTTAATGTAATAGTTGTATTGTCAACAGTAGTTTTGCATGGTAACACTTGGGAAACCAATCTGTTTTCCCTAGCATGATGGAAGTTCTATAATCCCAGATTCCACTTATAACATGCAGATTAACCCCCATATGCTCATTGAATACTTTAATTAGGTCTCATCTTATAGTCATTCCTGAATCACGCCATCTGCTTGACATGCTGGGCAGGTAAACATGGTGTTAATACCTACACAATACAGTAGAAGAGTGAGTATTAAAACATTTGACTAGCTAAAGCCTTGCAAGTGTGACTCATTAGCAGTTCTGCTCATTCAAGTACATTTAGCTCTCCTGCTAATGAGAAGTACATTTTACAGACTGTGTCAGAGTGAAAAACCTTACTGAGAAGGTTTAAGATATATTTACTGAGTTAGGAGAGAACCTTGATACATACTTTAGTTAACATTTTATAAGAGGATTAGGTACCTGCCTCTGATACCAAAGTGGCAGTAATTCATGGAATATATTCAACTTACAAAGACAGAAAAAAATCATACTCATTGCAAAATGTAATACATTCATCGTACAAAGTTAATGCAGTGAAGTAATTCACCCAAACTTAAATTAGAAACTCTTCTCTTGCAGTCAGTGGTTTGTAACTTCCTACACTTTAATGTCCTCACTTCTGGAAGGATTACAGTCACACAATTATATTGTGACAGGGCAAATGACAACTGTTTTTGCTAACATGGATATAGTGAAGAGTAAATGGAAAATGTCAGAAGTACAATGCTATGCACATATGCTTGACTTTCTCTAATTTGTAAATGTTAAGGGGTCTGAACATATTTCCATGTCAATGTTTCATTGCAATGCCATAGGTGCAGTGTTCAGAACTTGTGAAGGTGCTGTCTCTGTGAAATTAAGGATATTTACTGTAAACATTTTATATACCGAATAGCTGGGTAACTACAGCAGAACTAGTAAGGGTGACTGCTAGAAAGGTGCTTGGTGTGACATCTGGACAGAGGAAGGAGGACAAGGAGTCCTGGTGGTGGAATGAGGAAGTACAGGAGAGTATACAGAGGAAGAGGCTGGCGAAGAAGAAGTGGGATTGTCAAAGAGATGAAGAAAGTAGACATGAGTATAAGGAGATGAGGCGCATGGCAAAGAGAGAGGTGGCGAAAGCTAAGGATAGGGCATATGGAGAGTTGTACAAGAGATTGGACACTAAAGAGGGAGAAAAGGACCTGTACCGATTAGCTAGACAGAGGGACAGAGCTGGGAAAGATGTGCAGCATGTAAGGGTGATAAAGGATAGTGAGGGAAAGGTACTCACAAGAGAGGAGAGTGTGTTGAGTAGATGGAAAGAGTATTTTGAGAGGCTGATGAATGAAGAGAATGAGAGAGAGAGAAGGTTGGATGATGTGGGGATAGTGAATCAGGAAGTGAAACAGATTAGCAAGGAGGAAGTAAGGGCAGCTATGAAGAGGATGAAAAATGGAAAGGCTGTTGGCCTTGATGACATACCAATGGAAGCAGGGAGGTGCTTAGGAGAAATGGCAGTGGAATTTCTAACTAGATTGTTTAATGAAATTTTGGAAAGTCAGAGGATGCCTGAGGAGTGGAGAAAAAGTGTTTTGGTACCTATCTTTAAGAATAAGGGTGATGTGCAGAGCTGCAGTAACTACAGAGGGATAAAACTGATTAGTCACAGCTTGAAGTTATGGGAAAGAGTAGTGGAAGCAAGGTTAAGAAGGGAGGTGATGATTAGTGATCAGCAGTATGGTTTCATGCCAGGAAAGAGCACTACAGATGCAATGTTTGCTCTGAGAGTGTTGATGGAGAAATACAGAGAAGGTCAGAAGGAGTTGCATTGTGTCTTTGTAGACTTGGAGAAAGCATATGACAGGGTGCCTAGAGAAGAGTTGTGGTATTGTATGAGGAAGTCGGGAGTGGCAGAGAAGTACGTAAGAGTGGTACAGGATATGTACGAGGGTAGTGTGACAGTGGTGAGGACTGCAGTGGGAGTGACAGATCCGTTTAAGGTGGAGGTGGGATTACATCAAGGATCAGCTCTGAGTCCTTTCTTATTTGCAGTGGTGATGGACAGGTTGACAGATGAGATCAGACAGGAGGCCCCGTGGACTATGATGTTTGCAGATGACATTGTGATCTGTAGTGAGAGTAGGAATCAGGTTGAGGAGACTCTGGAGAGGTGGAGATATGCTCTAGAGAGCAGAGGAATGAGGGTCAGCAGGGCTAAGACAGAATATATGTGTGTAAATGAGAGGGAGGGTAGAGGAATGGTGAGGATGCAGGGAGTAGAGTTGGTAAAGGTGGACGAGTGTAAGTACTTGGGATCAACAGTTCAGAGTAATGGTGAATGTGGAAGAGAGGTGAAGAAGAGAGTACAGGCTGGGTGGAATGGGTGGAGAAGAGTGTCAGGAGTGATTTGTGACAGACGGGTATCCGTAAGAGTGAAAGGAAGGTCTACAAGAGTGTAGTGAGACCAGCTATGTTATATGGGTTGGAGACAGTGGCATTGACAAAAGGCAGGAGTCAGAGCTGGATGTGGCAGAGTTAAAGATGTTAAGATTTGCAATCGGTGTGACTAGGATGGATAGGATTAGGAATCGGTATATTAGAGGGTCAGCTCATGTTGGACAGTTTGGAGACAAAGCAAGAGAGACGAGATTGCGTTGGTTTGGACATGTGCTGAGGAGGGATGATGGGTATATTGGGAAAAAGATGCTAAGGATGGAGCTGCCAGGTAAGAGGAATAGAGGAAGGCCTAAGATAAGGTTTATGGACGTGGTGAGAGAGGACATGCAGGCGGTTGGTGTGACAGAGCAAGATGCAGAGGATAGGAAGAAATGGAAAGAGATGATCCGCTGTGGCGACCCCTAACGGGAAAAGCCGAAAGAGAATGATGACTGTAAACATTTTACTTGTACAAGTCCACAAAGTTGACGAATCATTACACTGCACACTGATTTATATTTTATTTGGTTCACCCTTTGCTTGACAGTTGGCATTGCCTATTGGTACCTGTTAGCAATGCCATTCACTTCCTTTGGCAGCAACTCAAATTTAATTTAGCACGTGCAAGCACTTAGCCATTTGTCATGCCAGTAAGACTGGCAACAGTACACTTTATTCAATACTTTGACATGTGTTGTGTAACTTCTTCAATGGCTGAACATGTTAATGAAATTTATTCTAACAGCAAAAAAGGTGCAGGGTATGAACTCACATTAAGGATACGTTATCTTTATGTGGCATATTACATGTGTGATCTTTGTTTTTCTTTATTTTAAACTGTAATATAAATGAAATTTATTTAGTTAATGTTGCAATACAATTGTGTATTATAGCTGCTGAACATGATGATGTGACCTTGCATTGCTTGTAGTAAAAATACACTTCTGTATGCATGCTGAGAAATAAATATTAGATGTCCAATAGTATGAGGTAATAAAATCAGCAATATATTAATGAAGATCCGTTACTCCATAAATACATAATGCTGTTGTTGAAAAACAAGAGTTTATCATACACAAGGTAAACAGTTGTATTGTGACTTTATTATTTGTACAACAGCTGACATTGAACACTGTCACTATTTAAGAATGACTGCAGAGAAGTGGCACTTCATGTCCTATGACAAAAACTCAGAAAATAATTATGCACACAGTAAGAATGTGCCATCATTCATGCAAATAAACTTGGCTTATTTGCATCAATTAGCATTTAAAATATTACATTTCCACATAAAACACATTTGCCTAAAATTACTACTCCAATATAGGTACATTGTATATGGCATAACTTAAAGGTCGGCAGATATATACATATATATATATATATATATATATATACATGTGTATATATGCATATGCACACAGACATACACACCATACCAAATTCTATACCTCAACTTACACCCTTGTCATGTCAGTTCTCCTGTGGGGTTAACAGTATGTAGGAGTGCATATTCCTTTTTCTCATAGGTTCGATTCCATGTTGGTATCACTCACAGTTATTAAATTTTTATGTGCCACCAAGGCATTGTGTAGAACTTAAACACAATTTACATTGGGGTAACACTGCCAATAACAACATCATATAGATTTTCATGTCATATTTGTTTGTGACAATGTTCACATTATGAATGCTGTCAGCCATCGTAGAGTGCATATCCAGAGGTGGCATTATGAAATGCAATTGAGATATAAACATTAACCTGCATTTGCTGGATTCACAGTGGAGTATTTGTATATATACTGATCAGCGCACATGGCAAGTCTTGCTGCCATGTTTTCTCACCTAAATTGGACATCGAGGACTTAATACATACATTCACTTCTAGCGAATTTCTGCGCTTTTTGTTGCACAGATGCAGTTGACTAACTTGTCTGCCATTGCACACAGACTGGTGCACACGAGATCTGAATTGGGCACCAATTCCCTGCCATTTTTGCAGAGATGTGAAGGCATAGCTGGCAATGATGACAGTAGTGTTCCATTTAGAGCATAGATGTTGTGCGTGGAAGAGTCCAAGATTTTGTTGGACTTCTTGACATTGCAGTTGAAGGCTTCTGCAGGGTGACTATACTGTGTCATAATACAAGCCTGTGTCTTGGAGTAGCTTAGCCAAGGCTGTCACCAGTGCAACTGACATCCCATACACAGCTGAAAAGTGCTGTTATTATAGTGTCTTAAAAAGGTGAAAGCAGGACCTCCTTCTGAAAGGATGAGTTATTTCAGATCCATAACAAGTTGTGTAAGTATAGTGGCCAGTAAGTAGGAAATGCAGTGTCACTGACTTGGCAACACAAACAGGAGTTCATTATTATTTTTTTTCTTTTATATGTACCTTATGTAGAGATTGAAGAAAATTGGTAGGTGCACCAAGATAAACTTTGATGCTTCAGAGTGGCATGGGGTAAGGTAGATATGTTTGCCGTTTCATAGTAGCAGTGATTGTAAAAATAAGTTATCAATTCTCTGGACATC
Source organism: Protopterus annectens (assembly GCF_019279795.1). Taxonomy (NCBI): domain Eukaryota; kingdom Metazoa; phylum Chordata; order Ceratodontiformes; family Protopteridae; genus Protopterus; species Protopterus annectens. Next base: position 890,312,188 of record NC_056741.1, on the reverse strand, counting down.
AGTTCATAAATGACTGACAGAGTAATACATGAGTATGCATACTCTAAATATACTAATTGTACATACCTAGATGAGGAGCTCTTGCAACATTACATTTTGCATTAGTCAATGGCTCAGTAAATGTGGATACCTGTAGGCTCAAATAAAACAGCAACAGCTGTATTATTTAATATTTATTATTCTGCAATAAATAGCTGAGAATAACGTGTTACTCAGTTCACATAGACAGTTGATGACTTGCAATGCATACATCAGTTTTGTTATAGTCACACTATTTCAATAATGTATATAATATTGAGGAGCTTGAGCTTTACTGTAACAGTGGATGTGACAAATCTAAATATTTGTGTGGGAATATGCATTGACTGGGATGTATGACATTTACATGAGATCTGATATTGTTCTCTGTTGTATCTTTTTTGTGTTTGTATTTGAAGTATCATTCCTGCTGCAACATGACCACCAGCACAGGGAGCTAGACTGGTCACTTGAGCTTGGACTTTCATCCCTTCACAGGTGCCTATACTGGCGCCAACATATGCAGCACAGGCACCCAGCACTACTGATTCACAATCTGTTAACATTGCCTCCATTAACCCATGGATTACCTGCACTACCTGTATAAGGTCCCTCTGACATGGGGGCTAGTGCAATGGTACCCACCAGCAGAAATGCCATTGCTGATGGCGATTATGTCACCTGACAGGGATGGTTTAGGAGATTATAGAGAGGGACCTCATTGCCCTCATTGGCTGTATGTAAAGGATCCTGCATCAAATTACCAAATCATTGTCCCATCCAGCACTGCCCTAGGTGTCTGCAATAGAAGACAGTAGTTAAAGTTCTGAGGGTGAGGATTAGATTGCCACTGCATTCACACAGGATGAAAATGCACCTTCTAAGCCATATACCTAATCATAGTGCCCCCCAACCTCTTGTTTCCATCAGCATCCCTGTCTTTCTTGTATGTCCTGTATGTCTGCACCTGCTTCTTAACCTTACCCCTCATATTCCAAAATATGTTCCACAACATTCATCTCTCTTAAGGAAAAGGGCAGCTGTCCCACAAAAAATGTACCGCAGAGATAGCTCTCCAGTTCACATACTTGTGTATGACACACTTGATCTGGCCCTATTTTTTGTTTTCACACATCCTTTATGATGTGGCAATCCGGGTGGCAAATTGTTTCTAGGAATACAGTGTTAGGTTGCAATGAAGTCAATATCTGTGGTGCTGTCCAACTGCCATCAGAACATTATTTAATTACCCCCATGTCTTACCCTCTGCTTGCAAACAAATTTTCACCACTGTTCTATCAACCCCATTTCTCACTTTTAATTTGGCCAAAAAATAGATTCACATACCACCCACATGACCAGAAATGGTCCATAAACCAAAAATCTTTATTTCTGCCCTCAGCATTTGCGTGACACTCAGTATGGAGCAGCAAAACTGCCCATAGTACAGTAGCTGCCAAGTCATGTCCTGTGGCAAAAAGTGACAAGTTTTTGCATTTAGCTGCATTCAGATATGAGGACACAGTGATTACTATATGTATAGCAGGCTCCAAGATTTAATGCAAACCATATGGGGATAATTCAGTTATTATTTCTGTTGTGAAGTGTAATGCACACATAATTCCATGTTTTATACATTTGTCATTGTCCCTTCAGTTGTGTGATTTCTGCTAACTGGACTTTGACGACTTCTGTGGTATTCTCAGATAATGTTCAGGTGTACAGAATTTTGCGTAGGATTGGCAGGTGTCTGAATTCCACATGCACATAGTTACTTATAGAGTTTATTTTCTGATAACATTTCACCTTGTGAAGTAGTGGATAGATATCAGTCACCCACAGATGTCCTGCTTATTCCTTAATCACTCTTCTAGTATCCTACCCTTTACTTGCTCACTGTTTTCAACACTGTACTGTGAACAGCATTACAGAGTTTTAATAATGTTGGTAATGTCAGGCATAATATTCACACACCACATACATGGCCAGAAATGGCTTACAAAATGATATGTCTGTGTGTACTGTTCATTTGTGCAGTGCTTAGCATACAACAGCAAAAGCCACTGTTAGATGTTCATCATTCTCACTGCCTCTATGGCATTTTGGGTTATCTAACAGGTAACCCAGTACTGGGCAGCTTTCAATAGCTCAAACTCTCCTCCCTCTCTCTTCCTTTGACACTGATTGGCTGAGCATATCTTGAGAGGGAAACATTCAGCTGTCACAGGAAGTGAGTGTTCAAACTTCTTCTGCCATCTAAAGAAGAAAGTCCTGTGACTCTTCCCAGGATCCAGTCCTGATTTCTCTGGCTTACTTATCAGATAAGCCCCATTTGGAGAACAGTTTATTTTCTTTTATTAGATGTATTATTATTTTTTTATTTTTATGCTTATTTAAAAAAAAATTATTATAATATTTTATTTCTGCCAGTGTTTGCGTTATTTCCAATAGACATTTCTGCTTATAAAAAGAAGTTATGTACTCACCATAACGTTCCATCTGAGTAAATACTTCATTTGTCTGCAACCTGTGGGTGTCTGATCCGACCTCGGATCCGATCCGGCAGCTTTCCAAGCTCCAAGATCCGAGCTCCTAGCTCCTCTCCCTACCCATAATCCCCTGCTACTAACCACATTACCTCAGATCGTTTTTTTGCCTCAACAACTTGAGACAGAACCAACTCCGAGTGATCAGAAAATTCCCAACAGGTTCGGGGGATGGCAGGGGGGGGGGGTCGGTTGCAGACAAATGAAGTATCTACTCAGATGGAACGTTATGGTGAGTACATAACTTCTTTATCTGAAGTAGTTACTTCATTTGATCTGCAACCTGTGGGACAGAGTCCCCAGCTAACCTACAAGAACCTGGGTGGTCCTTACGGAAGGATATTCCGAAGCACCGCGGAGCCAAAAGAAGCCCTACTCCTGGAAATCATATCCAGCTTGTAATGAGAAATGAACGTATGAGAAGAGGACCAGGTAGCTGCTGAGCATATATCGTCTACTGGAACCCTAGACCAAAAGGCTGTTGAGGTAGCTACAGATCTTGTGGAATGAGCACGGATGCCAACCGGAGCTGGCTTGCCAGACGAAGTGTATCCCTGCATAATGCACTGACAGATTCAATTTGCTACAGTCACTTTAGTAATTGCCTTGCCCATGGCTGACTTTGCATAAGAAACAAACAACTGGTCCGACTTGCGAAACTCTCTAGTCCTGTGGAAGTAAAAACGCAGTTGTCTGTGTACATCCAATTTGTGCAACGTGTATTCACCTTTGTTGTGAAAATTTGGGAAAAATACAGGAAGATTTATTGACTGATTAATATTTGATTCTGTAGCTACCTTAGGCAAGAAAGATGGATTAGTCCTGAGGGACACTCTATCCTTGTGAAAAATAAGGTACGGAGGCTTGATACACAAAGCTTGCAATTCTGAAACCCTCTTGGCTGAAGTAATAGCCACCAAGAAAGCCGTTTTCCAAGATAAGAACTTTAACGGAACCGAGGCCGCAGGCTCGAAAGGTGGTCTTGTCAAGGCTTGTAAGATCAGAGTGAGATCCCACGGGGGAACCACAGTCTTTACAGGTGGTTTCAAAAGAAAAACGCCTCCTAAGAAAGTTTTGCTCAACTTAGTAGATGCTAAAGAGCCTATGCCGTCCCCCACATGAAAATGGGAGATGGCCACCAGCTGCACCTTAACCGTGGAGGCACTTGCTCCCTGCCTAAAAAGCAGGGAAAGGAAGTCCAGAATAGTCGGAATAGGGACAGTAAATGGGTCCAAGTCTTTGTCTTTGGCCCAGATGGAGAAACGTTTCCATTTACTGTTGTAAAGTTTTCTGGTAGATGGTTTATGAGCCGCCACCAGAATGGCTTTAACGGGGGATGAGATACCGGGAGTCCTAGCCATTAATGGAACTGGATCAACCAAGCAGCAAGTTTGAGATTGACCAGGTTCGGGGTAGGGCATCCCGCTGGATGCGAGATTAGGTCTGGACTGGGATCCAGAATCCATGGGGGAGCCATACTGTGAGACCGCAGAAAGGGGAACCAGATCTGTCAAGGCCAGAATGGGGCTATGAGGACAACTCTGCTCCCCAACCGACAGGCTTTCTGGATGAATTTCATCATGAGTGGGAGAGGGGGATAAGCATAAAGGAGTCCGGGGGGCCAAGCATGGACTAGAGTGTCTCTGGGGGTCTCCCCTCTGGGGGGAACTATCGCGAAGTACTTGCTGCATTTTGTGTTTAAAGGAGAAGCGAAAAGATCGCAGCGAGGCTGACCCCATTTGTGGAAGATCTGCTTCGCAACAGACTGATTCAGAGACCACTCGTATGGAGTGAGAAGCACCCGACTTAGTTTGTCCGCTAATATGTTGGACAATCCCGGAATGTGCGTTGCTATCAGAAAGCGGTTGGTGGAAATCGCCCATTCCCACACTCTCATGGCTTCTCGACACAGGGGATAAGATCTGGTCCCTCCTTGTTTGTTTATATACCAGACTACTGCCATGTTGTCCATCTGGATTGCAATAGTCCCCAGGGGAAGAAGGTCGTGGAGAGCTTGCAATGCCAGAAGCACTGCCCTCATCTCTAGGACATTGATATGCAATGCGGTCTCTAGGGAAGTCCACGTGCCTTGAACGGATCTGCCTGAACAATGCCCCCCCACCCGAGGTGAGAAGCGTCCGTGGTCAACGTGGCTTTGACCGGGGAGATCACAAAGGGCCTCCCTTCTCTGAGTTCCTGCGCATGTAACCACCACAGAAGGGAGCCCCTGCAAACCCTGCTCAGGGGTATTGACGTGCTTAACGGGTGAATTGACAGGGACCATTGGACTAGAAGGGTCCATTGTAAAATGCGCATTCGCAGACGGGCATGAAGAGTGAGACCGATCCCTGCTGACATAGACCCCAGTGCCCTCAGGACTAACTCCGCCGGAGGAGCAGGGCTCCGAAGAAGGGCTAACACCTGATACGACAAGTTGTTCAGCCTGGCTGACGTTAGAACAACTCGGGAGATTTGTGTATCTAACCTGGCCCCTATGAATTCTAGGGCTTGAGTGGGGCACAGGCAGGATTTCTGCTCATTCACTGAGATGCCTATGCTGTGGGCCAGAGATAGAGCATAATCTCTCGCCACACAGAGCTGATGCCTGTTGGTCGCGGTGAGGAGCCAGTCGTCTAGGTAGGGGAAGTCCTGAATGCCCTGAAGTCTCAGGTGGGCTGCAACCACTGCCATGACCTTGGTGAACACTCTGGGGGCTGAGGTGAGGCCGAATGGAAGAACCCTGAATTGATGATGACTGGCTCCGAGCCGGAAGTGGAGAAACCTCCTGGATCGTCTGTCCATCAAGATGTGGTAATACGCATCCTTGAGGTCTAACAAGCACATCCAGTCATTCTCCCACAGAAGGGGGAGAATTGATTGGAGAGTGACCATCCGGAACTTTTCCTTGGGTACGAACAGGTTCAGAGCGGAAAGGTCTAAGATGGGTCTGAGGTCCCCCATTTTCTTTGGCACCAAAAAGAACCTGGAGTAATAACCCAATCCGGACTGATCTGGGGGGACGGGCTGGATGGCTCTTTTTCTTAGCAGCTTTGAAATCTCCAAATCCGCTGCCTCCCTCTGATCGGGTGGGACATCGGGGAGACGTCTGGGTTTGGGGGGTAGGTTCATGAATGGAATGGAGTATCCTCTGGATATGATCCGGAGCCCCCATTGATCTGTTGTAAGGGACTCCCAGTTTGACAGGTGCTCCGACAACCGCCCCCCAACTGCCTCCAGAGAGGGACAGTCGGGCAAGCCCTCAGGGCTGTTGCGCGGGTCTGGCCGAGAAAGGTTCTCTAGACCCGAAGTTACGTGGCCCCCCTCTGCCTCTGGGCCGGCGTCCACCTTGTCCTCCTCTGCCTCTAGAGGACGAGTGGTCCGCAGCAGGATGGGATTGCTGAGACTTACGGAACCACAGCTTCTTTTGTCCCCTCTGATTCCTGGAGAAGGATCTTTGGGGATTAGAAAAGCGGACTCCAACGGCAGACAGCGTCTTCGCGTCCTTTTCGCTTTTGACCAGTGTGTCGCGAACAGTTTTGCCAAACAAGGCAGAACCGTCAAAAGGGACGTTCGCGAAGGACGCCTTGAAGGGATCTGTGAAGTCGCAAAGTCGGAGCCAGGAGAGACGTCGCAAGACGACCCCGGCTCCGCTAGCTCTAGCGGCTCCCTCCATTGCATGGGAGAGAAGCCGCATAGATGTATTGGAGATGGATTTTAGAGTGGCCATCCGAGTCTCAAAAACCTTCTTGTCTGGGACCGACATGGACTCCCGGGGGGCTGCAGCATATTCCTTAATCAAGTCTCGCTGTAGCCTAATGGTATGTGCCATATAGTTCAACGCCCTTATGGAAAAGGTCGCTGAAGCAAACATCCGCTTCCCAATCCGGTCAAGCGCTCGAGATTCTTTATCCGGCGGGTGAACCGAAGAACTCTCCTGTGCGAGTTCTTTGTTGGTGGCCGCCGCCACCAACATGGCATCAACAGGGGTTCCTTTGGCCCAAGATGGTCTATCTGTGGGGGGACTGAGGACTTTATCGGGGTGCCTAGGGATTGGCTCCACAGTGTCGGGCTTCTTCCACGCCCTGGTGGTAATTAAGTCCACCAGGGGGTCGGCCGGAGGGGACACCCAGGAGGTAGATGGGTCTGCCTCAAAGGCCTCCAGGAACATGGACTCATCAAGGGAGGGCTTTTGGGCTGACCACCCCCCTCTGATACGCAACATTTCCATGATATCTCCAAAGGAGACCTCTTCAGGGGGTGACCTTGGGGAACCCTCCGTATCATCTAAGTCTGTGTCAGTGGTAACGGACTCGGGGGGAGTCCAGGTGCCTCCTTTTGCATCAATGTTTCTGAGGGACCTCCTCGGTGGGGCTGTCCGAAGAGGGCTCGTCCACGGGTTGTTGTTCCTCCGCGGGAACTAGCTGGAGGGCTTGGGCAGGCTGTCCCGATGGACGGATGATGGAAGACAGACCCTCTTACAGTGGGGGTACGTGTGGATCCAAAGCCCGGGTCGGGGATCTGGAGGACCTCAACAGTACCCTCTCCACTACCTCAAAAGCTGAAGGAGAGCCACTCTCGCCAGCCTCTGAGAGCAATCTCCTCGGATCCGAGGAAGGGATCGGGGTCGGAGCCGATGCAGTCAGCGCTGAGGCAGAGGTGTGCTCCGACGCCAACAGCGCCGAAGACACAGCAACTCCCTTGGATCCGACGCTCAGCCCTCGGCCCCGAGGGCTCGGGTCCGATAAGCTTGAAGGTATAGTCGGCGTCGAAGAGACCACCGCTATCGGCGCCGACAATTCCCCGGGTCCGAATGGGCCTGGATCCGATGACTCCGAGACCCGAAAACGAGTCGGAGAAGGAGTGATCGGGGCAAATATGGGGGCTGCACTCCCCCCCAGAGGGGGGGGGCAGGAGCATCCCCATCTGCATTTGGGTCTGCAAGAACCGACGCATCATCCGATCCATATCCGCTTCGGAGATGCTTCGGGTCAACCTGGATGAAGTAGTAGAGGCAGGCCGGGAGGGCCGCCTCAAAGATCTCGAGGGAGACCTATCCTCCTCCTCCGGCTCCGGCGAGAAACAGGGCGAACGACGCCTAGAGGAGGGGGATCCGGAGACCCTCAAGGGAGATCTGAGCACTTTCACTGGCGGAGCCGAAGGATGAGGTTCGGCCTGCCTTTTGTGGGACTTATGTCCTTCCTTATCCTTGTGCCTCTTCTCTTTAAGGGAAGAGGCACTAGTTTCCCCAGAGCTCAAACCCGAAGTGGGAGGTTGAGTCCCGGGTAGATCTAAGGGGACAGATGGCGCCGAAGCTGCTGAAGCCCGAACGGGAGAGGAAGAAGAAGCCGACTCCTGGGGGAGCTTTCCCGCCAGGATCAGCTTGTCCTTCCTATCCCGAAGTGCCCGGGGGTTAAAGGCCACGCAGATCTGGCAGGCCTCTGACAAATGGGCTGCCCCCAGGCACAAAACGCACTGAGTGTGGCCATCAGCTGGGGAAAGCTTGTGGCCACACTCAGTACATTTATAAAAAACGGCCTTAGGCCCTTCAGACATATTCACACACACACACCCAAACACTAGGAGGGGGAGGGGGAGTGAAGGTAAGCTAGCGAATAAAATTAACAAAAGGGACCAAAACTAGCACTAGGAGTAGAAAAAGGTGCTAGCACACACACAACGACAACTTTGTTGAAAAAAAGGTGGTTTAAAACCAGCAATGATCTCACCCAGCCAGGAGCTCTTCACAGGGAAGCTTCTTCAGCCGCGGCAAAAAACGATCTGAGGTAATGTGGTTAGTAGCAGGGGATTATGGGTAGGGGGAGGAGCTAGGAGCCCGGATCTTGGAGCTTGGAAAGCTGCCAGATCAGATCCGAGGTCGGATCTGACACCCACAGGTTGCAGATCAAATGAAGTAACTACTTCAGATCAGTGCTTATTTGCTTTCTGTTTATTTGGCAAATGCTTGCATCAGAGGAAACTTTCAGTATTGCTCCAAAAAGTGCAGGATTTATTTTGTGCTGCTGGGTGCTAGGGGATGCAGTCAGAACTGCAAAGTAATCGCACCTGTCTTTACTGTTGTTACTGTGCTTTATTTTCGTCTTAAATTATTTGATTGTACTATAGAAATTTTACACTCTCTGGCAAGAAACTATAGTTTAAATTGCTATTAAACTTTATTTTATGGCAGTTTAATGTGGTCAAAGTATGTGTAGCTAATTTTTAATACTGGTTTGGCATATGCTTTGGTGTTTAGACTTTTTGTACTGGAAATTCTTTAACTTTTGTCAGATGTAAAAGAATTCTGAATACATTTTAAACTGTTTTCGTGATAATTGGATAGTTTGGCAGAGTTGAGTTGTTTGGACACATAATTATTACTAGAAACTTTAAGTCCTTATTGTGATACATTATCCAGTACTGTCAGTTTACCCCCCCCCCATCAAATCAGGTCACACCTAAAAAGAAAAAAAATATGCCTCAGCTTATGGTTATGTTACAGCCACTGCTTGACCCACTGACCATATACCTTTTGCCCTGACTCCCTCTAGTGTAGCTTTGCTGGTCTCTATGGAACAGGGTTTACACACATCCTCCAGGGCTGTTCCATTACCTTGAGCAAGTAAGGGAGAACCAAACCCTTTAGGTGCAGGAGTAGTCCAGGGTAAGAGACCTCTTGCCAGACATAATGCTCTGTTCCCAGCTATTTTATCTAGTACTGAAGTTCACAAGAAAAACATACAGCTGATAACCAGATTATAGTTGTTTACAAGGATGATGTGGTTTCCTTGGTTAAGAGTTGTTCTGCATAAAGTTAATTCTGGTGGTTGGGTTCCCATACATGGCTATAGTACTAGTTTGGCTAGAGATCTTTCTGTTGTTTCAGAAAATGATGAGGAATTTAATGAGGGCAATGGTGATTTCCTTGTTTACCATGAGTCCAGTCACTCTCATTCTTTAGAAGGTGAACCTGAGCTTAAATCCAACCAAATGTTCACTTTTCCTCAGATGATTTAGATTTAATTATGTTTTTAGTAATGAGAACTATCCCAGAATTAAGGCAGAGTATAGTTAGATCTTCAGGGCAAAAGGATGTCTCTTTCTACTAATCTATCCTTTAGAATTTTAAATTATCAAGGCTATATGTGAACATTTATTTTACAGAATGTACACAGTTTGGATGATTTTACCCGCGGTAGTGGTGCTGTGGTAGCGTTGTCGCCTCACAGCAAGAAGTTGTCCCATTCGATTCTCAGCTAGAGCGTCTTCTGTGTGGAGGCATGCATGAATGAGCGTGCCTTCGTTGAAGGTTGTGCGTCAGGGCTGGTAACTTGGCACGTAAAAATCCACTACCAAACATTAGATGACCGGAGTTCCGCTGTGGCGACCCCTAACCGGGATAAGCCGAAAGACACAACAACAGTTTGGATGATTTTGCTACATTCTTATCTGCAGGGAAAAAGTATTGTATTTATGAAATTGTCTCTGATTTGAGTCGGGTTTCGAAACATATTTTAAGAGGTGTACTTGAAAGTGCAGATGCAGTCAGTATGCTTTGTTGTGTAATCAGAACTACTCTGAGGATTTAAAAACTGAATTTTTGAATACACCCTTTTGTTTTGAATTAGTGATTGGGCTCTCTGTTACCCAGATTGTGAAACAGTTGGAATACAGAGGCAAATTAATACCTGGGGTATCTAGGATGCTTCATGTACCCATGTTCTCCATATACAAAGCAACTTCCTTCAAGGGACAGAACAAACAAAAATCTCAGTCAAAAAAGTCAGGTATCTTAAAGAAAATTGCAGGAGGCTAATTATTGGAACCCAAACAAGTGGGGATTTCTTTCCAAAAAAAAACCTATGAGTGTGTGTCAATGGGTGATATCATCCAGTCGATTTCTGATAGCAAGGCACATTCCAGGGAAATTCAACGTGATTGCAGACAAGTTAAGCAAGTCTATTTTAATACTTTGTGAGTGGTCCCTCAATACGAAGGTTGTGGAGAGGATTTTCTATTGATGGGGATAGCCATGCTGTGATCTCTTTGCATCCCCACTCAACAACAAGTACAATAGGTTCTTTGCCCTGATCTCCCTATACTTCATGGTTGGCCCCCTAGTCTCCTTTATGCATATCCCCTGTTACCTCTAATCCCCAAATTTCTTCAGAAAGCATCTCAAGTGAAGAATACAGTTATCCTCATTGCCCCTTACTGGCCTCATCAGATTTATTTTCTCTTTCCTTGGCCTCATCTGCTTTGTCCTCCATGGATTATGGATCCAACTCCAGACCTACTGTCTCACATGACAGACATGACACATCTGGACATTTCAGGCCTAAAACTGACTGCATGGTTTCTCCACTTCCAAAGTCTTCTGTAAACATTTCCATCTTTCCCTGTTATAACCAAATTTCTACAGAAAGCCATCAAGACAACAGTGATTCTCATTGCTTTCTTCTAGCCCTGACAGGACTGGTTCCCCTTCCTTTGGCTTCATCTGAAACACCCTCCCTGAGTGCTTGACCCTGTTCCACATCATCTGTTCTAACCATCTGGCTAACCTCACCGTTACTTAAAAGTCATGACATTTACTGTACGGTTCTTCCAGTTCCAGTGATGGCCAGGGATGCCAGGGTTTCTGCATCAGTGATTCACATTGTATCTTATTCTCAAAAAATGAACATGAGAAACCTCTACAAAAGTAAATGGAAGGAAGTTAGCTACAGGGGCTTCATCTAAAGGCTTAGATACTTTCAGAGCACCTTTACCATTGATTCTAGATTTTTGGTGGGATTATTCCAGGAAGGTGCTAGCTTTTCTACAACAAAGGGCGTTAGCAACTATATCCAATTTTCACATGGGAGAAAACCAAAACTCCATTGCTTCTTTGAAACTCACTAAAGCTTTTGTGAGGGGGACTTTTCTTCTCAGACCCCCTATCAGAGATCTAGTTTCTCCTTAGAATATTGCTTTGTTGCTTCTGGCTCTCTTTTACCCAACCCTTTTTTGAACCAGCAGCCTCTGCAGAACTGAATTTTCAATCTTGGAAAACTATTTTCTTAGTGGCCATTATGTCAGGATAATTTCTGAGTTACAAGTCTTATCTTGCAGACTTCCTTATGCGATGTTTCATAATGATATGATGAGTATTTCTTCAGACTAACCCAAATTTTTTCCCAAACGTCTCAGAATCTGCTCTTAACCAAGCTTTTAACTTACCTGTTTTCTTCCTAAACTTTTCTAATGAAGGGGAGTATACTTTGCATTTGATGGATTAAGATTTTACCTGCACTGTACTAAAGACATTAGAAAGACAGATCCACTCTCTTTTTTTTTTTTTCTTCTCAAGAAACTGATTGGGAATGGTGTTTCTAAAGTCACATTTTCCAGATGGCTCTTTGATTGTATTACTTTTGTTTATAAAGAAAAGGTATTCTCTCTACTGCACAAACCACACACTCATTAAACCAGAGCAGTGTCTGCCTTCACTGCTTACTTTCCCAGAGGACCAGTGGATGAGATGAGATGTCTGCTAGGGCTACATGGTCCACTGTTTATACCTTTGTCTTGCACTACAGGCTAGACAATGCAATCTAGATTCCATGCCTCTTCTGCTCCACCATTCTTTGAAATATTCTTCCTTGAGGTCACCCCATATTGTTGATAGCTGGGGAGTCTGTTTCTCCCATTAAGTCATACAGAAAAGACATCCTCAGATATGAAAGTCATGCACTTACCAAAATGCTATATCTGTGTTATTTTCTTCTGTCTGGCTCAACTTTCCCACCTTCCCTCTGTCCTTCATTACCTAAATTGTCACCTAGTGTCTGTTGACTGATTGAATTGGACCTTTCTGGGGCCTTGTGGAATATTCAGCCTTGAGCTGGTCTTTCACCTCTCTCATTGTTTGTGTGTTGAAATATTTAGTGCCTTTTTGGAAAAGTATTATGCTCAAGTGGGCAAATTGATCTGAGGTATTGTATGGACAGGAGTGAATTATGAGTAGGAGGGAGTGAGAAGCCTGAGCCCTGGATCCAAGAGCTTGAAAAAGACACTGAGGACAAATCCTATCAGATCTGGTAACCCAACCATTGACCCAGATAGAAGAACACAACAGGAATATAGCGTTTTGCTTAACTTCCATAGGCAGTCACTCAGACAGCCAAACTCCCATTATCAAGACTGAGTTCTCTTCATCTGCAGGTTTCTCACATCTTGCAGGTTCACACACCCTTTGCATCTTTAGTTATTCATCCCCTTGGGTACATGGCTGTCTCTATTTGTCTAGTACCTTTAGCGATGTTCCTCATGGGAGTGTTACAACGGACTCTAGCAGTGCAGAGGTCTTATATAACTCATCCTATCAATTTTCCAGTGTCACTAACAAATTTTTGTCATCACCACATTTGGTGGTGGTTGGAATCTGTTCTGGTTACAGCAAGTCAACCATTTATTTTTTCCCAACCCCAGGCCACTGACTGTGAATGCTTTCCTTCTAGGTGGGGTGGGGGGGTATTTTGAGGGGAAGACTGCCCACAGTATCTGGTTGTAGTACAAGGCCAGTTTTCACAGCAACATCTTGTAGAGGAGAGCTGTCCTCCAATTGTTGCAGGGCTTTCAGGACCTTTTTCCCCAAGGGTGTGATTTCCATCCAGACCAACAACACGTCAGTGGTATGGTATTGAACAAGCAAGTAGGAACTCTGTTCTATCCCTTGTGTTGCGAGGCCATGAAGGTTTGGCAGTGGGCAATGTCCTTTCAGTGGTTTATGATCGCAATGCACATCCCAGGGAAATCCAACATCCCTGTGGACAGTTTGAGCAGGAACATTCTTCTGCCTCACTAGTAGTCCCTGAATCTGGACATATCAGCCCAAATTTTCAACTGCTGGGGGGCATCTTCTGCTGTCATCTATTTGCTTCCTCAAACAACACAAAGTGCAGCAGTTTTGTGCCTTAATTTCTCCAGTGGTACAATCACGGAGGGAGGCTCTTCTGCATGCTTGCCCAGGGGTCGTCTTTATGCTTATCCCCTGACTCTTCTGATAGTCCAGTTTCTTCAGAAGGCAGCCTATTGCAGAGCGACTGTCATCCTCATTGCCCCATTCTAGTCTCATCAAGTTTAGTTCGCTTTCCTTTGACCTTACCTACTTCGCACACCTTGGTTCCTCTAGTTCCAGCGATGGCCAGGAATCCCAAGCTTTCTGAGAGAGTTGTTCACATCCTTTCATTGTGTCAAAACCTTCCACTAGGAAGGGCTATGCTAGTAAATCAAAGTGGTTCTTCATTTGGGCTTCTTCCAAAGACTCTAATCCCTTTTTGGCATCCTTAGATACTGTTCTGGACTTTTTGGTGGGTCGTTTTCATTCTGGTCTTGGCTATTCTGTGATTAAGGTGCAGCTGTAACTGACATTTCTAATTTTCACATTGGCACAGATAATACTCCTGTGTCAGCTGTCAAGATTTCTAAAGTCTTTTTGACGGACACCTTTTTATTACATCCAACCATTCATGATCCATTGCCTCCTTGGGACCTTTCTCTGCTATTGCAAGTTCTCACTAGACATCCTTTTGAACTAGCAGCTATGGTAATATTAATATCTTTTTGGTGGTGACTACATCAGCCAGAAGAGTATCTGAACTTCAACAACTATCCCTGGTTCCTCATTTTTTGATTTTTCATAAAGATAGGGTTACATTGAGGGCCAACTCTTCCTTTCTGCCCAAGGTTGCTACAGGGTCTAATCTGAACCAGTCCGTCCATTTACCAAAAATTCCAATAACAAGGGATAATATTTGCTACATTGCTTGAAAGTTCATAAACAACTCGAATTCTGTTTGGACAGAACCAAAAGTTTCAGGAAAATCTGACCAACTTTTCTCTCCTTTTCTAACTCAGGACTTGGTAAGTCTGCTTTCAGAGTAACCCTGTCCAGTTAGCTTTCTGACTGTATCTCCTTCACATACTCCTTGAAAGGAGATTTTTTTTTCCTGTGAAGCCTAGAGGTCATTCTGCTACAGCAGTGACTACTTCATTTAACTTTTATGCTCAGGCTTCCATTTATGAAATTTGTGCTGCAACTATTTGGTCTAATAACTTATACTTTTGTTTCCCATTACAAACTGGGCATTCAGTCTATATTTAGAACTTCTTTTGGTTCTGTCATTTTGTGGAATGTTTCTTCTAGGGCCACCCTGTTTTTTCTTTTTTTTTCTTTTTGCTGGCTGGGGGCTCCCACTAGTTGAGAACTGACAGAAAAGAAAAAAAAATAGGTACAAAAGTCATGTACTTACCATAACGATAGATCCGTATTGTCTTCTTCCATCCTTCTGAACCTTGCCTCCCTACCTCTCTGCCCCCTCCAAATTGTAACCTTTAGTGATTGGGTTCTGTCATTTTGTGGAATGTTTCTTCCAGGGCCACCCTGTTTTTTCTTTTTTTTTTTTTCTTTTTGCTGGCTGGGGACTCCCACTAATTGAGTTGGCATGGATAATACTCCTGTGTCAGCTGACCGGCCCTGCAGTCTGGCCTCAAAGCTATACACAAAAGGATCCATTTTTTTGCCCTATGTTTATTTCCTTCAGTTTAATCATTGTGTTTATGATATTTTATAACTCTATGAATTTTTATGGGACAAAGTTGGTCTGCGGAAAGGCTGTTAGAGCAGGGTATTTTGGTTAGGGGAGGTGGAGCTCTTAGACTGGAGATTCTGAAAGCACTGGCAACAGATCTGGGTCAGATCCAATAACTCCCACAGGTTGAGAAGATGGAAGAAGGCAACGCGGATCTATCCTTATGGTAAGTATATAACTTTTGTGTTTTTTTTCTTATTTCTTAGTACTTCCTAACATCCCACACTGCACTGTGCTGGCCTCACTGTAGAGATGTTTGCTGCATAAAGTGCTTAAATGATCTTAGTGGAAAAAGGTGGTCATGAGTGATTCTTTTTGAAAGATATCGGTTATCTTGTGTCTCGTTGTTAATATTTAGCATCTTAGTACTCTTCTAGAAATGTCCTTTTTTCTAGTTAGAAATTAGTTTTTCTGTAACGGGCTTAAACTTAGCCTAATGTTTCTTATATTTTATTAGTGTGCTCATTGTAAGCTATTTTTGCTTTCTTTTTAATCTCATAAGTAGTACAGCAGTTATTTCCTACCTTGATTGCCTTGTAAAAAACAAGAAAAAGAGGTGTTCTCAAGCATTTTTCTTTGCTTTATTAGCATTGTTGCTCTAGTATGTGTTTTTCTCATGGACCATGTAAATGATTCTGTACTTGGAACGACTCAGTTATACTAGTGTTTTTTGGGGTATTCTCTGTTGTTTGGTGGTGTTAGTATTTTTTTTTATACTGAGGTACCATTTGTTTGTCCACTTTTCTGTCATAACCGAACATAGCATGCCTTTGGGGAGAAAAAAATTCTTCCACAGGACAGGCACAAGTAGTGTATTGTATGATTAGGTGAATTCCATATTCCTTTGAAATGTAACATTTATGCAGAATTTCCAACTTCTCCCTTGGGCACAGGAAAGACAGACAGCAAATACATTTCCTCAATAAGTTTTTGGCTGTACATCTTTCTGAATTTCAGTATACAGTAAAGTCTTCTGTTACAGGAGTGAGGTTAACTACTTCTTCCTCAGCTTCATGCCCTCCAAGTACTCTGGTACTGAGTCCTTAACGAAAAAGTCTAAGGTTGTTAAAGGTCTTCCATATCTTCTCCCAATTATAAGGTGGCTAGTAAGGTTGTAGGACCTCTGGTATAGACATTACCTTTTCAAGTTGTGGATAACCCTGCTTCTCCTGTTACTATTAGAGTTAAAGAGTGGACTTTCTGTGTTATTATTCAAATTTCTTCTTCCACTAACTTGATAGCTGAGAGTCAGTATTGGATAAAGAGGTTCAAATTATTTTTGAGACCTCAGTGCAGAAAACCTTGAAGCTTGGCCCTGCTCCTCTAGTGTTTAGTTTTGAGTATGGAAAGTTTGCAAAGGCCTTTTTGTGGTTCAGTAGAAGCTCTGTGGTTTCTCTTTTGCATTCAAGCTGCTAGATGTGGATAGCAATCCTTCTGTTGCCATCCCAGACAAGGATGCCAGTATTTTCCTTATCAATGCCCACTTTTTTGGCACAGTCCTGAGGTGGCTGGCTTTAAGACGTATGCTGTTCGTGTTGATGCATTGGCCTTTCTTTTTTTTTTTTTCCAACACCTTTATTAAATTCTCACTTGCGACATAAGCAAAGAAAATAATCCATATTTTTTCCATTCACATACATAATCCATTCGATGTATCTTTTCTTTTTGTATAATAACTGTCCTTCAGTCCAGCATTACATAACCTGCTTACATAACCTGCTTAACTCCTGCCTTCCCCCAAACCCCACTGTCTTCCTGAACATCACTCTGCAGGTATTTTCACCACATATTCTATTTATTTCTGTGTAATTTGCTCCCTCCCTTGTCAAAAGATCTCTCTTGCATTTTTTTTTCTCTCTTTTACAATATTCAGTGCTTCAAATATGGTTGGTTTACATTTTGCTTCCATTTTCTAAACCTTGCTTTTTGGCAGCCAACAGAATTAAACTTAATATTGCTTACTATGTCTAGGCAATTCAGAAACTGGGTCCCAGCTCAAAAGTGTAATTTCCTTTGTTACAGCCCTTTGCTCCCATGATATTTCTGACAGAGTACTCTGTATGGAATTTTTTAAATCTGCCAATTCATTACTCTCCCCAAAAAATATGTTACCACTTACCTCTTTCTTCCCTATCACACCTACAACAATTTTCTTGAATGTATGCATTGGGGTATAAAAATACATTTACAAGCAAGAATCCTAATCTGTGGACTTTTATTGCATACACAGGAGCCATATATATGTCCTTACATTGTTCCCTTGTAAATTGTTTTTCCAGTCTCTCTCCCCAATCTTTTCTAACCTCCTTTGATGTTATCATGCAATATTTTATATGGCTTACTAATGATCCCTTTTTAAAAGCAGCTTCTGTTCTAGATTTGAATAAAAACTCTACCAGAGCAGGTCTTTCACTTAGGACTCCTCTATCCATTTCTTTTCGCTTATACTCTTTCAATCCCTGATAGGGAAGGCAGTCTCTAACCTGCTGTCCAGACTTCTCCTTGGCCTCATCCCACTCAGTTACCTTTCCTTCTCTAGGTATTTGTTCCCATTACCTTGGTTCTTTTGCATGTTTTTCCAGGAAATTCCGGCCCTCTCTTATCTGTTTTCTGTATCTCTACTTGCAGTCATCCCTATTGGCAGAATCTTTCTCCATTTCTTTGTTTGTTTGTTTGCGTTTGGCACAGGACCCTCTACCTCCTGGGTGTCCCTCCCGCTGATCCACTTGTGGATTTGGTTACATCTCGGGCATGAAAGGAGTCCGACATGGTGGAGCCCATTCCTAAGCACCCTGATAGGATTTTGAATGCACCATCAGACAAGCAACATTAGTCTACGGGATCCTCGGTTGATGCCATGGTGGTGGTGGTGGCCACCAAGAAAGAGCTTGCTTAGGAGTGCTCCACAGTCCATTCACTGGACCAAAAGTCCCAGGCCATGGACCATTTTGAGAAGCAGGTTTACGCTTCATCCATGTTTGTGGTACATGCGCTGAACTACATGGCACATGTGATCAGTCTTCAGTGAGACCTGGTCAAGGAGATCGCTGAGTCTGCCCCAGGGTCCATGCCGGCGGAGGAGCAGAGGGTTTTCTCCTCCCATATGGATACCCTCACTTTCATTTCTAACACCTGTCCCATGCTACAGAAGGCGCTGCTAGAGTGGCCGGTACAGGTGTTGCCATCAGGCGTCAACCCTGGCTCCAGCTTTGTGCATTCTCGGAGCCCTTCAAGGCTTCTTTTACAAATGCCCTGTATGATGGTCCCACTCTTTTTGGAAAGACTGTACGAGACACGTTGGTCCAGAGCGAGAAAGACGTGAAGACCTTGTCTGCCGTCGGGATCTTTTTCTCAACCCCTCAAAGATCATTTTCCCGGAATCGGCAAGGGGTGAAAAAGATGTGGTTTCAGAAGTCTCAGGGCTATTTCCATGATGCTCAGAAATCACCCTCCCCCAGAGGCAGAGGGGGATATGACAGGCGCAGTCCTTGCGGCAGAGGGATTAATTCCCAGACAGACCCGCTAAGCAGCCCTGAAGGGTTGCCCAACTGCTCATCTCTGGAGGCAGTCTGGGGATGTCTCTCACTACACCCAACATCCTGGGAGTCAATTACAGATGATCATTGGGTGTTGCAAGTCATATCCAGAGGATACTCATTCCCTTTCATTCAAATGCCAGTCCTGCCCAAACACCTCCCGTACGTTCCACACATGCAAAGGGAGGAAGCAGCACTGAAAGTTTCCAAGCTGCTCGAAAAATGAATCATCCAGCCTGTCCCCCCAGACCAGTGTGGATCAGGCATTTATTCCAGGTTCTTTTTAGTGCCAAAGGAGATGGGGGACTTAAGACCCATCCTGGACCTTTCAACCCTAAACTTGTCGTTTGCCAAAACAAAATTCCGGATGATCACTCTCCAATCTATTCTACCTTTCATGCAGAAAAATGACTGGATGTGGTTAGTGGACCTCCAGGATGTGTACTATCACATCAAAATGGACAGGCACTCTCGGAGGTTCCTCCACTTCCGGCTGGGGGCCAGTCATTACCAGTTTAGAGTGCTACCCTTTGGTCTCACCACCGCCCCCGGGGTGTTCACCAAAGTGATGGTAGTGGTGGCAGCTCACCTGTGGCTGCAGGGGTTCCAGGTCTTCCCCTGCCTGGATGATTGGCTCCTCTCTGCCCCCTCCAGGCATTGCCTCCACCAAGCCAGGGATTTCCTTCTCCAAATTGCCCATCAGTTAGGCATAACCATGAATCTCAGCAAGTCCCTATTGCATCCGGTTCAAATTCAAGACTTTATTAGAGTTCGGTTAGACACCATTCAGAGCAAGGTTTTTCTGACTCTGGACAGATGTCAGTCCCTCAGACATCATATGTTCTACATTATTCAGACATGATATCCCCCAGCGGAATCAGTTCTTTGGTGTTGGGGTCCATGGCAGCCATGATCACCCTCAGCTGAGTTGGCTGCTTGGTGTATTGCACTGAACTGTAGTTCAGAGGGTCCTGGGTTCAATACTTGACAGGGGTGCATTTTGGGGTTGAGAGACTGGTATAATGGTTAAGGTGTTTACCTTACAGATTCATTCCCGGACAGACCCGCTAAGCAGCCCTGAAGGGTTGCCCAACTGCTCATCTCTGGAGGCAGTCAGCGGATGTCTCTCGCTACACCCAACAGCCTGGGAGTCCATTACAGATGATCACTGGGTGTTGCAAGTCATATCCAGAGGATACTCAGTCACTTTCATTCAAATCCCAATCCTGCCCAAACACCTCCCATACGTTCTCACATGGGGTAATTGGCTAGGCTTAAAATGGCCCATAAGGGCAGTTAGCCTAGTACTAACCTATGAACCTATAATCCCCACGGCTTGTCTGCATATGAGGGTTCTTCAATGGACTCTAGTGGTCCTTATTAGATCTACCATTATCCCATCCAGTTCGTTTGTCTCGATCCTGCAGGGATTCACTTCTCTGGTGGCTTCAATCCCCAGATCTTCTTCTGGATCGTCCTTTTATCCTTCCAGCCCTGATGACCACAGTGACCGCGGACGTCTCCCTACTCAGGTGGGGGGGCATTGCATGGGAAGGACAGTCTATGGTACGTGGTCTTCCCTGGAGACCAAACTGCATATCAACATCCTGGAGATGAGGGCAGTGCTGCTGGCGTTGCAAGCTCTTCGTGCCCATCTTCCCCTAGGGATGATTGCTATCCAGACAGACAACATGTCTGTAGTCTGGTACATCAAAAAACGCGGGAACCAGGTCTTACCCCCTTTGTTGCGAAGCCATGAGATTGTGGGAGTGGGTGATCTCCACTGGTCATTTTCTGGTGGTAATGCACATTCCGGAGAGGTCCAACATTCTGGCGGACAAGCTCAGCAGATCTAGTCTGATGCCTTAGGAGTGGTCTCCGAATCCTTCAGTAGCAGAACATATCTTACTAAAGCGGGGTTGACCTTGCTGTAATCTATTTGCCTCTCCTTCCAACATGAAACGCAGCGAGTATTGCACTCTGACTCCCCCCCCCCCCCTTGGTTCATGCTGGGCCCTCCGGTCTTCTGTATGCTTATCCACCACTTCCCCTGATCCCAAATTTCATTCAGAAAGCTCGACGGCTGGAGAGCTTAGTGATCCTCATTGCGCCCTTCTGGCCTTACCAAGTATGGTTCCCCTCTCTGTGGTCTCATGTAGTGTGTCCTCTTTGGACATTAGATCCACTTCTGGATCTGATCTCGCATCCCTCAGGAATCCCGCACCTAGATCTAGTCAGTCTGAAGCTTAGAGCCTGGCTGCTCCAGTTCCAGTAATAGCTAGGAGTCCTGGGCTGTCTTCCCTGGTTAAGAAGATTTTGGTAGCGGCTCACAAATTGTCCACTAGAAAAGTTTACTCCAGTAAGTGGAAACATTTTTCAATATGGGCATCTCAACATGATTTGCATCATTTCACTGCTCCAGTTCCCACCATCCTGGAGTTTTTGGCAGATATTTTTCAGCAGGATGCCAGCTTTTCTACGGTTAAGGTTCAGCTGGCAGCTATCTCTAATTTTCATATAGGAGACAATTTGGCTTCCCTAGCTTCTTCCAAGCTTTATAAAGCCTTTTTGAAAGGTACCTTTTTACTTTGGCCCCCAATCAGGGACCCTATGCCACTTTGGGATCTTACTCTAGTTCTACAAGCCTTGGTTTCTTCCCCCTTTGAACCTGCAGCTACAGTAGATTTGCAATTTCTGTCTCGGAAGACAACTTTTCTGGTTGCTATTTTCTCGGCTAAAAGAGTATCGGAGATTCAAGCCTTATCTGTTAAGTCTCCTTATATGGTGTTCCATAAAGATAGGGTGTCCTTCCACACAAACCCTTCCTTTCTTCTAGAAGTGGCTTCAGAATCTAACATTACTCAGGTTGTCAGTCTCCCTGTTTTCTTCCCCAACTTCCAGAATAAGGGAGAATATAAATTGCACTTGCTTGACGTTCATAGGCAATTGCATTTTTATTTGCAGAGAACAAAGTCCTTTCACAAGTCTGATCAACATTTTGTTTCCTTTGCAAAGCCTTTCTTAGGGAAACCTGTGTCCAAGGTGACTATTGCTCATTGACTCTCTCAGTGAATAGTTTGGGCATATACAGCCAAAGTTTTGTCTCTACCAGGTCAAATTAAGGTGCCTTCTACTAGGTCTATAGCTACTTCAGCGGCCTTTTGGTCTAAGGTTTCCTTGGATGACATTTATGATACTTGGGCATCTTCACACATGTTTATCTTTCACTATAAGTTGGATCTCCTGTCCAGGGGCAGGGCATACTTTGCCTCCGCCATGCTCCAGAATATCCTTCCATGAGGACCTCTCGGGGTCTTTTGGTAGCTGGGGACTCTGTCCCACAGGTTGAAGATCAAATAAAAACAACAACTTCAGATAAAGAAGTTATGTACTCACCATAACATTCCATTTGAGTTGTTGCTTTTCATTTGTCTTCAACAATCCTACTCTCCTTCCCCCTGCCTTTTGTGGGCTGTGTGGTGCACCAAGTGGAAGTGACATAGCCCTTACTTTGGCAAACCTTTGTCTTTCTTATAGTGCTTTCAAGGTACTAATACCAAGGTGTTAGGCTCTTGGTAAGGTCAAGGTGCTACTGTCAGCAGTAAACTGGATCTGAGGGGAGGAGGGAGACAAGGGCATTACGGGTAGGGGAGGTGCTTGGAGCTCGGATCTGATGCTGGAAAATTCAGCTGAGTCGGAGCTGTACTCGATCCATATACCCACAGGTTGAAGACAAATGAAAAGCAACAACACAGATGGAACGTTATGGTGAGTACACAATTTATTTTTTTAATGAGAGATCTTATTTTTTTGATAGTAGAGTGTTCAATAAGCCACTGTTGTGAGTTCTTATTTAAAATATTTTACCATCTTTTTTTATATGAACATGTTTTGAAGGGGCAACTTGTTAGAGTTTCTAAGTTAAACCCAATGATGGTATTTGTTTGATTGAAATAGACAGGCCCCAGTGACCTAATGAATAAGGCATTGGTCTCCTAAGCCAGGAGTTGTGGCTTCCAGTCCCATCTAGGGTGACAATCTTGATACAAGTAAATTTTTTCTCTCCCATCACCTCCTACCACCCCCAAAGAAATGCCCTCAATCATCCCTTACTGGTTATTATGAGGGAACAGGTTCTTAACTGTACTCACTAAAGCCAAAAAGCACAGCCTCCATGGGTCTCGACAACATTTCAGGATGCTTCTTAAATAGCTTTAAACAGACTCTATCGGGACCACTAGAAACCCTCTTTAACCACAGCCTGTGGACGGGCTTTGTCCGAGAGGAATGGAGGACTGCAACAGTCATTCCTCTGCACAAGGGGCCCATCAACTGACCCAGGGAACTACAGACCCATAAGCTTGACCATTCTTATCTGCAAAGGCCGTGAAGATAATTATCATGGATCTGATCAATAATGACATGGGGACTCTCCAAAAACTGGACCAGACCTAATCTGGCTTTGTCAAAGTGAGGTCTTACCTGGTCAGTCTGATGGACTTCTTTGAGAAAGTCACCAGGGCCATGGATTAGGGTAAAACAGTACACGCTATTTATGGCTAGGCTTGTATAGGCCCTAGGGCTGATAGCCTAGTAGCAACCTATGAATCTATGTAGACCTGGCCAGAGCTTTTGACAGAATCCTCCACTTGGGGATCATAGCTAGACTTAGCGAGTTTGGCATAAAACCCTACATCGTCCGATGGTAGCGAAGTGGCTCACTGACAGGACACATGTCCGGATAGGTGAATCCACTTCTGATAAGAAACCAGTTACTAGCAATGTCCAGCAGGGCTCAGTGTTGGGACCCCTCCTGTTTGATATACACTTCTCTGAAGTGAAGGTCAATGTTGGGGGCCTCTGTCTCACCAAGTTTGCCGGAGACTTTAAGTTAGGAGCAGTCACTGAATCCTCACATGATGTTGACATCCTACAAATACGCCTAAAAATGAAAACATCTGGTGCCAAAACCATATTCTGAGACTAAATCTAAAAAATGTATAATCATAACATTTGGTAAATCAGGTATCCCTGCAAATTATAATATTGACAGCACACCCCTAAAAGTAGACTCAGTAGTGAGGGAACTAGAAACACAGATGGTTAGTAACTTAACTTTGTCCACCAAGTAGCCACAGTAGCAAGGAAATCCTTTTGAGTGGCACAACCTATAAGTAAAGCCATATCATCAAGATCAAAGAAAGTCATAGTGCCATTGTACTTGGCCCTAACCAGGCCCATAATTGATTACAGTGCTCCCTTCTGCATGTACCTAACCAGGCACTTATGGCAATTGGAGTGGTCTCAGAGGTTTCTCACTAAAAAATACAAAATAAGACACGTCTTTTTCAGGCCGACTAAAGGCTCTATCCCTTTACTCCATCTCATATCATTTATTAAGAAGAGACTTATGCCTGACTTATTTGTGGCCATAATAGAACTTGCTGGAGAGACGGATTCGAATCCTAAAGGCTACCTCGTCTGTGGAATAAAGTTCTCATCTTCGTAAAACAAAGCCTGTCCCTCACTCTCTTCAAAAAGAATTTGGATAAATGGTTGGGGAACTGTAAGTTCACTCCTAGAATACTGCCAATCTCCCTTATTGTCATAGTCAGTCTGTAAATTGACTCAGGGCTCCAACACCCACACACCCACTGCCTTGATACTATCCCATATCATGGATATTATTGTCTAGAATTGTAAAGGCTCTTGTGCCATTAGCATAGTAATCACCTATGAACCTATTAATTGGCTTTTGCTGAAAGATGTTGCAAAAGTGAATTTGTTGAGGTAGTAGCCTGTGATTTAGTAGAATGCAGAAGTGTGGAACACCAAGGTGACACCAAATATAGACTTTAATCCGCTCTGTGTGTTTTCCCTTCAGTTTAGATTCCTTTGACTCATTCTCATCTACAATACCATTTTTGTATACTTCCAGTTAATAATTATTGCGTCCAGACCTTTTTTAGGTCTGTCTTCTTTAACTAAGTGACTTATGACTTAATATCAGGCAGCATTAGAAAGGGCAAGGAGTAATCATCAAAATGACACTAAGATTGATAATCCAGGATGTCCTGCAGTAGAGAAATAATCACTCTCAGCCATTTATCATTCATATTTTTATATTTATGCTCATATTTTTATAACCAAGAGACCTACACTCTGTTGTGAGGTGTGGTGTGAAATGCCACGGTGGTAGACAGGAAAATTCATTGGCAGTGTCCATTTATGTCACACTATACTCGAGTTACTGCTATTTGTTTGTTTGTTGTTGTTGTTGTGTCTTTCGGCTTTTCCCGGTTAGGGGTCGCCACAGCGGAACTCCGGTCCGCTAATTATTGGCAGTTGATTTTTACGTGCTGAGTTGCCAGCCCTAATGCACAACCTTCAATGAAGGTACGCCCATTCACGCATGTCTCCATGCAAAAGACGCTCTAGCTGAGAGTCAAACTGGCCAGCATCTTACTGTGAGGCGACAACGCTACCGCAGCACCACGAAAATAAGCAATGTCTCCATATTTTACTTAATACTTCAAAAGTAACTTACAGTAGACTTTTGCATGTCATCAGATGAAACCTTAAATATTCAACAAACACACTGCCTAACTGGCATATGGGTAGCAGTGCCCTGCTACCCTATCTCACAATCTACCAAAGCTCAGAGGTCCTTTCCTGCCCGTCTGTGGGTGCAGTGGACCAATCACCTACCTAAAAGTACAGGGACTGCCTTTCAGACCCACATACAGAATCCTTTCAGTTTTCTAGTGCAATAGTAAAAGAAGTATCTCTGAGAAGTCAGCCTCCTGTCTAGATTTTCGGCTGCTGTGAGCTCACATAAAAAAACCTTTGGGTTTTTTTTTTCCTCCCTCTGCCTTTTTCTGGCAGTGCTTAAATAATCTGTTCTGCTGTTTTGACTGCTTTTTTCTGATTAGAATTTTGTATGTGCTTATGTTTTTACTTGATTAGCATAGTAAGGCGTATGCTGTTGATTAAAAGTTTTAACAGGAAAACTTGCTGATATTTTTTTTCTGTGAGGTTATGATTATTTGAGGTGATTAAGCAGGATTGCAGCATTTTAAATGATTTTTTTCACTTAAATTATGAATCTGATGTTGTCAATCTTCACATAATCCTTGACTGTGTGCTTGGTTCCAAGCCTCGGAACCAGCTCGGCCATTTATTTCAGCTCGCCCCTTCCAAAACTCTCAAGATAGGCTCTACCCATGATGTTTCTCTGTAAATTACCTCAGATCTCGTTTGCTGCTTCCCTGTGTCAGACACGTCCGACCTATCTCTCAAGCTTTGGCTGTATTTTCAGTAAATGTTTTTCCATATTTCTCACTTTTTTTTCTATAAACGTATCCATACTTCTTTCTCTCTTTTTCTACCTGCTCCTCTATCTAGCTTTAAGTGTGCATGTGAGTGCCTTTCCTTTTCTTCCTTTCTATAGTTAGGTAGCCTTTTTTCATACCATTGTTGGTACTTTCTTTCTTTCCCTTTAGTTACTGTTACAGTATTTTCTTAATTCTCATTGCTGGTAATTTTTCTTCCCTTTTCTTTGTCTTCTGTTTAAAAAAAATAAAGTAAAGAAGAGGAGACCACTTTTTGAGTTCTCCCTCTCCTATCGTGTGTGTGTGTGTGTGTGTGTGTGTGTGTGTGTGTGTGTGTGTGTGTGTGTGTGTGTGCGCACGCTCTTGTGTGCTAGGCCTCCTTTTCTTCCTAACATGGCTGACAAAACTTCTAAGGGCACCTCTGGCTTCAAGAGGTGCCAAAAATGTGAAAGAAAAATGCCTAGTTCTGTTGGGCATGTTTTTTTGTGTGTACTGCCTTGGTGCGGTCCACCTCCAGGACTGTGTAATGTGTCATGGTTTCTCCACCAGAACTTTAACTGAGCGGAGAAACAAATTAATCTTAAAAGGATTCCTGAAAGGAGAGTTTGAAGAGGCCATTTTTGCACCAAGAACTGAAGCCAGTTCGTCATCCTCTTCTTCGTCCTCTTCCAAATATAAAAAGAGATCTCATTTGGTTCCGAGAAGCTCCTCAAACCCGCCTTAAAAATTGACAAAACAACCTTCAGTATCAACAGCTTCTTCGGCACTGATAGCCATGGACCATCCCACCTCAACAAAATTTCGGAACAGACATATGGAGCTTCGGTATCAGTGGTTTTATTGGTACCGAAGCAGTCTACTATTATAACCTTACCAAGGACCATATATTCATCCTCAGTGGATCCTTTTGCTGATAGGCCACTCAGTCCATTCTTGAAACTGAGACCTCCCAGGTCTCCATCTGTTTTGTCCATTCAATCCACTAAGAGTCTTTCGGAATTGTACATTATGAGACTGGTCGATCAGGTCCTGACAGGGAGGAGATTGCATCCACCTTCAGTTCCAAGCCAACTTGGCACTGGGACCCATCCTTCATCGACACTGACACAGATTCCTCTCCCAACTCCTACTGAACCTTTGGAGCCCCTAGCACCAACCTACCTGGCTCAGACTTTATCAGTACCGTCTAGAGTTTCTTCTCCGGAACCGAGGATCACCTTGAGCTCTTCCGGTTTGTCGGAACCTGAGATCTCCCGGGGTCGAAGCTTCGTTGCTGGTTCTGAGAGGCAGGGTTTGGCATTGATTCTTTTGGAACCGTCAGTCCCCCTCAGTGGATTAGCATTTGTAAGCTCGTCACAGGCTTCTGCTTCAGAGGCGGCTTCCTCGGTGTGGGGTGGGACCAGAGTTCCGAAGGAGTCTTTTTTTCAGTTCCGGGGTCCCATCCTTCTATGGTGGGGGCCAGCTTTTCGAATCATGGAGAAGGCTTTGTCTGTAGTGGACACGCAGTCCTTTCCACCCCTCTCGGGCCAAGTATCATCCCTATCCCCTCGACCGGTACATCCTCCAGTCTCATCCTTGGGACAGGGGACACAAAAGCCTCAGGAACAAACAACCTTAGTGGTTTCCTCTTCAGACACTTCCCCAGACCATCCTACTGAGGACATACCTGCGAAGAAAAAGTGCAAGAGGAAGCACATAGACTCCCCTGAAGAGTCTTTCATGGAGGATACTGATTTTGATGAAGGGGAAGGTGCCCCAGAATCACCCCCTGATGATGTTTCCTTTGGGGACATCCTTGAAATCCTGAAACAGAGTGGTGGCTGGATCTCCCTTCAGCCTTCCTCAGAGGAATCGGTTTACCTGGAGGCTTTTTGCGCCCAGCCCTCTACCACTTGGATCTTTCCGCCCGCTGAGGAGCTTATTAAACTTGTCACTCAGCGGGCCTGGAAGATTCTGGACTCCATTGAACTGATCCCCAAGAGACCTGACAGAATTCTGTCTGCCCCTAAGTATGAACAACATTGGGCCAAGGGTATCCCAGTTGATGCCATGGTGATAGCAGCAGCCACAGAGAAGGAACTTGCGGAGGGGAGTCCTACTATCCATCCTCCTAACAAGGAGTCTAGGACTGTGGATAGATTTGGGAAGCGCATTTACACTTCATCGACCTTTGCTCTCAGGTCTTTGAATTACATGGCACACTTCACCAGCTTGCAGGGAGCGATCTAATTAAAGAACTTTCAGATGCTCTGGCAGGAGCAGTAGCTGATGGGGTTCGGGACAAAGTTACCTCTCAGCTTGCCACCCTCGAATCGATTGCAAACTCGTCCATGAGGCTTATTGCTCACCCAGATGAAGGGACGACAAGAGCAGCGGGTTCAGGCGTAACCATTAGGAGATATGCCTGGATGCACTTGTGTGACTTTGCGGAGCCATTTAAATCTTTGTTCATCAACGTTTCATTTGATGGATCATCCCAAAGTGAAAGACACACTAGCCAGATGTGAGAAAGATGGAAAGACTCTTTCTGCTGTGAGTGTCTGCGTCTCCACTCCTCAACGGCCGTACTCTAGAAACCAGAGAAGTGGGAGGCTATGGTCCAAAAAGTCCCAAGGGCCTTTCCAGGATTTACACAGCAAGGACTTCTCCTGGGGCAGAGAGGGAGGTAACAATGGAAGATGCCGTTCTAGAAGCAGAAGTGGCCCGCAGAGCCAGGGGTCCAGAAATTCTGTCTATGGTAACTCCTACCAGTGCTCCTGAATGGAGGCCCAATTGCTTTCCTCTGGAGGCAGTCGGGGGATGATTATGCCTGGCTACAAATGACTGAGGACAAATGGGTGCTAGGGGATCATTTCCAGAGCTTACGTCATTCCCCCTTGCAACAAACCTGAAAATACAGAAAAGACTCCCAGACGTTCCACTTAGTCACAGGGAGGAGGCAGTCGTAAAAATTCAAAAACCGCTCGACAAAAGAGTCATCTAAGAAGTCCCCCCAGACCAGAAAGGCACCAGATTTTACTCAAGATTCTTTTTCGTGCCCAAAACGACAGGATACTGGAGACCCATCTTAGATCTCAGCCAGTTCAACAAGTTTGTTCAACAAACCAAGTTCTGGATGATCTCGGTACAGTCAATACTTCCACTCTTGGAAAAAGACAATTGTATGTGCTCAGTAGATCTTCAGGATGCGTATTATCACATAAAAATGGACAAATGCTCCAGAAGATTCCTGCGCTTCTGGCTGGGAGCCTGTCAGTTCAGAGCACTGTCCTTTGGTCTCACCACAGCCCCCAAAGTGTTTACCAAATGCATGGCAGTGGTATCAGCTCATCTCAGGCTGCTAGGGTTTGGAGTTTTTCCATATCTTGATGACTGGCTCCTTACTGCTACCACCAGGTGTCAACTCATAACAGCAAGAGATTTCACCCTTCATCTTTGCACTACCTTAGGCATCACAGTAAACTATGAAAAGTCACATCGGGAACCCACTCAACAGCTGGAATTTATCGGAGCTCTATTAAACACAGTCACAGGAATAGCATCACTACCTTTAGAAAGATTCCAGAAAATCAGATCACAAGTAAACCACATTATTTAGAATGGAAGTGTTCCAGCGAAGCTCATTCTGCAGGCGCTAGGGTTGATGGCAGCCTCTGTTACCTTAGTTCTCCTAGCCAGATATCACATGTGGATTCTTTAGTGGCTTCTAGCCTCCCAATGGTCATTACTGAATCAACCTATGTCCCATTACATCTTGATCACCAATTGTTGCAAACAAGACCTGTCTTGGTGACTCCTTTCCAACAAGATCCTTTTGGGCCATCCATTCCTTCTCCCACAGCCCCAAGCCATAGTGACCATGGGGGGGCATTATCTGGGAAGGACAGTCCAAGGTACGTGGTCCCAAATGGAGGCCAATTTGCATGTCAGTGTTTTGGAGATGAGGGCGGTGCTTAGTGTTGCAAGCATTTCAAGATTCCCTCCCCTTGGGAACAGTTGCAATTTAGATGGACAACATGTCCGTAGTCTGGTATATCAACAAACAAGGGGGAACCAAATCTTATCCGCTTTGTCAAGAAGCCCTCAGACTCTGGCAATGGACGATTTCTTCCAACCACTTTCTAACTGCAAAGCACATTCCAAGGAGCTCTAATGTGATACCAGACAAGCTGAGCAGAACTATCCTGCTGCCTCATGATTGGTCTCTCAATCCGACAGTGGTGGAAAAGATTTTCTGGCACTGGGGCCAACCTTGCTGCGACCAGTTTGCGTCCCCCCAAACAACAAGTGTAGCAGTTACTTTGCCTTAATCACCCCTCAGGAGGAGTCACCAAGAGATGTTGTTCTCCATGATTGCCCCCTCCACAGGTCTTCTGTATGCCTTTCCTGTGACTTCTTTGATAAGTCAGTTTCTAAAGAAAGCCAAGAGGTCGAAGAACACAATAATCCTCATTGTCCCATTCTAGCCTCGATTGGTATGGTTTCCCTTCATTTGGCCTCATGTACTTCGGAAACCTTGGATTCTGAACCCAGCTCTAGATCTGCTATCTCACCCAGAAGGAATGGTTCATCTGAATCTCCAGCATCTCAAGTGCTCTGCATGGCTTCTCCAATTCCCATGATTGCCAGGTTTTCTTCTCTTACATCACCGGTCCAACAAATCATTTTAGCTCATCGCAAGCCTTCAACTAGAAAACTGTACCATAGTAAATGAGAAAAAATTGCTAAATGGGCTCTTGACTTTAATACTAACCCTTATGCAGCACCTGTGGATAAAATGTTCGAATTTATGACATGTCTTTATCAGTCTGGCTCTTCAGCTTCCACCATTAGAGTACATCTAGCTGTGATATCCAACTTTCATATTGGTTTTGATGGGTCTTCTCTGATGTTGCATAAACTGTGCAAGGCATTTTTGAAAGGATCTCTTATGCTAAGGCCACCCTTTAAGGAACCCAGTGCTCCATGGGATTATCCTTGGTCCTACAGTGTCTCACCTTATCCCCTTTTGAACCATCAGCAACTTGCGAATTAAAAATTTTAACCTGGAAAACTGTGCTTTTAATAGCCATTACTTCAGCCAGAAGGGTATCAGAAATTCAAGCTTTGTCCTCCAAGCCCCCATATTTAATATTTCATAAGGACAGGTTTTCTCTCAGGACTAATCCTTCCTTTTTGCTGAATATTGTTTCAAAATCTAATATCAATCAAACTTTATGCCTACCAGTCTTTTTCCCTAATTTCTGTAGTAAGGGAGAGTACTGTCTGCACTTATTGGATGTCCACAGACAGTTATGTTTTTACCTTCACAGAACAAAAGATTTCAGGAAATCAGACCAATTGTTTGTTGCTTTTTGTCACTTTTTCTAGGTAACCCAGTTTCTAAGGTTACTTTAGCTAAATGGCTTAGGGGGCTGTATCACCTTTATTTATCATTCAAAGGGACTTCAACCACCACGTCCTGTGAAAGCTCATTCAACGAGAGCCGTAGCTGCTTCTGCAGTTTTTCATGGCAGAGCTTCTTTAGAGGACATGTGCAGCAGCTACGTGGGCATCTTCTCATACTTTTATTACTCATTACAAATTGGACCAGGTCTCTAGGGGACGTGTATCATTCGGTTTGATGGTGCTTTGGAGTATTCTTCCATGAGACCTCTCAAGATTCAGGTAGCATGGGACTCTTTCTCACAGTCAAGGATAACGTGAAGATTGACAACATCAGATAAAGAAGTTATGTCTTACCACAGTGTTCCATCTGTGTTGTCAGCCTTCACTAATCCTTAACATTCCCCTCCTCCTTCCCCCTACCCAAGACTCTTAGTGGACCGAATATTCCAAAAGACTGGCTTTATAATATGGAATCAGATTTGGTCTTTTATTTATGGCTTTGGTCTGTCTGTCTCTATTATGGGCAAACTCGATCTGATGTAATTTACAGAGGAGCATCATGGGTAGAGCCTAGCTCGAGAGTTTTGGAAGGTGAGCTGAAATAAATGGCAGAGTTAGAGCCGATGCTCTGAACCTTGCCCACAGTCAAGGATTAGTGAAGATCGACAACACAGATGGAACATTATGGTAAGACATAACTTCTTTTTTGGCACCATTTTGTATGTAAACATTTGTAACAGTAAATTATTTATTTCTTGTCTAATATTTTTAGGCAGAATGTATTAATTACTTTCGATTGAAACTCGCCTTTGTTTTATTTATTTTTATTTATTTATTTAACATTTGTTTACTGGGAAAGTCCGACTTGGAATGAAGCCAATTTTCAGCAGAGGCCTGGAAAGAAAAACTCTAGATGCATGCCTTTGTAACATGGGAGGAAATCGGAGTACCCAGAGGAAACCCACACAAATGCATGGAGGACATGCAGGCTCCACACAGAAGTTTTTTTTTTTTTTTTGCAAAATTAGGGGGCTTTTGTGCATGTATTTATTTTGTGCTTAGAACTGTGTTATTGAAACTGTCATACTGTCATTTTCTTCAGAGCAATCTCTAGAATAATAACCCCTGCAGAAATAGACTTCAGATTGCTTTTGGCATCATTTTGTATGTTAAACATTTCTGACAGGAATTTTGCATCACTTTATGATTTATTTCTTATCTAATACTGTTTTAGGCTGTTTGTAATCATTTGGTACTAAAACCATCCTTTATGTTAAAATAGGAGAAATTTTGGGACTTGTATTTTGTGCTTTGAACTGTTACTGAAAATACTGTCATTTTCTCAGTGCAGTGTTCAGAATAGTATCCCTATAGAAATAGTATTTTTTGCTATTTAGAGGGAGAATAGTGGGATTTGTCCACCCTTTTAATGGGTTGACTGTACAAATAGTAATTGGTATTGAGCTGGATGGTTTCTTTCCACTGAATTGATGAATCCAGATACAGTACCCCACCACCACCATCTACCTCTTGTGCACCTAAAAATCATATAAGTAAGTCGATAGATATGCAAGAGCCTATGGCCTGTGATAGAGCAGTAGCTTTAAGCAGGCTAGTGGACCATTCGCCTTCTTTTGACTTCAGGTTCCCTGGTGTGGTGTTAGAGCCACAATTGTGCTTGACACAAGGGTCAGACACACTCTCCAGGGCTGTACTGGTGCCTGTTTCAGGTATAGGAGAACCAAACTCTTTAGGTGCAGAAGCAATCAGAGATGCAGAATCTGTTGCCAGTGTTGATACACCTCCCCCCAGTGTTTCCCCAATAGTGTGATGCATACAAAAAAGAGACAGAAGACCCATCACATTGCATGCCAACAGTCTCTGGCTGGATTTCCACTGAAGTGGTGGCTATGGCTAGATCCATTGTTCAGTCAGTTGATTATGGGCTGTAAACCCAGGTTCTGGGTAACACTGGTATTCACACCCCTGTTCAGTCATACAGGGATCCAGATTTTGAAAGGGATTCAGAATCTGACATTTCAGAAGTGTCTTGAGTCTGAGCAGTCTGATTCCTCTGAGGACAAACAGGTACAGAAAACCAAGCAAATATTTTCTTTTTCTCAGTGGCTGGCAAGATTTAGGGATGTATTCCATTGGGAACAAACTTCATTTGCCCCATAGGTCAGCAGGGTATATGACCTTTTGGAGGATGAGGTCCAAGATGTATTGACCTTCCCTCCAAGATGTATTGACCTTCCCTCCATTAATCCCAGCATTGGAGGGTGGTTTTAAGAAAACTTAGAATTCTTCTCTATTGAATGAGTCTTTGCCTAAGAAAGTGTTTAACAAATTCAGGGTGTGTCGACCATGCTTGATCTCATAGCCCCCCCCCCCTTGTTTGCTGATCCAGCTGTTGTGTCCCTAGCAGCATCTTCCAACAAAAAGACACTGTATACTTTATCAAAACCAGTCCCTTCATATAAGCTAGGCAAGTGGCTAGAATCTCAAGGAAAGAAGTGGGTGCTGTCCAGCACAGTAGCCATTAAGGTGTTTAATTTCCAGTGTTTTATATGGAAGTTTGTGTTGAGGAGTATGTAAAGTCTAGCAGAAGTTGCTGCATTGTTAGCTAGTGAGCAAAACATCTATGACAAAAATATTGTGTGCAATGTTTCTCAAGTGTCTATACTTGCTGTAAGGAATGCCTTGGAAGGGGCTGTACTATTTCTAGAAATGCATTGACATCTGTGGTGGTAAGGCGGTATGCCTGGTTGCACAGTCAAAACATTTCTGATGAGTTGAACAATGAAATTTTGAATGCTCCACCTAATTCTGATTGCGCGTTTGGTACAGCAACTCATCAGGTCCTTAAACACTGTAATAACAGACATACACTGACGCAAGGGGTGTGTAAAATGTTCCACATTCCCAAGTTTCCCTCCATTAAGCATGCTAAATTTCAGCAGCCCAACCAACAGAACTCCCATCAGAACAAGCCAAGACACCAAAAGGAAGTGGCAGGATGAGAACTCCGCCAAACTTAACAAGAGAGGTTTCTTTCCCAAAAAGGATAGTACTCCTTCTAACATATGACTATGCTGGGGTGGCTCCTCTCTTTTCCCAAGTCTCCTTCTGGGTGCCCCTTCCCAAAGGTAATCTCTCAACAAGACAGCTTGGCTGTCAGTTTCCAGCAAATGGGTGCTCAACATTGTTAGCAGAGGTTACAGGTAGCAGTAGAAGGAACATATGCCTAAGTTCAAGGGGGTGCCTATTCATCCACCAGACCAGACCTTGTTATTCCCTAATATGCTTCAGCAAATGATGGACTCAGGTGTCATAGACCAAGTCCCTTCTTTCGGAAAGAATGAAATGTTTCTACTGCAGAATTTTCCTGGTTCTCAAAAAAGAGTTGTCATGGACACTGGTGTTTGCCCTTCTGAATACCTTTGTGTATCACCATATCTCCATTGCTCATTACTTCAAGAGATATCTGAGATTTGTTGTGTCTGGTTCACATTATCAGTTCTATTCATTGCCCTTTGGGCTATCCACTGTGCCTTGAATATTTACCAAATGCTGTGCTGTAGTAGTGGATCTTGGTATTCCCACCTTCCCTTACTTGGATGACTTGTTGATCTGTGCAAAGTCTGTATCTAGGTGTTTGGAATCTCTAGAGAAGGTCTCAAACTTACTGTCCCACCTAGGGTTCAAGTTGCATCATTGAAAGTCATGCCTCACACCCTCACAAAGTCTCATCTTCCTGTGGTGCTTAATTGACTCCAACAAAATAATGGCCTCTCTTCTCAAAGACAAGGTTCTGTCTTACCAGATGGTGTTTCAGGAATTCTCCAAGAGGACCTTTGTGTTAGCAAGAGAACTCCTAAAATTTGTAGGACTTATGGCATCTATGATTTTCATGACACTACTGGCCGATCTCCATGTGAAGAAAATTCAGTGGTATGTCCGAAATTGTTGGACCCAGCATCTACATTCCCTGAAACCTCAGTTATTGGTGCCACCATTCATTAGACAAGAGTTACAGTGGTGGACAGCACTGTTAAGTATCAGTCCAGGACTTCACTTCTTCCCTCCTGTTCTGCCACAATCTGTCCAGACAGATTCATCTGACTTCACTTGGGGAGCTGTGTCAATGGGAGTGGGAGTGCACTCGGAGAGCTGTGTCAATGGGAGTGGGAGTGCAAGTGCAGGCCACTTGGATGCAAAAAAAAGCACAAAAGCACATCAGTATCAGAGATATATTGGCAGTGATCCATGCCTTGGAAAGTCCTTCACCACCTTTGGACTCCGAGTCCTCTTCATGTGGTTACAGACAGCACCATGGTGATGTGGTACCTTTACAAACAAGGGGGTAACCAGGTTATACCCTTTATGCCAGTTGGCAATTATTGGCTGTGAGCTGGCTTTATAGCATTCTCTGACTCTTTAGATATCATGCATTCCATCAGAGTAAATCTTTATGGCAGACAGACTAAGCTGATCCTTGGCAGACTTACACAAGTGGCAGCTGAAGGCAGTGGTGTTCCAGGATCTAGTCCAGATGTGGGGGAATATCCCAAACAGATCTGTTCACCTCTTTCAAACCAGACAACTGGAGAGATTGTGTTCCAGACGTCCTTGCAGCCATGCTTGGAGGACAGACAAATTATCGTTCCTTTGGATGAGAATGTTCCTCTATGCTTTTCCACCCTATCCACTGATTCACAAGGTAGCTGTGAAGGTGCAGAAAGAAATGCCAGAAGTCATTGTGGTGGCCCCCTGTTGGACCAGGCAGTCTCAATTCTTCTTTCTAATGGTATTGGCCAAGGGCAATTACAGCAGACCTCACACTTTTTGGATTTTCTCTCACAGTCTCAGGGGCAACTGAGCACCCCAGTTTGGAGCAATTACAACTAACAGCCAGGATGATTTAATCTTGAATTAGTTTAGGCACTTATTTCATCAGAATGTGCTGCAGGTGTTAAAAGAGGCCAGAAAACTTGTTACTAGAAAATCTCATGTTTTGAAATAGATGATGTTTCTAAGTGGTGTATAAATAGAATCAGAAGGTCCCTTGAGGTTAACATCCCTCTGTTTTTTAAATATTTGTGTGAGCTTCTTCAGGCTGGCTTATCATATGCATCCATTAAGGTGCACTTAGCGGCCATCTCTGCTTTTTGCCAGTGGATCCCCCTCTTTCTTTGTCTCTTTTGGTAAAATAGCTCATGAAAGGAGTATTGCATTTGAGAACCCCTCAAAAGCAAATTCCTGCTTTGTAGGATCGCAACTAGATTCTTGACAAATTGACCTTACCAGTTTTCAAACATGCCATTCAGGCTGATCTGAAGTTCTTAATGTGAAAAACTGTTTTGCTTATCTGACATCTGTAAGGTAAGTCTCTGATCTGCAACTGTCATGTTGAGACAACCGTACCTGATTTTCCTCAGGGACAGGGTTGTATTATGCACTAACCCCTCTTTCATTCTGAAAGTGGTCTCCAAATTCCCCTTTAATCAGTCTATTAACCTCCCTGTATTCTTCCCAGAATGTAAAGAATAGGGGAGAGAGAACACTTCATACCTTGGATATACATCGGGAGCTCAGGTAAAACCTTGACATAACAAAACCCTTTAGGAAGACTGACTGGCTTGTTATTCCCTACACAGTGGAAAAGAAGGGCCAGCCTGCCTGTAAGCAAACCATTGCATGTTGGTTGTCCTTTCTTATTGTTTTTTGTTGCACCGACCATGGCAAGGCGAATCCAGGCAGGGTAAATGTGCATTCCAGGGTCTTTTCCTCTTCAGTGATATGTTGGAAAGGAGTAGACTCTAGAAGTATTCCATTAGCAGTGACTTGGTCCTCTGTCCATACCGTTATGAAGCACTACAAGCTGCATGCATTTTCTAAATCCAGAGCAGGCCTCACTAGGACTGTTCTCCAGGGGCTTCTGGATCCTTATCCTTACTCCTCCCAGATCCTGTAAGATTTGGGAATCAACCCACATGCCAGTAAGGCAGTGAGTTTGGTGAACATAGTTACAGTTGCACAAGTCCTATTTGCCTGTAACAGTAGATGTTCACAGAACACACTGCCTTACTAGCAGTATCCACCCACCATCCCCCTTTTTTAGATGTACATAGTTTGGGGTTGGAGTTACTGCTGAGTTATACTCAGTGGCTTTTGTGTGTGTGTGTGTGTGTGTGTGCATGTGTGTGCATGTGTGTGCGTGTGTGTGTGTGTGTGTGTGTGTGTGTGTGTGTGTGTGTGTGTGTGTGTGTGTGTGTGTGTGTGTGACTTTTGGTTTGGAACAGTAAATATTCACAAGCTTGCATTTTCATGTTCTCTTCCTTCTGGACCCTACAAAACTGAAAAGGTTCTGTCTGTGGGTCTGAAAGGAAGTCTATTTACTCTCAGGTGATTGGTCCATCACACCTACAGACAGGCAGGGTAGGATCTTGTAGCTTTGGTAGACTGCCAGAGATAGGGTAGCTGGGCACTACTAATACCCATAGGCCAGTAAGGCAGTGTGTTCTATGAACATCTACTGTTACAGGTAAGTTGGGCTTACCC
This sequence comes from Protopterus annectens, assembly GCF_019279795.1. Taxonomy (NCBI): domain Eukaryota; kingdom Metazoa; phylum Chordata; order Ceratodontiformes; family Protopteridae; genus Protopterus; species Protopterus annectens. Next base: position 890,274,173 of record NC_056741.1, on the reverse strand, counting down.
AACAGTACTGTGTTGAAGAAAATTGTCATTTATATTTGCACTGTAAAATGCACATCTTGAGAGATAGCCAATGTTATTTTTGATGCTGATTATGCAGTCAAGTATATGCTTTCATATTTCTGTAAATATTTCAATAAGCGTACACTCAGAGGAATTTTTTGCAGTCATGTGACAGCTTAGGTCTGGTTAATAAAGTGATTCTAACAATATATGTCTAGGTTGTACAGTAACCAAACTATGACAATATATGTAAGCACAAAAAATATAATTATCGCTTTGTGTGCATTATAATATAATATGTTTATAGGTAAGAATTAGGTTAGCTGCCATTCGGGGCCATTTTTAAGCCTAGCCAATTTCCCAACAGTGAGAATCAAACATTGTACTTTGTACTTTGTGTCTGTGAAGTAAATACATTAATTGTTATGCCAACTCTTCCCTATTGTAAAATCTGTTAATGCATTCGCTGCTATTGCTATAAAGAGCTTACTGATAACACTATTTTTGTGCATTTTAATAGCATTTATTGCTCACAAAACATTTATACTTGTTTACCTTGTGCTTTTTAAGCATATTTTTCAGAAAATGCTCTGGAATGCGAGAATGTGTGTAGGCTGCTGGATGCATGACAATCCATACCATATATGTGCTAATGAGTTAATATCAACAACATTACAAACAATAATTGCCATGTGTTGCTGGACAAGAATGAATTAGCTGGCATTTTAGGGGCAGCCTAAATTCATGAAAAAAGGGCCAACAATTCTTAGTTTTGGAAATACCAGTTGGGTCTTTGATGCTACAGATAATTTTGACTGCAATACTAGATATATCATTTATGTTGTGAGATACATTAGCTGTGCAACATCATGTGGAAGCTGCCACATCATATCTACAAGCAGCTATATATATATTAAGTAAAATGACAGCAATAATTTCCTCTATAATCACATAAAACAACTTCAAGACTTCAAAAGGTTTGTATATTTTTTTTTGTAATAGATGTGGCTAGACTTGGGTCAAGAATGTACTATAATAATCTGTTTGAATATATAAGGAGATGTGCTGGCAGATTTGATTAAATACTAATCAACTACCCCCCCCCCCCCCGGTTAAATGAAAATGAGTGTTAAGAATGCTCTTATGAAAAGATAACATACCTCTGTTCAGTTTTAGTTTATTTCAGTGTTTGAAGATGCCAAACATATTTTTATGTTATTTCATTCTGGTTATCAGTCATGCTTACATGACAAAGGCTCTTAATACTTTGCAATAAAATTATTTTGATATTTTCTGTTTTTGGTTTAAGATCTAAAGACTTAGTAAAGTTGCATTAGTAAAATATATTATGTATATATAAAAAGGTTTCATTTTGATGTAAATAGTTCAAGTAATGCCTTGTATAGTGTTAAGGTTAATTTATTAGGATGACTGTAACCTAATACATAGTACCTAATAGGCAGCTTGTGGTATTGGACTGCTTGGCTGCAGACCTCCCAAATTTAAAGAAAAATGTCTTTTTTGTATTTTTATTATTATTATTATTTTCTTTAAAATTATTGACTTTCCCATTCTGGGACCTCTACGCATGCATGGAGTTATGATTTCTTTAAAGAAAAAAAGTCATATGATTCAGCTGGGCCATTTGAAAACAGTCTCCTTTGTGCATTGGGCAACTGCTTCTTATTATAGATCCTCCTGCCTTTTTGATGATGCAGGACTGACCTTTCTAAGGTGGCTACTTGGGCTGCTAAATAAAGCAGCAGACGTAGACAGATTTTTATGATTGCCTAAGGCTGTATTGAGTGACTTGTGCTTGAGGCAAATTTGAAAGAGTATGGAGTAACTTATGGACAGTACTGAGCACACAGGAGAATGTATTTTTTAATTAGTTTAATTTTTCAAAGCCCTGACAGAACCATTACCAGCCAATCTGTGGAAGGTACTTTTATTATTTATTTGTTTGTGTGTGCAAGTGTGTTTAGGGGGTTGCTGTAGGTTGCACCAGCTCAGCATAATAACAGTGACTTGAAATACATTACTGTAGTTATTATTTATTCATTCATTTAATCACTGACATTTTCACTGACATTTGATGTATAAGTAGTCATAGAAAATGATTGCTTTGTGTGTATTTAGGGGGTTGCAGTGACTTGACTGTGTGGTTCTGACAGCAGTAAGCTGAAAAACATTACTGTGACTGTTGTTTACCTATTTATTCATTCACTTGATCATATTCAGACATCTGAGATGTACACAGTCATACAAGTGGATGTAGTTGATGAGCATATCTGGGTGTATATGTTTGTATGTAGAAGGTTGCACTGAAATAATCTTATAATGACCTGAAATGCATTACTGTGACCATAAATTACGCACTTCATTCATTGACTGCAATCAGATGTCTGACATGTACACAGAAACACAACTGAATGTAGGTGGTGGGCACATATGTGTGCAAGGGAGTTGCAGGCATTGCATTGTGTAGTTCTAACAGTAATCTGAAATACACTACTAGGCATTATTTGTGTTTAGTCATTTAATTGCAGTCAGACATCTGGAGAGTGCACAGTCATACAAGCGTTTGGTATGTACATCAAGTTCAATGTATGTTTGTCTTTTGTGAGCAGAGGAACTGTAATGGGTTGTATTATATAGTACTGATAGTGAGCTGAAACACATTACTGAGGTTATGTATGTAGTCATTCATTGCTCAGAGTCAGACTTCAGAGGTATACACTGTCAAAGTGGCTGAAATTGGTGGGTACACCCATGTATTTGTATAGGGGGTTGACATTATTGTGACCTTTTTTATCTTATCTTATTACAATCAAATAAACAATTAAAATATGGCTATAATTGCAGGCTGTAGATGAAAATGAGTTGGACTATCACTTCTACCATTTACCTAAGTTAATCTACCATTATTTTGACTTTGCATAACTAATGTGTATTTGCGTGAAGCAACCTGGATCACTTTACTTGTTTACTTTTTACATGAAACAAAATTGAAATGCATTCCTGTAACCATTATTTTATAACAATTAGATATTTGAGGTGCACAGTAAACAAAAGTGGATATAATGGCATGGTATGCAGGCTCTATGTGAATGAAAGAGCTTAAACACTATTGCTCAGGTCAAATAGTAATTTGTCTGCCTTTGCAGGCTTGTGTGCATTTGTATGAATTAATTTGGAATATGTTACTCTTTATTTATTTATTTGCTCTCTTTTCATTGGGTTAGTTCCACTAGGACAGTGCCCTCTTTTCAGGGTATTTCTGAGGAGAAAATCTCTTGAAGGCTGATAGCCGAGGTGCCAAGATCGAATACATTTTATACCATGGTCTTTTACTCTTTTTGGTGGTATTTTTTCTTCAGTGCTACTTTTTTGTTGTTTCTATAGTTCTGAGGAGATACTGATATTGTCTAAGGGAAATTTTTGGATAGGGCACTTTGGAACTTTCCCTACTATTTTTGAGGAGTAAAGTACTCTTTGGACAACTGCAGTGTCAATTCCAAGATGAAGGAGAATGCAACAAAGATGGAGAGCGGAGAAGGAGTAAATCTACTGAAGGAGGGAGAAGGAGAAGAAATAATTGATCTACTGTTGTCAATTTTCATTCTGTCCTCAACTTATGGGTTCAGATCCCGTCCATTGGATCTGACTCAGCCATTTGCAAAAGCTTGTGGAAACCAGAAACTCTGAAGCTACCCTGTTACCCATAATGCACCAACCCCAATTACCACAGATCTTGTTTGCTGCTTGAATGGAAAAAACATGGTTCCAGCTTCTCTCGAGTAGATAAGTGATCATTTTTTTCTGAAAACCAATATTTTTAATTTTTTTGTGTTTTGGTATATAAATTTCTAATTCTTCTTAAAACTTATTTTCTACTTCATTAAACTCCCTTACCACTTTTTTAGTACAGTTGTACTCTCTCGTATACTATTGCTAGTTTACTTTCTTCTATGGTTTCATAGCTCTTTAATACCATTGTTAGTACTCATTCCCCTTTCTGCTATCCCTTAACAAAAAACCCTCCTGTTATTGAGTAAATAGTGTTTCCTGTCTTAAATTGTCTGTTAATTAAAATGACTTTCTTCTTTTACCTTTCTTCAATATGGCAGATAAAGACAAAAACCTGGCCGAGTTTAAAAAATGTGAGAAATGTGGACACAAAATTCCCTTCTGTGATGCCCACACACACTTTGTGTGCTCTTTGGGTCCACTCCACCTCCAGGAAAACTGTGTGATATGCCATGCTTTCAGCCCTAGAGCACTGGTTGAATGGAAAAATAAATTGATCCTTAAAGGGTTGCTTCCTTCTTCTTTTAGAGAGGCATTATCTGGAGCTTCCCCCTCTTCTAGTACATCTTTAGGAAAAACTACAAATAGACCTCCTTTGGATCTGTCTTTTCCTTCGTATCCTAAATAGAAGAAAACTAAGTTTTTTTGATCCGACTTCAACCTGGATCCAAAACTGACAAAGACATCTACCTCGGATCCAACTACACTATTGGATCCAAAACCTGAATTGACCAGGCTTACTCCAGATAAGAGTGCTTTGGATCTGACTCTGCAAACATCAGATTCAACACTTGATTTTCCTTCTCTTCCAAGAACTAGATATTCTCCGTCTGTGGACCCAGTCCCTTCTAGGGTCACTTCACCTTTTTTAGAGAGACCGAAGCCCGTATCACTAGTTTCCACGTGCTCTTCCAGGAGCCTCACTAAGGAAGACGTGGAGAGGTTAGTGAGAAAGATTCTCTTGGGGCAGAGCTTGGCTGCTACCCTTCTGGGTCAGGAGATTTGACTTTCTACTACACCCCATATGTAAGTTCCTTCTCCAGCTCCCCTATCAGTTTTGGAGTTTTTGGATCTGAACCTGACAGGCCCGTCAACATTGGATCCGAGAATTGCTTTGCTTTCAGATCTGAATCTTGCTCTGAGTTCTTCATTTCCTTTGGATCTGGAGGACTGTCTGAGCTGGAGCTACCCTTTCAGCTCCAGGATGTCTCAGTCGATTCTGAAGTTCTCTGAGCCATCTTTGCACCTCTGGACATCGGCACGGGTTAGTTTAGCTCCAGCTTTGGCCTTGGGGAGTTCTCCTCTGAGCGGGAGGGGACTATGGTTCGAAGGATTGTCCTTATGGATCTGGGATCATCTTCCTCGCTGAGATGGTCTGCCTTTGAGGTCATGGAGAAAGCCTTGTCAGCTTCCTCGACAAAAGACGCTTCCCCCTCCCCTTGGATCCTCAGTCTGCAAGCTTGTCATATCTCCGCTTAGAGTCTCAATTATCTTCTCTCCAGGGACAGCTGGTACCGAAATCCCAGGCTTCCCAGTAGGGTGTCTACACCTCTTCTGATACCTCCTCAGAGCATCCTACTGAGGAGGTCCCTAAGAAGAGAACGGGCAAAAGGAAGCACTTGGACTCCCCCGAGGAGTCTGTCACAGAAGATATGGACTTTGAGAAAGGTGAAGGGGCCCCACGGTCACCTTCTGATGATGTCCAGTTTGGAGACATCCTTGAAAGCCTGAAACAGAAAGGTGGCTGGAAGCCCAGCAACTCTTCATTTGAGGAGTCTGTATTCCTGGAGGTGTTTGGTACTGGCCCATCTATCTCCTGATTGATGTCACCACCGATGACCTTATACATTTGGTGTCTCGGTGGGCATGGAAGGCCCCGGATATAATTGAGCCAATCCCTTGGAGACCTGACAAAATTTTGACAGCACCTGAAGGCAAACAATTTAGCATGAAAGTTGTACCTGTAGATGCCATGGTCATGGCAACGGCCACTAAGAAGGAACTATCCAAGAAGACCCACTGTCCATCCACCGAACAAGGAGTCTTGAGCGATGGACAGATTTGGGAAAGCAAATCTATCTCTACTTAAACGATCTTTGCATTGAGGTCTCTGAATTATTTGGCACATTATACCAGGTTGCAGAGAGACCTGATTAAGGAACTCTCTGCTACTCTTTCAGGAGCTTTTTCTGATGAGGTACAAGCATCAGTCAATTCACAGTTGGCTACCCTGTAGGCAGTTTCCAATTCCTCCATGAAGTTAGCCTTGCATGCAGCAGAAAGAACCTCAAGGCCAGCAGGTTCCAGTGTTTCCATAAGGAGACATGCCTGGATGCACTTATGTGATTTTGCGGAGTCCTTCAAGTCTTCATTTGTCAATGCTCCCTTTGACAGAATGTCCTTGTTTGGCCCCAAAGTTAAGGACACTTTATCCAGGTGTAAAAAAGGATGGAAAGGCCCTGCCTGCTTTGGGTGTATGTTTTTCTGCACCTCAAAGATCTTTCTCCAAGAATCAGTGAAGTGCTGGGAAAATGTGGTTCAAAAAGTCCCAGGGTCCTTTCCAGGACACATGTGGAGGAGGTTCCCCCCGAGGCAGAGGGAGGAATTCAAACAGAAGACCCTGCTCTTGTGGCAGATATGGCCTGCAAAACCAAGGGTCTAGAGATTCCTTTTTCGATAGACCCTTTCATCATTCCTTAAAGGAGGCCCGATTGTCCCATCGGGAGTTGTTTGTCCTTGGACCTGAGAGCTTGGCTAGAAATAACAGATACATGGGTGCAGAGGATCATTTCCAGAGGCTATATAATTCCATTTTCTCTTTCACCTCCTATCTCAAGAAAATTCTCTGATGCTCCACCCAGTCAGAGGGAACAAGCAGCACTTCAGATACAAAAGCTGCTAGAAAAAAAGATTTGTCCAAGAAGTCCAGCCAGACCAGATAGAATCTGGAACTTACTCAAGACTCTTTTTAGTGCCAAAAAAACAGTAGACTGGAGACCAGTCTTGGATCTCAGCCAGTTGAACAGATCAGTTCAATGCACCAAGTTTCCATACTCCCATTTCTGGGAAAGGACAATTGGATGTGCTGAACAGATATTCAGGATGCGTACTATTCACATAAAGATGAACAGGCAGTCCAGGAGGTACTTACACTTCCAGCTGGGAGACGGTCATTACCAATTCAGAGTTCTGCCCTTTGGTCTCACCAAAGCTCTCAGGGTGTTCACCAAGTGCATGGCAGTAGTGGCAGCTTACGTGAGACTGCAAGGATTGTGGGTGTCTCCACACTTAGGCAAATGTCTCATTACTGCCCTGACCAGGCATCAAGTAATAAAAGCAAGAGATAGGGTTCTAAAGACTTTTTGTCTTCTGGGAATAACCACAAAATCTGATGTTGTCAATCTTCATTCATTCTTGACTGATGGGTTCGGTTCCGAATCCTCGGAACTGACTCGGCCGTTATACAAAGCTCGCATCAGTCAAAAACTCTCGAGCTAAGGCTCTATCTATACTACCTGTCTTCCCATTACCTCAGATCTTGTTTGCTGCATAGAAAACTGCATGCATCAGCCATTGCTCTCAGCTAAGTGCTGAATTATTTTGCTATTTAGCTATCTTTTCACTTCTTCTGTAGTTTTTTTCTATAGTATTTTCAGCTCTATAGTTCTTTTTTTTGGTGTGAGTGAGTCTATTTGAATCTTTATTCCATTTTTTACCTCAAGGTATTTCTATTTTATCATCGTTGATATTAGGCCTCTCCTCCCCTCTTACCACTGGTTATTCTTTGATACCATAATTTGTATCCTTTCTCCCTACCCCCCCTTCCTTCTTCCTTTTCTCTTTACCCTTTTTTTGGGTAGTTTGTAGATACCATTGTTGGTATAGTTATATATATATATATATATATATATATATATATATATATATATATATATATATATTAAAAAAGCTTTATCTTCCCTTTATCTTTATTAGTGATTGTGTGTGTGTGTGTGTGTGTGTGTGTGTGTGTGTGTGTGTGTGTGTGTGTCTGCGCGCATGTTGGATGTAGTTAGATTAGTGGATCAGCTCTTGGCAGCCAGAAGCCTACCTGCGCCCTGTTGGCCCTTCCTCCCTCCTGGAGCTGATGCTTACTCTCCCAGGACTCCCACATATATTCTTACTTCAACCTTTCTGCAGGTCTTGGAGTCCACTGCTTTGTCACTTCCTTTGCCAGCTACTTTGGCAGTGACGGTGGATATCACTTCGGTATCAGAACCTACTCTGTGGTCTTCAGCTGCATTGGAACTGTCACACCCATGGGACTGAGATTTGGCTGCCAGCTCAGAGATCCCGGGATCGGCTCAGATTTTTTTCAACGGCGCCGTCTACAGCTCTTGGTGCCTTGATAAGTTTCAAGTTCTCTGTCGGCTCCTTCTCTGGGGGCAGCTCGTCGGAGTGGAGTGTGACCCTGGTTCCCTCTGGTTCGCAGCTGACACAGCCTGCTACTTTGAGACAGTGGGCACAAGAGCAGCAAGATACCCTAGTGCACGGTCCCCTCTCTTCAGAGTCCTCCTCAGATCTTCCCTCTGAGGAACCACCTCGTAAGAGATCATGCAAGAGGAAGCACTTTGATTCTCGAGAAGAATCAGTCACTGAGGATACAGATTACAATGAAGGGGAAGGGTCCCAACGGCCACTCCCTGAGGATGTCTCCTTTGGAGACATCCTGGAGATTTTAAAACAGAGAGGTGATTGGAAGCCCTCAAACCCATTCTCCAAGGAATCTGTTTTCTTGCAAGCTTTTTGTGCCCAGCCATCTACTTCTTGGGTGACCCCGCCTCTGATGAACTAATTAAACTAATTTTACAGCGTGAATAGAAGGCTCCTGATGCCATAGAGCCTGTTCTCCAGAGACCGGACAAAATTCTTTCAGCCCCGGAGGATCAGCCCCATTGGTCTAAGGGTTTAGCAGTGGATGCCATGGTGGTGGCAGTGGCCACAAAGAAGGAACTCGCAGAAGAGAGTTCAACTGTCCATCCTCCCAACCCAGAGTCCTGGACGATGGACAGATTTGGGAAGCAGGTCTTTGCTTCATCAACCTTTGCTTTTCAGTCCTTTAATTTTTTGACATACTTCACGAGACTCCAAAGGGATCTGATAACTGAGCTGTCGGATACCCTTTCAGGAGCAGTGTTTGACAAGGTTCGAGATAAGATTGCCTTCCAGCTTGCCACCCTGGAGTCTATCTCTAATTCGTCTATGCGGCTTATTGCACATACAGCCAAAGGGACGTTTAGAGCAGCGGGTACAGCCATTGCCATTAGGTGTCATGCCTGGATGTGCTTGTCTGATTTTGCGGCCACCTTTAAGTCTTCCTTCATCAGTGCTCTGGTTGATGCTACTTCATTGTTTGGCCCAAAGGTTAGAGGCACATTAGCCAGATGTGAGAAGGATGGAAAGACCCTTTCTGCTCTGGGCATGTGTTTTTCCACTCAGCAACGGCCTTACTCTAGGACTCAGAGAAGTGGAAAGATATGGTTCAAGAAGACCTAAGGGTCTTTTTGTGACACACGTGGTGAGTTTTCCCCCTGGGGCAGAGGGGGAACTCATTTAGAAGACACCCCTCTTGTGGCAGAGGGGGCCCTCACAATCAGGGCTCCTGAGCAGTGGCCCAATTGCTTACCTTTGGAAGTAGTCAGGGGAAGATTTTCTCTGCACAACTCAGCCTGGCTTGCAGTAACATCCGTTTCCTGGGTGCAGACTAATCACCAGAGATTAAAGGACTCCCTTCAGTCTGTTTCCCAAACCACAAAGGAGAATCTCCGATGTTCCACCCAGTCAGAGGGATATAGCAACATTAGAAATTCAAAAGCTGCTTCAAAAAGAGTCATCCAAGCAGTCCCACCAGACAAGATAGGATCCGGATTCTACTCCAGATTCTTTTTAATGCCAGAAAAGACAGGGGACTGAAGGCCAGTCTTAGATCTCAGTGTATTGAGCAAATTTGTACAACAAACAAAATTCCAGATGGTCATGGTTCAGTCTATCTTTCCGTTTCTAGAGAAGGACAATTGGATGTGCTCTATAGATCTTCAGGATGCGTATTACCACATAAAGATGGACATATGCTCCAGAAGATATCTCCACTTCTAGCTAGGAGCCAGTCATTATCAATTTCAAGCACTGCCCTTTATTCCCAACACATCTCCCAGGGTGTTCACCAAATGCATGGCAGTTGTAGCAACTCATTTAAGGCTACAGGGATTCCGTGTCTTTCCATATCTAGACGACTGGCTCCTCACCACTCCCACCAGGCATTTACTGCTTTGTGCCATAGACTCTGTTCTATGCCTTGCCGAGTTCTTAGGCAGTTCAATCAAAAAAGAAAAATCACAGCTATCTCCCGTACAGGACCTGGAATTCATTGGAGCAAAACTAAATACAGAATCCTGCGTGGCCTTCCGTCCTCGTCACAGGTTGTTAAAGTTGAGGTCCCAACTACAAGTGATTCTCTCTCAAGGCAAAGTTCCCGCTCGTCTGGTTCTACAACTTCTCAGATCCATGGCAGAAACAGTCACTTTAGTCCCCCTGATGAGGTACACATGAGGTTGCTTCAATGGCTCCTGGCATCACAATGGTCACTTTTAACTCACCCCATGTCTCATCCAATCTTAATAACAAACTGCTGTAAGAAAGATTTATCTTGGTGGATGAAGCCAGAAGAGAATTTATGGAGTCATCCCTTCTTCCCTTCTCAGCCCAATGCCGTAGTGACCACGGACACTTTCCTGATAGGGTGGGGTGGGCCTTTTTCAGGGAAAGACTGTCCAAGGTGCTTGGTCCCCTCAGGAGGCCAATCTGCACATCAGTGTCCTATAAGAGGGCAATGCTTTTAGCATTGCAAGAGTTCCAGTCTGCCCTTCCTTCAAGGACGATTGTTATCCAGTCAGACAGCATGTCAGTAGTCTGGTACATTGGCTAACCAGATCATACCCATTATGTTGGGAAGCCCTAAGAGTTTGGTAATGGGCAATTGCCTCCAACTGCTTTCGAATAGCAATGCATATTCCTGGGAATTTCCAACGTGATTACGGACAAACTAAGCAGGTGTGTACTTCTACCTCATGAGTGGTCTCCCAATCTCTACGTAGCGATGAGAATTTTATGTTGATGGGTAAGCCTTACTGTGACTAGTTTGCCTCTCCCATAAACCACAAATGCAGCAGCTACTTTGCCCTAGTCCCCCCTCGTGGGGAGTCCCTGAGTGATGCAGTTCTCCATGATTGCCCCCCCCCAGGACTTCTTTATGCCTTCCCACCAATTCCTCTAATTCCCTAATTTCTGAGGAAAGCCCAACAGTTGAGAAGCAACACGTGATTGTCATTGCACCTTATTGGCCCTGTCAGATCTGGTTTCCCTTTCTCTAGCCTCACTTGGTTCACCCTCCGTGGACTCTGGATCCAAGTCTGGACCTGTTATCTCACCCTCAGGGCTTAGTCCATCCCAGCCTTCAACATCTCAAGCTGACAGCTTGGTTTCTCCCCTTCCAGTAAATACTAGGTGAAACAATTTGTCCTCCCAAGTACAAAAGATTCTTCTGGCTTCTCATAAACTATCCACCAGAAAAAATTTACCTTAGCAAATGGAAAAGATTTTCTGTTTGGTCAGATACAAACGGCTTTGATCCTTTCTCAGCTCCAGTCGATAAGGTGATTGAATATTTAGCCACCTTATTTCATTTAGGAACCTCAATGTCTACCTTTAAAGTTCATTTAGCTGCCATTTTGAATTTCCATAACAGATATGATGATCATTCTTTGATGTCTCACCATCTTTGCAAAATGTTTCTTTAGGGCTCTCAACATTTGAAGCCACTTTTCAAAGATTCTATAGTGCCTTGGGATTTAACCTTAGTCTTGCAATCTTTAGTTTGTTAACCCTTTGAGCCAGCAGCCACTTGTAACCTCAAGTTTTTATCTTGGAAGACCCTCTTCCTAGTAGTTATCACATCTGCTAGAAGAATTTCAGAGTTGCAGGCTGTGTGTGTGAAGCATCCATATATCATCTTCCACAAAGAAAGAGTATCTCTCAGAACTAATCCCTCCTTCCTTTCTAAAGTGGTGTCAGATGCCAATATCAACCAGACCATATATTTACCAGTCTTCTTTCCAGATTTTGCAAACAAAGGAGAGTACTCTTGCATATGTTAGATGTCCACAGACAATTATGTTTTTACTTGGACAGAACAAAATCCTCTAGAAAATCAGACCAACTTTTCCTGTTCTTTTCAGGTACCAGATTGGGCAAACCGGTTTCAAAGGTCACCTTGTCAAAATGGTTAAGAGACTGCATTACATTTATATACAATCAGAATAAAGTCAATCTACCAACAAAAGGTAGAGCTCATTTGACAAGATCTGTTTCCACTTCACTGGTCTTCCATTCCAGAGCTTCTATGGAAGACATATGCGCAGTCACAACTTGGGCTATCCCACATACCTTTATCACTCATTACAAATTAGATATGGTCTCTAGGGGAAGAGCATCCTTTGGCTCTGTGGGGCTCAAGAATATCTTTCCTTAGAGCTGCCCAAGATCTAAAGTAGCTGGGGACTCTGTCCCATCAGTCAAGAATGAATGAAGATTGACATCAGATAAAGAAGTTATGTTCTTACTATAACGTTCCATCTTTGTCGTTGATCTTCATTCATTCTTGACATCCCACCCCCCTGGCCTCTCCTAGAGACTTCTAGAGGTTCAGATCTAGTCCTGGGGTTGTTATAAGGTTGTTGCTCAGACAGAGCTTCCATTTTTCTTAATGGTAGGCAAACTCGATCTGAGGTAATGGGAAGAGAGGCAGTATGGGTAAAGCCTTAGCTTGAGAGTTTGACTGGCACACTTCTTTTTATGAAAGTCTTGTTTGCAACCTACTCAAAAGTTAGAATTCATAGGGGCTTTGTTCAACACAAAATCAATGATAGTGTCACTACCCCCTCTAAGAGTTCAGACCTTAAGAACACAGGTCAAGAAGATAATCTGCAGTACTAAAATGTCTGACCGTTTGGTTCTTTGTGCTCTAGGATCAATGGCAGTGGCAATAACCTTAGTACCACTAGCCAGGGTCTGTATGAGGATTTTACAATGGATTCTAGCCACGCAATGGTCAGTAGTTTATCAACCCATGTCAACCCTAATACATGTCACTCAGATTTGCAAGAGAGATATCAGGTGGTGGATTCAGTCAGATCCAAGTTCTAGTAGACTGACCATTCATTCACCCTCTCAGAGTGTGGCAATGGGCAATCTCATCCGACTGCTTTCTTATAGCAATGCACATTTCAGGGAAGTCCAGTGTGATAGCAAACAAACTGAGTAGTGCATTCTCTTACTTCATGAATGGTCTCTCAACAAGAGTGTGACGATTTTTTGCCAGTGGGGCCAACCTTGCTGTGATCTTTTTACTTATCCCATAAACAACAAATGCAGAAGCTACTTTGCCCTAACAACCCTCAGAGGGAGTCACGAGGGATGCTTTACTTCACGATTGCCCCCCCCCCAGTCTGCTATATGCCTAGCCACCAGTCTCACTAATTTCCAAATTTATGCAGAAATCAAAAATGTTGAAGAGCAAAGTTATCCTCATTGCACCTTTTTGGCCTTGACAGATTTGGTTGCCCTTTCTTTGGCCTCACTTACTCCACCCACCATGGACTCTGGATCTGACTCCAGACCTATTATCTCACCCGACAGGCATGATTCAGCCAGACATATCGAACCTCAGGCTGACTACCTGGCTTCTCCAGTTCCATTAATAGCCAGACAACCTATACTTTCCTCTCCATTCCATCAAATACTCTTCACATAAACCATCTACACAAACTTTATTCCAGTAAGTGGAAAATATTTCCTTCCTGGACCTGTCAAAATAATGTTGATCCTTTTTTCAGCCCCTTTGAATAGTATCCTTGAATTTTTAGCCTTAATTTTTAAAGAAGGAGCTAGCTCCTCTACAGTTAAGGTTCAACTGGCAGCAATATTGAATTTTCACATAGGATTTGATGGTGTTTCTGTTGCGTCCCATAGACAATGCAAAACATTTTTGCAAGGTACTCTCTTAGGCCTCCTTTCAGAGACCATACTCCCCCATGGGACCTCAACTTGGTATTGCAGCAACTTAATCAACCCCCCCCCCCCCGAACCAGCAGCTAAATGTGACCTCATATACCTTTCTTGGAAAACCATCTTTCTAATAGCTGTTACTTTTGACAGAAGAATTTTGGAGATACAGGCATTGCCTTCAAAATCACCTTACTTGATATTTCACAAAGATAGTCACTTTACAAAACTAAGCCCTCCTTTCTTCCTAAAGTGGTATCGGAGATTAATATAAACCAATCTATTAATTTGCCCGTATTCTTCCCCAAATTTTCTAACAAAGGTGAATACATACTACATTTACTAGATATTCACAGACATTTACGTTTTTTACCTACACAGAATGGAAAATTTCAGGAAATCTGAACAGTTATTTGTATCCTTTTCAGACTTGAAACTGGGAAAGCCTGTTAACAAAATTGTTTTAGCCAAATGGCTTACAGATTGTATTTCTTTTATATAAAGTAAATTGGGCATTACCTTGTCGAGACCTCTTAGATCTCATTCCACTAGAGTCATGGCTACTTTGTCAGTCTTTCAATCAGAGCCTCCATGGACATTTGTGCAACAGCAACTTGGACTACATCCCATACATTTGTTACTCATTACAACTTGGATATGGTTTCCAGGGGCAGGGCATCATTTGTCTCAGTGGTGCTCAGGAATGTCGTTCCTTGAGTTCACCTGGGGAATTAGGTAATTGGGGACTCTGTCCCCTAAGCTGAGGATAGAATGAAAAATTGACATTGGATAAAGAAGTTATGTACTTAGCATAACGTTCCATCTGTATTGTCCATTTTCATTCTTAATCAACTCCACTCCCCCAACCCCCTTGCCGTACAAACTCCTGGAAGAGTGAGTGTTTTTGGGAGTATGCCACTTCCTTGATATATAGATCCAGATATAGTCTTCGCTGTCTGTGACTAAATTGTGCCTTTCTGCTTTCTTAGCAAACAAGAACTGAGGTAATTGGGGTTGGTGTATTGTGGGTAAGAGAGTAGCTCGAGAGTATCTGGTTTCCACGAGCTTTTGCAAATGGCAGAGTCAAATCTGAGGGATCAGATCTGAACCCATAAGTTGAGGAAGAATGAAAATGGACAACATGAATGGAATGCTATGGTAAGTACATAACTTCTTTTTATAGAGTTGTAAATTTGAGGATTGGAGGCACCAGAGCTGGTAAATTTGATTAACCAGACAGAGACAAAAGGAAGAGATGAAAGTGATTGAGTGACATGGTGGAGAGAGTAGTATACAGGAGGAAACTAAAAGGTTGGAAAAAGAAATAGTGGCTGGTGAGGGGAAGGCAATGGAGGTATTTTTGGATGCTGGAGTCATCAGTTTTAAGTGTCTATCTTTGTCTTTCTTTTAATGAAAAAAACGTGTTGCAAACGTATGTAGCTGCAGCAAGTCAAGAAAGAATGGAAGGAGGAACTGAAAGATTTCAAAGATTTACAGTTTTTCAGCAGCCATAGAGAAGTCATCCAGTAGTAAGAATTAAAAGTAAAAAACAATGACAGTGTGAACTGGTATTATATTATGGACAGTGTTATTTTGTCACTAGGGTTTGACATTAAAAACATAAGAACATTAATTTGTTTGGGAGTTGAAGATGTTTTGTGAAGTGATATTTGAAAACTTTAATTTTCTGTACTGTGCAAATACTGTTTATTTTGGAGCTGAGGAGTTAAAGGAAATACACAATTTAAGATATAGATGAGTTAAAAACATTTTTTTCTTTCATTATGTAGTAAAGAACATGAAGTTCAAAATATATGCTGAAAGAAATGTATGGATTGGGGGATGGGAAGTGTGGATAACAATGGATGTTAGGGATGGAAAATTCAACTTTTTTCATACACAGTTGTGAATTGTTCAGTACTGGAGGCAGCCTAAAGCATGTTATTTATGATGAGATGAAAATCTTTTAGTACTAGACTGTAACAAACAAAGGTGTGGTTAGTGTAGAGAGGGGGATATATAGCAAAAAATGTTAGTTTGTAGAAAATGTACAGAATTTGGTCACTTCTGGTTTGATTTGCTATTATTAGAAAAGGAAAGAGTAGATACAGAGGAAAGCACAGAACAAAATGCATAGTCATACTGCTACAGACAGTGTTGAAACAGAAGGTAGCATGGGATGGGGGATACTGAAGAAATGTCACAGAAGGAAGAATTAATTAGTGAAAAAGATTTGTCCAAATTGAGATTATTAATATATAGGAAAAAAACATAGACAAAATATAGGCGAAAAACAAGATAATTACAAATTAGTTGGTGGGAGACATAGGGGAAGGAAAAAGAAAAGTAAAATAAAATCTGAAAGTAAAACACAAAAAAGGGAAAGGGATATAGGAGTTTTGCATTAAATGTGAAAAAAATATAAATTTATTTAAGAGGTTTGGAGGTGGTGAAATGGTGTAAAAAATAAAAATGGATGCTTTTTGCTTGGAAGTTACTAGATGTAACAAATAAGAAAAAATGAAAAGAATGCAGACAATATGGTGGGTGGCAAGTTGTTTGGTCAGTAAGAAATGAGACATGTTCTGGAACAGTTATTCTTATAAAAATGAAAGAATTCTGGATGTAATGATAATAGTACTAGATAGGGCAGTGATATGAGAATGAGACAAAAATGTGTAAGATTAATAGTGATTTATGTGTATATTAATATGATTGAGAGTAAACATTTTGAAGAAATTTGAAAAAAAATGTTAAGTGAAGGTAGGAGATTTTAACTGTAACCTGACTGAAAGGGAAAATAACACAAGATAATAAGATGTTTAAATAATAAAATGTGGAGATCTGAAAGTAGGAATGAATAGAGACCAGACATATATAAGGGAGATATTAAGACTGAAACTTATTATACAGTTCACTCTAAAGACAGGGAAGAAATAACGGGTAGTAGAGACGGCAGTGTTTTCAGATCATAGAGCAGTACAGGCTAGGATTGGGAAAGTCAGAGAAATAAAGGAGGGGAAAGAGATAGATATATAGACATTAACTGCAGAATTTAAAAAGGAGGAAGAAATAAGAGAGAAATAAATATTATGGAACTATAATATGACATTGAGGCTATTTTATAAAACTCAAAAAGAGTCAGCCAAACTGAGAGGAAACAACTTTAACTTAATAAAACAAATAATATTAAAACTTGTGATATAAAAAATGAGCACTTTCGCACCAAAACAGGGTGCTTTATCAGATCAAAACTACTACAGGTAGGCAAAACTAATCGCTGTCTTAGGGTCAGGGTTAGGGAACATATATATGCTATTAGTAAAGGTGATATTAGGAATGCCTTAGGTAAGCAAGTAGTGAGGGTGGGTAATTCTCATGTTTTTAAGTTTTTGGTTCTTGATCAATATTTTGTTACACTGAAGGGTGGGGACAGCAAGACTTTATCTGAAAATCTTGAAATTAAATGGATTTTATTACTTTGTGCAACTAGAGGCAAGAGTTTAAATGATTGTATTTCTTTAAGACCTGCTCTTAAATCACAAGGTCTTAGGTGGTAGATTCGTAGGTATTTAAGTCTGAACAGATGATTTGCTTTTAGATCTGATAAAGCACCCTGTTTTTTTATATCACATGTTTTAATAGTATTTGTTTTATTAACGTTTAAAGTTGTTGTTTCCTCTTCATTTGGCTGGCTCTTTTTTGAGTTTTTGTTCACTTGGTTTTATTACTGAGATGGCTTTTTCTTCTACATTTGGTTTGTTTAATTTTAGCCATTTTATAAAATGTGGATGCAGTTGTGTGTAGTGTATGAGCAGAAGTATAAAATGTATTTAGAACTGGAGAGAAGAATACAAAATAACATGAAATATAAAGACGTCTTACAGAATTATGAGAAAGAAAAAAGAAGTGACAAAATAAGTGGAGTAGAAAGACATATGAAAAAACAGAGAAAAAAGTATAAATGATATGTAGGCTTATATTTTTCAGAAAGGAAAGAAAGAGGAGGTTTCTCCTTATTTTTGAAAAGAAGTAAAACTAAGAGAAGGAAGGGTGATGCTATCTTAAATGGTAAATGAGACATAAAATACAAACAAGAAGATATGCAGGTGGTAGAAAAACTGTAAAGAAATTTATGAAACGGAGGAAATAGAAGAGCAGGAAGAATGGAAAGTGAAAAAAATCTGCAAAATGTAAAGATTTTGTTTTTTTTAAAAAAAATGACATAAGAATATAAGAAATAGAAAAAGTGATAAAAGGAGTTAAGAATGAATCAGTGCCAGGGTTGGATGATATAAGCTGAGTTTTATAAGGAAGTGAATAAAAATTAGAGATTTTTTTTATATTAAATGAATGGATGAAGGAAGGTTATAATGGAAGAATATGTGGTTGAGTGATGCAATTTTTATGGAAAAGGGTGAAAGAAAAAATATAAAAATAACAGAAAATACTGACTACAGAATATTTATGAAAGTACTATGAAGAAGGATTGAGGAATTATTGGATGAGGTAGCAGGAGAAATGTCTATGGTATAAAAGGAAGAGATAGGTGAAAGAAATGTTAATTATCGTGAAAGAAGTAGTGCTATTGAAAGAAAACAAAGATGTACAACTGGTAGCATATGATATAGCTAAAATCTTTGAGAAAGTGGGTCATGAAACAAGGTGGCAGATTTTAGAAGCATATGATATAGGAGAAAAATATTAATGTAATAAAAGCAAGCATGTTATAAACACTCATGAATGCAGTTTATGATAACTGGATGGATTGGAAAAAAATAAAGATTAAGAAGGGAAGAAATAGGGGTACCCAATAAGTATGTGTCTGTTTGTATTAGTAATGAATACAGTAATACAATAATGTATGCACAAAATGAGAAAGGCAAGATGGAAAGAAGTTATATCACCAGTGTGTATGAATTATACAGTCGATTTATTTCAAATAACAAAAAAATAAGGATGTAATAAGGATTGAAAAAATGTTAAAATGCTGGTTTGCAATTAATTAAAATGAAATGGAAGGGATTTGGAAAGATTAAAAAATAAATGGACTATATTTCAAAGAAAGGAAATAAAAATTTGAGGAGTGAAGTTTGGTGAGTATAAAACTGTAATATGTCAGAGGAGCAAATACTGGAACAGATAAAAATGGTTTCATTTGTATAAAAGTTATTTATCATTTCAGAAAGGCATATGTTGAATGCTTGTGTGTTAGAAAAATAACATATCTTGGGGGAATATGTTTCCCACTCAAGTGCAAATAGTTATTAAATAATTTTTAGTTTTATTTGGGGCTCAAGGTTGAATCTGGTGAGAAGAGACATGATTTATAGTAAAAAGGTAGTGTGAATAAAAAATAGTAGAGCATTTAGTATATGTGCATTTATTTTGTATCACGAGAAAGGAAATAAAGAAATATGCAAGATGTTATATGAAAAGTACACAAAGTATGGGGAAAAAAGTGAAATGAAAAAAGGGCAGCATAGAAGAAAATTGAAATTATGGAAGTTAAAAGTAAGTAATGCTGATGGGAAAAGAAAAGAATGGTATAATATGATTTTGGAAAAAAATGTTGGTGGGTACCCATGGAAATAATTAAAAGATTATGAAAAATCAATAAAAAGACCGAAGAATAAGATTTGAAATATGCATCAAGCAGAGGATTTTTTTGTGGTGAATTTTATAAGTTACTGGTGAGAAGGAATATGAAATATGAGTTAATGGAGGAAGGAGAATGTCCTGATTGTGATGAAGAAAAATCAAAACATTGTTTTCTAGACTGTAAAAGGAATAGAATTGGGAAAATATCTAAAAATTAATATGGATATGAATGATTTAAATGTATAAATATGTATATAATTTGATGTGGGGAAATATAATAAAGCAGGGAAATGTGATACTGATAAGTTGGATAAAGTATGGTTTGTAGCAATATGTGTAATGTGGGAAAAGATGTGAGGTTTATTATATAACAAGAAAATAGAACATGATGTTTTAACTGAAATAAGAAGAGGATTGTGGGTTAAAGTGTGGGAGATAGAGGATAAATAAAAAAATGAAAGAAATATAATTAGCTATTTTCTTTTGTGTTTATAATTTGTAAATAATTTTAAACATGAATGTAAAAAATGTGTGTGCAAAATTGATTTAAATATTTTTGTTATGGTAGAAAATGAATGAAAATGTTAATAAATCACTCCTACTATTTTTTTTATTAAGTGCCATGGGATTCTTTATATCCACCTGAGCTACAACCAACTCAGGGAGATGCAACTTCAGTTTAATATCTCATCCACAGGATGGCACACTCAAAAGTACAGCACCCCTTTATTGTGCACTGCAGTATCAGTATTGGAAAATGAATCCACACACCTGGTATGCGAGAAAAATCTCACAGCCTTCTGATCTTTCAAGCTCTTTTGAGCCGCTGTTATTTTTGTAAAGCAAAATTCAAATACATTACTGTGGGCATTATTTTTTTCACAATCAGACATCTTAGGTGTGCATAGTCAACAAAGTGTCTATAAGTGCTGATTATAGGAATTGTCTTTGTATGACACTGATACTGTTGTCATTTGCTGACATAAGCAGTCATTATTCTGGTTTTGTAGGACTAATGTGTGCTTTTGTAAAGCTAATTGAAATAGTTGTTTTTGGTTTGTATTTGTATGAAACATAGTTGAAATAGAGTACTGCGCTTATTATTTTTATCACAATCAGACATCTGAGATATGCGCAGTCAACAAAGTGGGTATGATTGTTGAATACTGGGTCTGTCTGCAGATTACTGTGACTGATCCTTCTGTCATCTACTCAAGTTAAACAGTCATTATTCTAGCGAGCAAGACTAATATGCAGTTGTGTGAAGCAAGCTAGAAGACTTTAATCTGCCCACTGTCTTTGTGAAACAAAGATAAAATACATAACTGCGGCACTAGTTTTATGATGGTTAGATATCAAGTGTGCATCATCAGCAAAGTGGCTATAATTGATGGCTATGGGGGCTGCCTGGATGACCGTGACTGTGACAGTGACTCGCCCTACTGTAATATGCTGAAATGAACTGTCATTAATATGGCTTTGCAGGACAAATGTGTTTTTTTGTGTGAAACAAATTGTGATACATCACTATGGCTACTGTTTTTTTTGTGGAACACAGTTGAAATATATTACTCTGGCCACCGTTTTTTTCACGGTCAGGCACATGAAGTGTGCATTGTCAGCAAAAGGCTAAAATTGCTGATAATAGGGACTATCTGTAGATGAAAATAACTGACTTTGCTACTGAAACCACCTTAAGCATTCATTAATCTGGCTTTGCAGAATTAGTGTAGATTTGTATGAAGCAAGCAGAAATATTTTACTGTGGATATTTTAAGTACTTACCTTTGAGGTGCACACAGTCAATAAGCTAACTATAATTCATGGGGACATGGGATATCTATAGATGAAAATGTCTGTGTGTGGAGGTTCTGTATATTAAAAAGTAACAATAAATGTCCATCTTTTTCAGCATGGACAGGAAGTGTGTGATAGCTCATGCTCATTGGCAAAGTGACACAATTAGTAGTGTTGTCATCTCACAGCATTTTGTTCTGTAGTAGAGTTACTGGCTGCGATTCCTTCTTTGTGGAGTCAGCATGCTATTCTTGTCTCTGTATGGGTTTTATCTACATGTTCTGCCTAAAGACATATGCAAATTTGCATTCTTGCAGTTTGCCTGAAGTTAATTTTACAGTGTGTTTGTGTATGTGTGTGTTTTGTGTATGTGCATCTTGTGATAGACCTTGCTTATCAGCGTCAGTATGAATGCATGTCTGAAAAATCAATTTCATTTGTGGATTGACAAACAGTACTCTCAAGCAGTTAACTTTTCTTTGCTAGCAGTAAAGAAAAAAAAGGAAAGCCAATAAGTAATTATCTTTCAAAAGTAAGATATAAAATGCATCACAGAACATCTAGGCCATCAGAGATTATGTGGATCACCAAGACCCCAGAGCCACTGACTGTATTAGGGGATTTTGACACAAGATTAATTGGAACACTATTGTTAATAATCCCATCTTGTCTAAAACTGGCCCTGCTCAGAGGCATGCTCAGCAGGTCGTTAAGTCTTCTTTGGGGTTGGAGAGAGAATGGTAGTTATTTCTTTAACTTTCCTCACATACAAACCTCAGTGGCATACACAGAAGGTCCCGAAACCTTGTCTAGGGGAAGTGCACTGTCTAGGATCAACAACTTTGAATACTTTAATGTGTTCGTTATTTTTTTTCAATTTCCTGACAATCAAATATCAGAGATGCATACAGACAGCATATTTGTGGTTAGTGGTTAGGGTTAAGTAGGTTTTGCAAGGACTATGCTTGGATACTAGTCATCTCTCTCCCATAGTCAACTAAGGGAAAATGACTACATAATAAAGCTACATTTGTTTAGTTGTAATGTATAAGGGGGGAAAGGTAATGAATTTTTTTTCCATAAAAAAATCTTAAATTTGTCCAATAGCACCTTAACCTGTACAGCCAACTCATATTAATTACAAAACTAATAAAACATTAATTTTCTGTATTAACAAGAGACAAGATTTTTGCAAATTCTTCCATGATCCTATATTATATTTGGGAGACCCCCAAAGAACTGTCTTAATCAAAGCTACAGGCAAATAACGATAAGGCAGAGGTTAGGGTTCAGCTGAACAATTTGCTGATAGACTACCTTAGGAGCAGATTAGGCCTGACATAAAAGTATGCTGAGTATACCAAATGTTTGTCTTTTCGGCTTTTTCCTGGTTAGGGGTCACCACAGTGGAACTCCAGTCCACTAATGATTGGCAGTAGATTTTTATGGTGCCGAATTGCCAGTCCGACGCCCAACCTTCAACAAAGGCACGCCCATTCACGCATGTCTTTCGAACGCCACTCAACCGCAGGGAGGACATGCAGACTCCACACAGAAGGCACTCCAGCTGAGAATCACACAGGAGAACCTCTTGCTGTGAGGCAACAATGCTACTGCTGCACCACCGTGGCTTATGCTGAGTATACCAAATATGACTGAAAATAAAGAAAGCATTCAGATAATTATAAATAAAGTTAAGGAGAAATGTTGTTCAAGTAAAGTACATTATATTAGATTAGAGATTGTATTTCTGCTTTTTCTGTCTACATACAACTGGACGTGATGTATTATCATAAACACATACTCACACACCATATATATATATTTTGTTTGTGTCTTTCGGCTTTTCCCGGTTAGGGGTATATGTAAAACTACATATAACCGTATATTTCTGTGTATATATAAAAACACACATACTCTGTCTATTATATAAAAATATTTATATATTATGGGCCATGTCCTGCTTTTATGTTGAAATGGATGATATAAGTTTGTGTTTGATGTCGCTGCCTATGTGAATGTTAAAGCTTTGACAGTGCCCCTGTAATCATGCATAGAACCCAATAGCTTCTGACTGTGTGTGTGTGTGTGTGTGTGTGTGTGTGTGTGTGCGCGCGCGCGTGCGCCCATGCATTATGTTTAGAATTCCATGTTTATGCCCCTGTTTACTGTCTGCATTTGAAAGAATATGTGATGTATGTTCAGATGAAATTCCAGTGTGTAACACAATATATGACAACATTTCACTAGGGATGTGTTTTAATCATGGGTATATTGCATAAGTCAGGTGGTATTAACTAGGGTTAATTTCTTTTTTATTGCAGTGGGGCATTTTTAGTTTGCATGATGATCCACACCCTTAACCATATGAAAGACCAGAGATGAAGTTATTATCCCGTCTGTCTCCTGGAATCTTATGTGTAGGAGTCCTACTGTATTAAGAAGTTTCAATTAAAACGTCATAGTTTCTTGCAGTATTTAGACTTTTTCCTTAATTATCAGGAGGACATTTACAGTATTTTAAGACTCCCTTACTGCTTCCCAGTCAACCCTGCCCTGGAGAGAGAGAGAGAGAGAGAGAGTGTGTGTGTGTGTGTGTGTGTGTGTGTATGTGTGTATGTGTGTGTGTGTGTGTGTGTGTGTGTTTGGGGTAGGGGGTGTATGCATTTTTGCAAACCTAGCAAGTAACATACTTTTATATGTATGTCCCTCCGTTGATCCTTATATTATTGCACAAGGTGTAGGGTAAGAAAACTAATTCAAGGTCATAAAGTAAGAATCTGTAAGAGGAACTAAAACACGAAATCCTGCAGTTTTTCGTCATTGCCACCGATCATTTCCTTGCACAAACATACCTAACAGGCAAAGACAAATAGATTAAATGACTGTTTAGTATTTACTGACTGCCATTTTGCCACTATAATGCGCTTAGTAAGTAACAGTCTTAAATGAATATTGTTTGACTATCAGTTCTGTACAAAGAATTGCAAATGTTGTTGCAGTATTCCCTTAACTTTCTATTTTTAGCAGCATAGACGCCAATCAGTGCCCGCCCTTATTCCAATAAGCAAAACAAACACTAAGAACGGCGCAAATATGAAACACAAACAAAAATAAGCTTTTCATAAGTAGTTCTAGTCTATAAATCATGCTGTTACAACAGGAATTGTATCACTGCTACCGAAGCAAATGTCATATGCGTTATCACTTAAAAAATGTAACAGAGTGGTTAAGGTTGCTGAAGTTGAGGGAGACGACACATCTGGATGCTACACAGATGTTGCACAGTGAAATGCAAAGACTTCCCCAGACTGCAGGTATTGTCAATGACAGGGCAGTGCCATTGCTGATAGAGTAGGTAGGAACGCACCACCTTGCGATCTAGAGAGAGGGACAGCTGAATTCTGCTACGTCTCCTGTAGAAGCTTCGGTGTAAGGGGACCTCATCAAATCTTCCGTGGATTAACCTCTGCTTGGGTGACAGATTGAACTTGGCAGCTGGGGCGTGTCTGTGGGCTCCTCTGTTTCATTTAACAGGGAGGGGGTTTTAAACCGGATTCCCTCCCCCTCCCCCTTTGCTGAGGATGCGGAGTTCTGCAGATGGACCACAGTGCAGAGCCTGGGCTCCATCCATGCAGCGTGTAGTTTCTGGTCATCAGCTGCTGGACCCAGTTCTATACCATTTCAGACCTTTTGTTTCTTTTTTCCTTTGACCCAAAATACATACTACAAGAAAAAACTACAAACACAGTAAATCAGTTAAAGGAATCCTATTTTCTTCCCATCGTGTATCATGGCGCGGTAAGTGACTACCTCTATACACTTAATTTACGAAACGGATACGAGTAATCAGGTATAGTTTCTAGAAAAAATGTCCGCGCGAGTGTGTGACTGAAGCGATTTGCAGATGCTTGTGCATTTTTTCCTTTTGGAGGAAAGGGGAATCACTGTGAAAAATACGATTAACGTGCTGGTTGCACCTAGCTGTGAGATTTAAGACCTGGTGGTATGACAGAGCCTGCAGTACTAAGAAAGGCTGAGTGTGTTAGCATGTTTTTCCCATTTTGATTCTTTCTGATAACATTTTAAGTGGCATTGTTGGTACATGTGATTGATGAAGTCTGAAGGTTTTGTAACAGGCTGCATATAATTGAGCATCTTCCTGGTAAAGGAACGCTGCTTCCGTGGTCTCCATGGTGCTCAACTGCCCTTGCTACGACTGCATCTTAATATCTTAATTATATAGAAGAATGCAGGCTGACTGTAATCTCAGAAAAAAAATGACATTTTCTGCAGCAGGTTGATTAACATACATCCAAAATATGATTCACATATGCTGTTGCATAGTACCTGTGAAAATATTTAATGCCATAGTGAGATCGTTAAGTTGAGATACTATATAGTATTAAGGGCTTACAGGATGGGAACACAGCATATCTACTTTTCGAGATCAATGCACAGAATTGATATATATATATATATATATATATATATATATATATATATATATATGCACACATATATCCGTTTTGGTCTTCTTTCATAGTTAATTGAATCTGTTTTAAATGTCTTGTGCTTCTGAGATGTGCAGTGATTGTGTGTGTGTGTGTGTGTGTGTGTGTGTGTGTGTGTGTGTGTGTGTGTTGGGGGTAAATTACCCAAACCAAGAAGAGGAAATAAGGAGAAAATCTACTCTGCAACCTTGGACATGACTGTGAGGACATCTAAAATGATTCACAGCCCCATGTCAAAAGGCAAAACAAGCTAGCAAAAAGGTTAATTCACCTGCCTTGTGTTACCCCCTACTGATTCTGCTGATGTATTGGTGCATTGCAATGTACATTTTTTTTATTCAACTGCAGGGTAGGGGGCGGGACCATGCCCAACAGTCTAACCTTGTGGGCTGCCTTTTTACTGAGCCTGATTGGGTACTTTAGTATGAATGGCAGTGGGATCTCAGTCGGGATTAGTCAGGGGGGCCCTTGTGGTCATTGCAATGGGCAGGACAAGCTAGGTTGGCATGCCAAGGATGTTCTTACTGTAGAATGACATTTTAACAAGAAAAAAAAATGCAGTAGTTCACCCCCCCATCCCAGTCAAGGTGCAAATTAGAGGACCACAGTAGTGTGTGCTGATGCAAATTCTTGAAATTTGGAGAAAAAAAGACTATTCCAAAAGGTTTTTATTTGATCAGCAGCTGAACCCATTTCAGGTTTAGAAAAATCTCAGATCATTCCATTTTGTTTTTCATTCTTTTTTTTTTTTCAGAGTTTTATAAAATGTATATCCGAAGAAAAATCACTGAACAGTAATCTGCTTTGCTACAGGTTCATTTTTAATAATGGTTCACCGACTAGGCTGTTTAAGATTTAATAGGGTTAAAGCAAATGAATCCTATATCTGGCATATTGCATAGAGGGTGACTTACTGCCTTCTTGCAAGTTGTTCTTTCTAAAGTGAGATTTTTTTCCCTTCAGACATATAATTTTGTTTTGCATGTATAACTGTCCTCTCTGTGATCAGCTTTCTTTTTCATATTGTGTACATGCAGTTGGATACAGTTATTGTTTTTTTTGTCAGCTTGGGATATGGAAGGTGACATTTAATATAACATTACAATCAAACACCCTTGCTACCTTGTGAAAGGGCTACAGTGTGACAAAATTATTGGTCCTGATGTCTCGGTCATTGAACCTAGCTTTTGCTTCTAACTCATTGTTAATAAACTCCTGTCAGAGTCTTCATAAAAGACACATTCATAATAAACCTTATATTAGAAAGGCCAGAATACAGAAGGTAGCTAACATCATGCAATCTCAGTAACTAGCAGAATTAGAATAACATCAGCTTACTGCAATAATCACCTATACTATTTCATTTTTTTTTTGGGGGGGGGCACTGCTGTGGCTCACTGGGTATATAACACTAACAACATTTTTTTTATTTCATCATATTTATTTATTTGTTTATTTGATGGAGGTTGTAGTTAACATACTGTTGGATACTTAACTTTATTTAATTAGGGTCATTTTAAAAGAGTATCAGCCTTTCTGAATGTGACTGCATATAAGGCAGCTTGCCTGTTACCATTGACTTTGTTTTATATGAATGTGTGGTAGTTTATCAGTTGGAGAACAATATTATTATTATTGTAAGCTTATCTCAAATAATGGTTGGCTTTTCTTGTCTGAAGAGTTGCAGATGTATATAAAATGATTATGTCATAGTAATGGTTAATCTTTTACTGTTGCAACCTTCAGGTTGTTTTTTTAACTTTTTATCCTACTAAGGCCAGAGGTCTTTCAGCAGTACTCTGGAAGTACAAAGAAAAAAAAATAGTGTCATACATCACACAAGTGGGAAACGTTTGTATGCATTGCAGCAAGGAGTTGTTTCTAAAGTCATTTTTTCATTCTTTCATATCTTGATACTGAAGCACACCCATATCTACTTTACTCCATGGTGTTCCTAGAAATGATTACTGAGCAGATTAAACCTTGATAACCAGCATGAGATTGTGCGACTCTATTCAAAAATGCCTTGCAGAAAATACAGTTTCAGTCTTTCAGATTGTGGTAGTGTTTAGCATGATGAAGCTTGGCTTGTATATTTAGTACTTCATTGATCACAGTCACCTGACAAGCTGGATCAACGGCAGAGCACTTTGCATCTGAAGTAATCTAGGGAGAGTCCCCTAAATCTCATCCCATGAGCATGTTGTCCACCATACTTAAGCTTCTTGTTTATATTTTAGGTTTTATGAGGTCAAAAAAAGTTTGTGTACTACATGTGGCAAAATAAAACTGAGTAGGAACAATTTATATCTTCACAGAAAATGTGCTGTGAAACATGATCTTATTCAAATCATGACAGTCAGATTTTCTAGAGGTGATAGCGGGTATCAAATAGCAGTTGATTGAACATTGGCATGTCATGCATCTTGGGCCACTGTTCTTTCTGGTGCTAGGAAAGTTAGTGAAGAGTATAGCCCCAAGTTATAGTCATCCATAGTTGAAGTCTGACCCAGGTCCATTTTCTTTTAGATCTTGCAAACATTGACTTGTCCCATATCTATGGCTTGCCCTTGTTTCTACAGCTGACTCTTTCTCCCTATTTATTGCCTTTTTAAAGGAGGATTAGTTCTTCTTCATCAGAAGTAGTGAAAAAGAGACACAGAGTACATTTTAGATTAATTATTTAAATTTCTGCAGTTGCCAGAACAGGGAACAGTATAGTTTTGTGTCCCCTCCATTGCAGTATGATCTACATAAGGATCTGCAGACCACATGGAAGGTGTAAACTCCCATTATTCAATGTGTATCTAACTGAGAAATATTATTTACTTTTCAGGAAACTTTCAAGGTCATTCTGAAAGCAAATTAACAAAGTTATAAGCAGCTGGAATCTTTAAATAGTATTTCACCGATATTGTGGTAAGAGGAGTAATGGGTGACAGCAAAGCTGTCATAGCTGTTTCTTTCAAACAGCGGCATGGAAACATGGAATTGCAGGGGCTCAATCAGAAATATTGCAAGTGCCATTGTAATATACCATTTTACTTTGTCTATGTTGTATAAATGCATTAGTGAGTAAATGAAGTAAATGAATTCTGCTGCTGCAGTTTCACAGTACAGTCTGTCAGAAAATATTATTATAGTATAATGCTTTGATAAAAAGTGGAAGGGTTGAAGGATTGCTGTGTGTGACACTAAACCGTTCTCTGAATCCTAAATTTTAATCAGTCAAAAAGTCACATTCCAATGGAAATACAGCCTTCTTTAAAGTGCTTTGGTCTTTTGAGCTGTTTGGTGCCCATTCAGAAAACATTCAGTGATGAAAAAGATTTGATTAGTAGTACATAGTAAACAGGTTTACACCAAATATAGTTATATTCAGCTGTAATTGATTAACATATTTTGGATGTTAATTACTTTTATTTTGCTGCAGTTTTAAGTTTATAAAAATGTATTTGCTGTTGCTGAATAGAGGATTTCACCAAACAAGATTCTGTGTTTCACAGATGTGGAGCATGAATGGTAAAGAAACCATTTGTACCTACTCTACTAAGTATCTTCCTTGCTTCCTGCCTGTTTAGAATCCTATCAGTATCTCAACACACTGGTCTTCTGCTTCACATTGAAAGCTGAGTCACACTTGGTGCCAGTCTAATCATTGTTAAGGCTGCCTTATTTCCTATTTTTCTTACATAATATTAAAGAAGAAGCATTTATAGTTGTATTTTTTCAATTTGGCTTTTTATTGTAGTGATAAATAACTTGCTGTAGTGCTGCTAAGGCTGTTTGTTCTGTCTAAAAAAAATAATTAAACTACTGTTGTCTGTTCAGTACAGCAAAACAAAAACTAAGTGACACTCCATCACCAACATTTTAGCTCTGATCTCTCAATTTTCCAGACTTTTGAGAAGCATTTATCCCCTTTTCGGTACAGAGAACCACATCTTCATTGTTCTGGTCTCCTACCCGTGAAACACATTTCTTCTTCATGCACATAGCTCCTTCTTATAGCATCATTTCAAAATATCTGAACAAGCTCTTCTGAAGGTTAAGTCAAGTTGAATCATAGCATGATGTCTGAGGGCATCACCTGCCCTCAAGCTGTCTAGTACTAATAATAGCAGATGTAAAGTATGAAAGCTGAATTTTATTTCTCGAGTAAAATGTGATCAAAACCAATATTTGGTTTGCTTTCATGGTTCTTCTTTTCCTGATTATGGTTTTATTTTCTGGATTGATGTTTTTAATATTTCTGTTTGCATATATGTGTGTGCTTTGGGGACAAATCGTTTTTTTTTTTTTTTGTATTATTCCTTTAGCAGAAAGGAATATGTTGGTTTTGTGAAGGTTTGAAGTGTGGTCTGGGCTAGATGGAGTTACATAACTGAAAGGGTTGCAGAGTCATCTTTATTGGTTTAAATAGTGTGCAGTGAACTCTTGAAAAAGCTTGCACACAGAAAATGATCAGAGCAGAAAATAGTGAATTATAGAAAAGGTCAGCAGAAGAGAGTTGTCAGATTTGGCTCTTCAAAGAGGTAGTGAGAAAAGCACGGTCAGGTTTTGTTCTCCAAAAGATTAGTGAGAGAGGCAACGGAGAAAATGGGTTTCCAGAGGCACAGGATTACATAAAGAAAGAACCTGAGCTATGGCACAAAGAAAAACAAGATAAATGTGGTTTGACTGTTTGGAAAGGGACGCATTTACTGAGGAAACCTGAGGAATGGATAGTCAGGACATCTAAAAGAATAAAAGACAACAAAATAATCCATTAGTAGAAATGCAAAAACTAGATGGCAAATTTTTTTTTTTTTAGGGGGGAGTAGCAAGTTTGAGTCCTTCAGGAAGGCAGGCTTTCAGGCCATCTATTTCTGATTATTTGTCAAAGAAAGCATGATTTGAGATGACCTTGCGTTATTAAACAAAGGCCTACAGATGTAATGTTTGCTTGATGGCCACTTGGCCAGTAAAGGCATTCACTGAAAGGACATTGACTGAACAGAGATTATTGCAGAGGGAATAATAGTTTCTTCAAATGCAGTAGCCCCAGCATTGAGTGAGGAGATACAAAAGTAAAAGTCTAAACGTATGTTGTATGGAAGGCTTTACCTCCCGTGAAAGAAGAATTTTCAACTTCCACTTTTGAACTCTGTATTTTCTTTCAGAAGCATGTTGGTCATATATGTTCTAGATCTGAGTACAGATGTACAAGTATTACATATTCATCCAGCCACAGTTAAATGCTTTTGTAGGACTACTTTACTTAAGGACATATGGTGTAGTTGACACATGTACGTTTAATCCTGGGATATTGAGAGGAGTGTGGTAGAGTTTGGCTTAATCACTGACACTACTAGCCAGTCTGTTGCAGGCACAGAGGTGGGTAGAGCTACCATTTCATAACAGTGATAATGATGCTGTCTGAATAGAGATTCACCATTTGTGACCTGTGACCAAATTGTGGGAATAAGTAAAGGTTTGCAGTGTAGCACCAAGGATTACTGTAGTAATTTATAAGAGCTACACATGGTCTGAGACCAGCATGTTCCATTTGTATGCACTGTAATTCTGAGAAAATTGCCTAACTATTTATTTATTTTATTTATTTAACATTTGTTTACTGGGAAAATTTGACTGGACACAGGTTCTTTTTCATCGGGGGCCCAAGGAGAAAAGCTCCATGAATAACAGTAAATTTTAATGCACAGATTACAATAATCAATAAAATATAAAGTAAAAATGTAGTATACATAAGAAAATACAAATTTGTTACATCATAACAACGCAACCTAGTCCTAGCCAAAAGCCCTAGTTCAGATTTGGGAAAATGAACTTGTGCCTAGTGGATCTTTGTTAATAAGGACTAGGTAAGTAGCAGAGTGCATATTAGGGAAAAAATAAGCAGCTACCATTGTGAAGGGGCAGTGTTCAAATACTTGATATTTAGATACCTAGTCATTGTTTATGAAGGAGCAAATACTGACATTGTACTCTAATATCATACATCCCAACACTTTTAGGTTTATGCCACAGAGTTTGCTTTAAAAGTCTGGCAGTGATCCTGTCTAAATCTGATTTGCCTGTCAGATTGACAGCACCTTAAGTACTGCTAGGAAAATATTGCCCCAACCTAGGGAGGAATCTAGAAACTGAAAACGTTCCTTTTTGTATGATATTACACTAATATCCAGAATTCAGTACCCCTTCTCCCTTTTGATTTCTCTAGATGGCTAGGGTGCTTAATACCTTGACAGATAAAACCCGATTCCTAAATCCGGGCATATATAAAGTTTATGAAATCAGTATTACTTCAGTCTTTTATGTTTACCAAGAGTGCTGTTCTCAGCAACTGCAGTACATCAAAATGTATCCTCCTGTAGTTTGAATGGGTTACCTGTATTGGTAGCATATTTAAGTATGCCTGGAAATTCTTCTTTTAATAGGACAGTTGCTCATACTACTTCTCTAGTTTGTGGTTACGTATCTTGGTGTTTTATAGTTTTCAGTACACAGGTGACTAAGTGCAGCTATTTCAATAATTCATGCTATTTTTTTCCTTCTCTCTTCTGTTACAGTATTTGTTTTTCATTTTTTTTAATAATTGTTGGTGTTGGGTGAACCCGCTTGACTGGTCCATTATTTTCAGAAATTCCTTGCAGTTCATGTTTCTAGTACTTCTCAGCTGCTTGTACACTTAATATTTTCATGGTCTCCATTGTAAGAACCTTTCATTTCATCATGCAGCACCTCAGTTTTATATATATTACAGCTAGCAACAAGCTATGCAACTCTTTTTTTTTAGTTGCATCCTGCAGAACCTACAGTTGTCTGTATATCCCTATTCTATATGTTTTGTGAAACGGTGCATACTCAGTCCACTGTCTTGTGCTGCCATTATTAGCCTTTCATCACTTGGTTTAAGTTAATCTTTTCTTAACCATTTATACATCTAATGTTTATCAACATGTGGTTGCTGCAGCTCACCACCCTCTGCTTTTGACATCTGCAATTTGTCCCCATGAACCAGTTTATTCCCTCCGACATCAATTGCAAAATTCTGCTGTGTCTCTTGTGATAAGTAGGCTCTCCATCTGTAGAGAGAAAGAGAGAGAGTGTTTTTCAGAAACTCCTGAGATAGTTGCTTTCATATTCTTAATGGCATGAGTCAGGAGGCAAGCATTGTATCTGCAAGTAGGGGTAGAGATTTTATTAGACATTCAAGGGAAGAGGTAACTCTAACAGAGAAGGAGCATGTGTGTGACATCATGCACTTCAACTTACATGCTGGCACACACATCCAAAACACATCCCAGCCAAATGATTTCCAGACTGCTGATAACTGGAATATAGATACCAGTCTCCATAGTTAATTTTATGGTTACCCAAACAAAGCACGAGAGGAGACTGAATTAGTAATGACCTGAGAACACTTCATCATCAACTTGGAGTACCATTATATCTGTTATTCACTAGGTCATTTAAGTATGGTCTGATTCCCCAAGATTGGAAATATGTACTTGTTAAACTCATGTAACATAAAGGATAGCTGGACAAACACAGAGACATATAGACACATACGTTTACTTTCCTGTTGTGGATAAATAATAGAGAAAGGTATTTTGGATAAATTGTTGTAAAAATTGGAAAGGTTGGCTTACAGATAAGATGTAGCAAGTATAATACATCAACTGGACAAATGAAATTCTAGGTTACAGTCAGGGTATCCCAAAGGGCCCCTTCCTAGGCCCATACTTGTTTAGGTTGTATCATTCAGATCTATCTTTTTCATCTGAGGTGTTCAACAGTATATATATATATATATATATATATATATATATATATATATATGCAGATAACATGGAAATTAGTAAAATTATTACATCTGTTACAGATAGGGCATGCCTGCAAAAGTATGTAATTAAATTGCCATTTGGTCACAGAAGAATAATATGCTGATAAGTACATAAAAAGTAAGTGTATGAGATTTGCGAGTTATAGATTGAAGGGTGAATATTTAATACAGCACACAGTGATTGAAACTGTAGAATCATTTAAGGATATGAGTGTATGGGTAGATCCAGCTTTGAGTTTTTCTAATTATATGAACCAGCTGGTTAATTATAGTTATAAAACTGTAGGCTGCAATAAATGTTTTATAAATTCTTGTAAATCAGAAATTATGAAATCATTGTTTGTAATTTATATTAGTCCCACACTGGAGTATATAACAACAATATGGAAACCTTATGAGAAAACAAGAATGAGTAAATTGGAAAGATTACAATGGAAATATACCATGGGGATCCAAGAATGTAAAAATTTAAGTTATTATGAAAGATTAAAATATCTGAACTTGTACAGTGTCTTGTATAGATATTTAAGAAGACACCTCATTCAGTTATGTATAGTATTTATAGACAGTTATATCATGTGAATGCTTGGGGTTATCAAACAGTAACATATGTATGAGGTTACATAAGAATGATAGATATACTAATTGGTTCTCTGAAAGTAGCTGATGCATGGAATAGATTAGCAAATTATTATGGGAGTGACTGCTTTGCTATATTGGTAGATTAGAAGGGCATTATTACATGTGCCTGAAGTATTTGTAAGTATGCATTCCGGACATTCATACACTCTTTTCACATACCTCAGCTTCCCTAACATGTATTTATGAATCATATATACTGTTTGTCTAAAGACATGTTAAAATCTTTCCACATCACACTACTGATTCTAGCTTCCTCCAAAATCTATTCCCAGTGCTTTACCCTTGCAGTGTGTTGCTAAAATCTAACACCTAATACACTTATCTTCTATTTAGTGAAATATATTCTCCTATTTTTTGTCACCCAAAAACTTGCTTTTCTCTTTACTTAACCTTAATCCAATATCCCTTATCATAACTTCTTGTATCCATATAATTTCCTTCATCCATCTCTTGTTCTTCATGATAACTGTTAAGACATCAGAGCATGTGGTAAACTGAGGTATCTGTACTCCCTCTACTGTCTGACAGCTTGCTTCATTTAATATCCTACTGCCATAAACTTAACACAGCATTCATAACTAAAAGGAAGTGATAACATACTTACAGGACAGCTTTGCTTTGCTCATTTCTGTACTTTCAAATCTTTTCTTGCTATCCATTTACTGCAACACTATTACATATATGAACATATACTGTTTTAAAAATGTTTATTACTTTATTACTCAGATTATAACTTCTAAGTACTTCTCACATTTCCCTGTGCTGTACACTGTCATATGCTTTCAGTACATCACACATGATTACCTTACCACCCCTCTTGCTATTGAATCCACCACTTTCTTTATTATCAACAGCATATATTTATCTTATTTTTCTTGAGATGTAGGTATGTGCTCATGTACTATCTGTTCCATCACCTTGGAAAACTTCACCAGTATAATCTTCCTAAGAATTGTATAAACCAAACATTATAGCTGTCAATTTCTTGATGTCTTCTCTGTCCTTTCCTCTTAAAGTACATTCTATAACACCGTCGTATACATCTTCACTTCCCCCTCTCTTAACCATTTATTTAATACTTTCA
Organism: Protopterus annectens; assembly: GCF_019279795.1. Classification (NCBI taxonomy): domain Eukaryota; kingdom Metazoa; phylum Chordata; order Ceratodontiformes; family Protopteridae; genus Protopterus; species Protopterus annectens. Next base: position 890,238,778 of record NC_056741.1, on the reverse strand, counting down.
CAAAGAAATTATTTTCTTCTTTTCTAATTTGTTATTAAAAATTCATGCCCTAAGCTATCTAGGCATGGAGAGCTACCTTTTTAACTACAGTTAAAATCTTCGCTACCTTTTCTTTAATTATCATTTTTCCAGTTGTTTTTTGTTTCTGCTATTCTAGACACCTGTCATTTTTTCCTGGTTCCCTGTCTTTTCTCATCCATACATTTTCTCCACATATCTCTTCACTATTTCAAAAATACTTTCCTGATTTCACCCTTGTCATTTTTCATCTTTTCCTTTTTTTTCTTCTTCATAAGTTACATTTTTATCTAATAAAGAGAGTAATTTTTCCCTTTTTGCTTTTAACCATCCATTTCTGTTTAGACATCAAGTAATTTATCTTTCCCTTACTTCTCTCATGTATCTCTGTTTCCTTCAGTACCCTTTCTTCTGAAACCCAGAACATTCCTAATACTCTTACCTACTTGCCTAGATTATTTTTATCTTCATTCCCTTGCTTCCCTTTCTACTGTCATAACAAACTATGTTTTAACTTAATTGTCACCCATCATTCTGTCCTCTTTCAACAAAATGGTATCAAACTTTTATGATCTCCCATGACCAATGTATTTCTTTTTCTTGTATTACATAGGTACCCACTATATTTCATATCATTGCCTATAATATAATTTTCCTGTTCAATATTTCTGGCCCAATACAGTCATATGATAGGAAAAAAAACACTTCCCATTATCCTTATTTTGTGCCCTGTAGCCCTTCTGATAATACTACATAGTTAGTATTCTTCTCCTTCTTTAAGTAAACTGCTTTTCTTTGCCTAACCTTAACTTTCCCCATCTCATCCCATCCCTACATATTTCACAGCTTATATTTTCCTAACTTTTTTACTTCTGTTACAGTGAAAATTGCCTACTATTAATATGTCCATTATGACATCACACATTTTTAAATTTATTCTAACATATATCCTTTCTCTTTCATCACATAAGCATATACCACAATGGTTCCCCTTCATAATCACGAAATACTGAAATCTCGAATTTCAGTATTTCGTGACTATAAAGGCGAATTTTTCAAATGTCAAAAGTGCATAATCACAAATTCGACTATTTCAAATTTGCGGTTATGGCTTTATGTTATGTGATGTGCGCTGTTTGGTTTGGATGTTGTTTGGTATAGTGTATGGATTTACGTGGAATCTAAGGTAAGTCAGTGTTTTGTAAGGGTTTTGGGTGGGAGTTTGAGTGTAAGTGAGATTGTTTATAAGTTGTATGTGTGGGTTAGGGTAGGAAGGTGAATGTATGAGTGTGTAATTGTTGGATGTGTTGGTGTTTGTGTGTGTGTGTGTGTGTGTGTGTGTGTGTGTGTGTGTGTGTGTGTTTGTGTGTGTGTGTGTGTGCGTGAGGGACTGTGGAATGTCTGGGTGTGAATGTACTGTCTTTTACTGTTTGTGCAATCTCGGAGTTAGTATATTTAAGTATGGGGTGTGGGAGGCACAGCCCCCCACATGGGGTTGCAGGGGGGGGCTTGCCCCCTACTTATGTGTAGTGTAGGTATGTGGATGTGTGGTGTTTTGTTTTTGTGTGTTTGTTTTGTAGTGTGGGTGTTGTGGTTTATGTGTGGTGTGGTGTATGCTGTGTATCCAGGATTTGTAGTTTCTCGATTGTGAAGGTTCGGTGTTTGAAGGTTTCGCCTTCAGTATTTCACGGCTATAAAGTGGAACCACCACAATGCAACTATGTACAAACTTCTGCTTCTCATGCAACAACCGCTCTACCTGAAATAAGCACTGTCATATCTTCCAGTTTAAAACTGTCTTCTTTCATTATTACTACAATTCCTGAAAAATAATCATTATCTGGATGGCATATTACCTTCTCCCACAAAGCTTTAATTTGATCTCTTTTGTGTCCCAGTGATATCAACCTCACATTCTACATACGGATAATATCTGCATTTTATTAATTATACCTTTTACACACTAATATTATCATAACATTGTCTTATACTATTAAAATTCACTGTCACAATCAAGAAATTATCATTTCTCTTTCTCTGCAGTTTTTGAACTTTCAGATTTCAACTTTTTTCGTACTCTAGTCTAGTGTGTATTAAATTCACCCCTTCTTCTTCCATACTATCCCTTCTTCCTTTGCATTGTTTTATAATACTTTGTTTTTCTCATGTGTAAGAATGTCATATATGTGCTCCCCTTCCTGCCAAACCTCTTCATATTCTTCACCCCTTCTTCCTTACTCAACCTTTCTGCACCTTCCTCTTCACTATTACTTAGAATTTCTTGTCTCTCTTCCTCATTACTTAATTGCCCCTTCCCTATTTTCTCTATGGACCACAATATCTATTGCTGTTTCTTTAAAAAATGTTTCTTAGTTTATTAACATTGGACAGTCAAACATCAAACGACCTATTTCATTACATTGTCTCCATTTTGTCACACAATTTTTAATTGCATGTCTCCTTTCCCATTTCCCACATTGTGCACATCATTTATATGGGTATTATTGAACAAAATGGTTGTCTTCCCCTCTGCCTCACCCCAAAAATATATGTTTTCAGCTGCCCGATATTCTACATTGCTCCTTTGTCCAACAACATCAGTGACAGTGGGTATATGATCAGTATTCCTCTTTTTCATGGCCAGTGCAACCAATACATTTCTGTCATCAGATATTTTTTCATTTCCATATACAGTATTTCTGCATTGCACAAAGTGCATTTCTCAACTCCATTTGTTGAATACTGGCAGTTCTAAACTGGACAGTCAGTTTCTTTTTTTGTATTAAAAAATTGTATGGCATAACATAATTCTTACGGGGCTCACAGTCTGATAAACCTTTCTGCTAATGCATAGTTCTTAATTGTTATCACACAACAGGCTTTACTTCTTAATGCCTCATAACCTTACTGTCTTTAACAATGAAGCCTAAAGGCATAGCAACAGTGTCCCACACAACATGCCTTTATGTAATATTTCCATTTGTATGCAGTAGTCTCATGACCTTTCTCTTTCTTCTTCTTATAGTCATTAAATGAGTAAACGGCTCCCCAGAGTTCACAACCTGAGCATATGTATGTGTCTGCTCAGTATGCATCACTTGCTGTTTTTCTACAGCCCCAAAACAACTAAATCATTATAATCCACAACGTTTTACTACACAGTCACTTCAGTAGTTCTTCCACTCTTTTGACTGGCTACTGCACTTCGTGGATTGCCAGTATCACCAGAAGTCTAAATTTCAATATGTACAGTTTCCTGCAGATATGTACGTCCTTGACTGCCAGTATCACCAAAATAGTTTTGTTTTTAGTATCTTTAGATTCTGGTATATATATATATATATATATATATATATATATATATATATATATATCAACAATATCACTCCATGAAACTGCTAATTCATCATCTGGTTCATCTGCTTTTTGCTTTGATCATCCACAACATTTTTGGTCTCCAAACCCTCTTCCTTCATCACCACCATTTATTTATTGATTGATTGATACAATATTTGCACACCATGAATCTACAATTTCTCCAGCAATATTCTTCTTTATACTGCATTCAGCATTCTCTTCTCTTTTCACTGGTTACAACTCTTCAGCACCACCTAGAAAAAAAAAATAGGGTTGTTCCCTACTGCCCTGACTAAATTTCTCATAATATGAATATCAGCTTGGGTCATCATTGAAAAGTGGCCATAGGTCTATTGGGAGCTGACTCGGTTAAAAACGTAAATGGGTATAATGGGTTTTGTTCTTATTTCTTAATGTTATATTGGTGGCAGTAATAGGAAGGTGGGGGTGTGGGGTATGTGCGTCTGGTGCCACTGTTAGAGTATGCTGCAAAAAAAAAAAATATATATCAGATCAGTTTGACAGTTTACAAGGATTATTAAGTGATAGCTTACCCTTAGAAATAGCGTTAATATCACGTTATCGAAAGATAAAAATAGCGAACACTATTTCATCGGCCCCAAAACATCTAAACATGAAAATATCGAAACATTCAGAACAGCGATTTTTTTCCCATGGAAAAAATTTGCTGCTCTGAAACACATACATACAACACAAGCACATCAAACAAACAACCATACACATGCACTTAAATTCCTACATCTAACGCTACACTAAACTAAACATACACTACTATCTAACCACTTACCTTAACCCAAACCCTAACCCTAAGGTCCGTCACTATCGCACACTCACCTAATCCGCACCCTAACCCTAACTCACTTAAACTGCCCCAACCCGAAAGTCAGTCACTATCGCACACACGCCTAACCCGCCCCTAACCCTAACGTACAAACAATCGCACACTTACCTGAACCCAACCCGTAACTTTCCACCACAGAGCTAAGAATAGCGGAGCCACAGAAACGGCCAATCGAATTCTTTCCCGAGGAAAGAATTCACTGTTCTGCAGCTTCGCTATTCTTAGCGTTCACTGAATAGTGTTCGATATCAGAACATTCGAAGTTTTAATACTTAGA